>NW_027478848.1:0-300000 GCF_051014685.1 Ptiloglossa arizonensis | reverse complement strand
AGAAATTTTGCGGATTGGTCAATCCGTTCGCGAGATATGGCAGATTGAATGTAAGAAACGCTTGAGAAACTCAAAATTTTCGCAGTTCTGATGCTCGAAACGAATAACTAGATAGGCGTTGGGGAAAGTACACATACCGTTGTAATCGGGCGAGTGTCTACTTTCAGATGCAACAGAAATTTTGCGGATTGGTCAATCCGTTCGCGAGATATGGCAGTTTGGAGGTAAGAAGCGCTTGAGAAACACAAAATTTTCACAGTTCTGATGCTCGAAACGAATAACTAGAACGGCCTAGGGGAAAAATATACATACCGTTGTAATCGGGCGAGTTTCTACATTCCGATGCAACAGAAACTTTGCGGATTGTTCAATTCGTTCGCGAGATGTGGTAGTCTGGATGTAGGAAACGCTTGAGAAACTCAAAATTTTCGCAGTTCTGATGCTCGGAACGAGTAACAAGGACGGCCAAGGGGAAAGGTACACATACCGTTGTAATCGGGCGAGTTCCTACTTTCAGATGCAACAGAAATTTTGCGGATTGGTCAATCCGTTCGTGAGATATGGCAGTTTGGAGGTAAGAAACGCTTGAGAAACACAAAATTTTCACAGTTCTGATGCTCGAAACGAATAACTAGAACGGCCTAGGGGAAAGTACACATACCGTTGTAATCGGGCGAGTTTCTACTTTCAGTTGCAACTGAAATTTTGCGGATTGGTCAATCCGTTCGCGAGGTATGGCAGTTTGGAGGGAAGAAACGCTTGAGAAACTTAAAATTTTCGCAGTTCTGATGCTCGAAACGAATAACTGGAAAGGCTTTGGGGAAAAGTACACATACCATTGTAATCGGGCGAGTTTCTACTTTCAGATGCAACAGACATTTTGCGGATTGGTCAATCCGTTCGCGAGATATGGCAGTTTGGAGGTAAGAAACGATTGAGAAACTCAAAATTTTCGCAGTTCTGATGCTCGAAACGAAGAACTAGAACGGTCTAGGGGAAAAGTACACATACCGTTGTATGGGGCGAGTTTCTACTTTCAGATGCAACAGAAATTTTGCGGATTGGTCAATCCGTTCGCGAGATATGGCAGTTTGGAGGTAAGAAATGGTGGAGAAACTCAAAATTTTCGCAGTTCTGATGCTCGAAACGAAGAACTAGAATGGCCTACGGGAAAAGTATACATACCGTTGTAATCGGGCGAGTTTCTACATTCAGATGCAACAGAAACTTTGCGGATTGTTCAATTCGTTCGCGAGATGTGGCAGTCTGGATGTAGGAAACGCTTGAGAAACTCAAAGTTTTCGCAGTTCTGACGCTCGAAACGAAGAACTAGAACGGCCTAGGGGAGAAGTATACATACCGTTGTAATCGGGCGAGTTTCTACATTCAGATGCAACAGAAACTTTGCGGATTGTTCAATTCGTTCGCGAGATGTGGCAGTCTGGATGTAAGAAACGCTTGAGAAACTCAAAATTTTCGCAGTTCTGATGCTCGGAACGAATAACTAGAAAGGCTTGGGGAAAAGTACACATACTGTTGTAATCGGGCGAGTTTCTACTTTCAGATGCAACAGAAATTTTGCGGATTGGTCAATCCGTTTGGGAGATATGGCAGTTTTGAGGTAAGAAACGCTTGAGAAACTCAAAATTTTCGCAGTTCTGATGCTCGGAACGAATAACTAGAACGGCCTAGGGGAAAGTACACATACCGTTGTAATCGGGCGAGTTTCTACTTTCAGTTGCAACTGAAATTTTGCGGATTGGTCAATCCGGCAGTTTGGAGGTAAGAAACGCTTGAGAAACACAAAATTTTCACAGTTCTGATGCTCGCAACGAATAACTAGAACGGCCTAGGGGAAAAGTATACATACCGTTGTAATCGGGCGAGTTTCTACATTCAGATGCATCAGAAACTTTGCGGATTGTTCAATTCGTTCGCGAGATGTGGCAGTCTGGATGTAAGAAACGCTTGAGAAACTCAAAATTTTCGCAGTTCTGATGCTCGGAACGAATAACTAGAAAGGCTTGGGGAAAAGTACACATACTGTTGTAATCGGGCGAGTTTCTACTTTCAGATGCAACAGAAATTTTGCGGATTGGTCAATCCGTTTGGGAGATATGGCAGTTTTGAGGTAAGAAACGCTTGAGAAACTCAAAATTTTCGCAGTTCTGATGCTCGGAACGAATAACTAGAACGGCCTAGGGGAAGGTACACATACCGTTGTAATCGGGCGAGTTTCTACTTTCAGTTGCAACTGAAATTTTGCGGATTGGTCAATCCGTTCGCGAGATATGGCAGTTTGAAGGTAAGAAACGATGGAGAAACTCAAAATTTTCACAGTTCTGATGCTCGAAACGAAGAACTAGAACGGCCTAGGGGAAAAGTACACATACCGTTGTATGGGGCGAGTTTCTACTTTCAGATGCAACAGAAATTTTGCGGATTGGTCAATCCGTTCGCGAGATATGGCAGTTTGAAGGTAAGAAACGCTTGAGAAACTCAAAATTTTCGCAGTTCTGATGCTCGGAACCAATAACTAGAACGGCCAAGGGGAAAGGTACATGCACCGTTGTAATCGGGCGAGTTTCTACTTTCAGATGCAACAGAAATTTTGAGGATTGGTCAATCCGTTCGCGAGATATGGCAGTTTGAATGTAAGAAACGCTTGAGAAACTCAAAATTTTCGCAGTAATGATGCTCGGAACCAATAACTAGAACGGCCAAGGGGAAAGGTACATACACCGTTGTAATCGGGCGAGTTTCTACTTTCAGATGCAACAGAAATTTTGCGGACTGGTCAATCTGTTCGAGAGATATGGCATTTTGAGGGTAAGAAACGCTTGAGAAACTCAAAATTTTCGCAGTTCTGATGCTCGAAACGAATAACTAGAACGGCCTAGGGGAAAAGTATACGTACCGTTGTAATCGGGCGAGTTTCTACTTTTAGGTGCAACAGAAATTTTGCGGATTGGTCATTCCGTTCGCGAGATATGGCAGTTTGAAGGTAAGAAACGCTTGAGAAACTCAAAATTTTCGCAGTTCTGATGCTCGGAACCAATAACTAGAACGGCCAAGGGGAAAGGTACACACACCGTTGTAATCGGGCGAGTTTCTACTTTCAGATGCAACAGAAATTTTGCGGATTGGTCAATCCGTTCATCGAGATATGGCAGTTTGGAGGTAAGAAACGCTTGAGAAACACAAAATTTTCACAGTTCTGATGCTCGAAACGAATAACTAGAACGGCCTAGGGGAAAGTACACATACCGTTGTAATCGGGCGAGTTTCTACTTTCAGTTGCAACTGAAATTTTGCGGATTGGTCAATCCGGCAGTTTGGAGGTAAGAAACGCTTGAGAAACACAAAATTTTCACAGTTCTGATGCTCGAAACGAATAACTAGAACGGCCAAGGGAAAGGTACACATACCGTTGCAATCGGACGAGTTTCTTCTTTTAGGTGCAACAGAAATTTTGCGGATTGGTCAATCCGTTCGCGAGATATGGCAGTATGGAGTTAAGAAACGCTTGAGAAACTCAAAATTTTCGCAGTTCTGATGCTCGAAACGAATAATTAGAACGGCCTAGGGGAAAAGTACATATACCGTTGTAATCGGGCGAGTTTCTACTTTCAGATGCAACAGAAATTTTGCGGATTGGTCAATCCGTTCGCGAGATATGGCAGTTTGAATGTAAGAATCGCTTAAGAAACTCAAAATTTTCGCAGTTCTGATGCTCGGAACCAATAACTAGAACGGCCAAGGGGAAAGGTACATACACCGTTGTAATCGGGCGAGTTTCTACTTTGAGATGCAACAGAAATTTTGCGGACTGGTCAATCTGTTCGAGAGATATGGCATTTTGAGGGTAAGAAACGCTTGAGAAACTCAAAATTTTCGCAGTTCTGATGCACGAAACGAATAACTAGAACGGCCTAGGGGAAAAGTATACATACCGTTGTAATCGGGCGAGTTTCTACTTTTAGGTGCAACAGAAATTTTGCGGATTGGTCATTCCGTTCGCGAGATATGGCAGTTTGAAGGTAAGAAACGCTTGAGAAACTCAAAATTTTCGCAGTTCTGATGCTCGGAACCAATAACTAGAACGGCCAAGGGGAAAGGTACACACACCGTTGTAATCGGGCGAGTTTCTACTTTCAGATGCAACAGAAATTTTGAGGATTGGTCAATCCGTTCGCGAGATATGGCATTTTGAGGGTAGGAAACGCTTGAGAAACTCAAAATTTTCGCAGTTCTGATGCTCGAAACGAATAACTAGAACGGCCTAGGGGAAAAGTATACATACCGTTGTAATCGGGCGGGTTTCTACTTTCAGATGCAATAGAAATTTTGCGGATTTGTCAATCCGTTCGCGAGATATGGCAGTTTGGAGGTAAGGAGCGCTTGAGAAACTCAAAATTTTTGCAGTTCTGATGCACGGAACGAATAACTAGAACCGCCTAGGGGAAAAGTACACATACCGTTGTAATCGGGCGAGTTTCTACTTTTAGGTGCAACAGAAATTTCGCGGTTTGGTCATTCCGTTCGCGAGATATGGCAGTTTGAAGGTAAGAAACGCTTGAGAAACTCAAAATTTTCGCAGCTCTGATGCTCGGAACCAATGACTAGAACGGCCAAGGGGAAAGGTACACACACTTGTAATCGGGCGAGTTTCTACTTTCAGATGCAACAGAAATTTTGCGGATTGGTCAATCCGTTCGCGAGATATGGCAGTTTGAATGGAAGAAACGCTTGAGAAACTCAAAATTTTCGCAGTTCTGATGCTCGAAACGAATAACTAGATAGGCTTTGGGGAAAAGTACACATACCGTTGTAATCGGACGAGTTTCTACTTTCAGATGCAACAGAAATTTTGCGGATTGGTCAATCCGTTCGCGAGATATGGCAGTTTGGAGGTAAGAAATGGAGGAGAAACTCAAGATTTTCGCATTTCTGATGCTCGAAACGAAGAACTAGAACGGCCTATGGGAAAAGTATACATACCGTTGTAATCGGGCGAGTTTCTACTTTCAGAGGCAACAGAAACATTGCGGATTGGTCAATCCGTTCGCGAGATATGGCAGTTTGGAGGTAAGAAGCGCTTGAGAAACTCAAAATTTTCGCAGTTCTGATGCTCGAAACGAATAACTAGATAGGCTTTGGGGAAAAGTACACATACCGTTGTAATCGGACGAGTTTCTACTTTCAGATGCAACAGAAATTTTGCGGATTGGTCAATCCGTTCGCGAGATATGGCAGTTTGGAGGTAAGAAATGGAGGAGAAACTCAAGATTTTCGCATTTCTGATGCTCGAAACGAAGAACTAGAACGGCCTATGGGAAAAGTATACATACCGTTGTAATCGGGCGAGTTTCTACTTTCAGAGGCAACAGAAACATTGCGGATTGGTCAATCCGTTCGCGAGATATGGCAGTTTGGAGGTAAGAAGCGCTTGAGAAACTCAAAATTTTCGCAGTTCTGATGCTCGAAACGAATAACTAGATAGGCTTTGGGGAAAAGTACACATACCGTTGTAATCGGACGAGTTTCTACTTTCAGATGCAACAGAAATTTTGCGGATTGGTCAATCCGTTCGCGAGATATGGCAGTTTGGAGGTAAGAAATGGAGGAGAAACTCAAGATTTTCGCATTTCTGATGCTCGAAACGAAGAACTAGAACGGCCTATGGGAAAAGTATACATACCGTTGTAATCGGGCGAGTTTCTACTTTCAGAGGCAACAGAAACATTGCGGATTGGTCAATCTGTTCGCGAGATATGGCAGTTTCGAGGTAAGGAACGCTTGAGAAACACAAAAGTTTCACAGTTCTGATGCTCGAACCGAATAACTAGAACGGCCTAGGGGAGAAGTATACATACCGTTGTAATCGGGCTAGTTTCAACATTCAGATGCAACAGAAACTTTGCGGATTGTTCAATTCGTTCGGGAGATGTGGCAGTCTGGATGTAAGAAACGCTTGAGAAACTCAAGATTTTCGCAGTTCTGATGCTCGAAACGAAGAACTAGAACGGCCTAGGGGAAAAAGTATACATACCGTTGTAATCGGGCGAGTTTCTACTTTCAGATGCAACAGAAATTTTGCGGATTGGTCAATCCGTTTGGGAGATATGGCAGTTTTGAGGTATGAAACGCTTGAGAAACTCAAAATTTTCGCAGTTCTGATGCTCGGAACGAATAACTAGAACGGCCATGGGGAAAGGTACACATACCGTTGTAATCGGGCGAGTTTGTACTTTCAGATGCAACAGAAATTTTGCGGTTTGGTCAATCCGTTCGCGAGGTATGGCAGTTTGGAGGGAAGAAACGCTTGAGAAACTCAAAATCTTCGCAGTACTGTTGCTCGAAACGAAGAACTAGAACGGCCTAGGGGAAAAGTACACATACCGTTGTATCGGACGAGTTTCTACTTTCAGATGCAACAGAAATTTTGCGGATTGGTCAATCCGTTCGCGAGATATGGCAGTATGGAGTTAAGAAACGCTTGAGAAACTCAAAATTTTCCCAGTTCTGATGCTCGAAACGAATAATTAGAACGGCCTAGGGGAAAAGTACACATACCCTTGTAGTCGGACGAGTTTCTACATTCAGATGCAACAGAAATTTTGCGGATTGGTCAATCCGTTCGCGAGATATGGCAGTATGGAGTTAAGAAACGCTTGAGAAACTCAAAATTTTCGCAGTTCTGATGCTCGAAACGAATAATTAGAACGGCCTAGGGGAAAAGTACACATACCGTTGTAATCGGGCGAGTTTCTACTTTCAGATGCAACAGAAATTTTGCGGATTGGTCAATCCGTTCGCGAGGTATGGTAGTTTGGAGGGAAGAAACGCTTGAGAAACTCAAAATTTTCACAGTTCAGATGCTCGAAACGAATACCTAGAGTGGCCTAGGGGAAAAGTACACATACAGTTGTAATCGGGCGTGTTTCTACTTTCAGATGCAACAGAAATTTTGCGGATTGGTCAATCCCTTCGCGTGATATGGCAGTTTGAATGTAAGAAACGCTTGAGAAACTCAAAATTTTCCCAGTTCTGATGCTCGAAACGAATAATTAGAACGGCCTAGGGTAAAAGTACACATACCGTTGTAATCGGGCGAGTTTCTACTTTCAGATGCAACAGAAATTTTGCGGATTGGTCAATCCGTTCGCGAGGTATGGTTGTTTGGAGGGAAGAAACGCTTGAGAAACTTAAAAAGTTTCACAGTTCTGGTGCTCGAAACGAATACCTAGAATGGCCTAGGGGAAAAGTACACATACAGTTGTAATCGGGCGAGTTTCTACTTTCAGATGCAACAGAAAGTCTGCGTATTGGTAAATCCGTTCGCGAGATATGGCAGGTAGAATGTAAGAAACGCTTGAGGAACTCAAAATTTTCGCAGTTCTGATGCTCGACACGAATAACTAGAACTTGCTTCTACTTTTAGGTGCAACAGAAATTTTGCGGATGGGTCAATCCGTTCGCGAGATATGGCAGTTTGGAGTTAAGAAACGCTTGAGAAACTCAAAATTTTCGCAGTTCTGATGCTCGAAACGAATAATTAGAACGGCCTAGGGGAAAAGTACACATACCGTTGTAATCGGGCGTGTTTCTACTTTCAGATGCAACAGAAATTTTGCGGATTGGTCAATCCGTTCGCGAGATATGGCAGTTTGAATGTAAGAAACGCTTGAGAAACTCAAAATTTTCGCAGTTCTGATGCTCGGAACCAATAACTAGAACGGCCAAGGGGAAAGGTACACACACCGTTGTAATCGGGCGAGTTTCTACTTTCAGATGCAACAGAAATTTTGCGGATTGGTCAATCCGTTCGCGAGATATGGCAGTTTGAATGTAAGAAACGCTTGAGAAACTCAAAATTTTCCCAGTTCTGATGCTCGAAACGAATAATTAGAACGGCCTAGGGGAAAAGTACACATACCGTTGTAATCGGGCGAGTTTCTACTTTCAGATGCAACAGAAATTTTGCGGATTGGTCAGTCCGTTCGCGAGATATGGCAGTATGGAGTTGAGAAACGCTTGAGAAACTCAAAATTTTCCCAGTTCTGATGCTCGAAACGAATAATTAGAACGGCCTAGGGGAAAAGTACACATACCCTTGTAATCGGACGAGTTTCTACATTCAGATGCAACAGAAATTTTGCGGATTGGTCAATCCGTTCGCGAGATATGGCAGTATGGAGTTAAGAAACGCTTGAGAAACTCAAAATTTTCGCAGTTCTGATGCTCGAAACGAATAATTAGAACGGCCTAGGGGAAAAGTACACATACCGTTGTAATCGGGCGAGTTTCTACTTTCAGATGCAACAGAAATTTTGCGGATTGGTCAATCCGTTCGCGAGGTATGGTAGTTTGGAGGGAAGAAACGCTTGAGAAACTCAAAATTTTCCCAGTTCTGATGCTCGAAACGAATAATTAGAACGGCCTAGGGGAAAAGTACACATACCCTTGTAATCGGACGAGTTTCTACATTCAGATGCAACAGAAATTTTGCGGATTGGTCAATCCGTTCGCGAGATATGGCAGTATGGAGTTAAGAAACGCTTGAGAAACTCAAAATTTTCGCAGTTCCGATGCTCGGAACGAATAACTAGAACGGCCATGGGGAAAGGTACACATACCGTTGTAATCGGGCGAGTTTCTACTTTCAGATGCAACAGAAATTTTGCGGATTGGTCAATCCGTTCGCGAGGTATGGCAGTTTGGAGGGAAGAAACGCTTGAGAAACTCAAAATCTTCGCAGTTCTGTTCCTCGAAACGAAGAACTAGAACGGCCTAGGGGAAAAGTACACATACCGTTGTATCGGACGAGTTTCTACTTTCAGATGCAGGAGAAATTTTGCGGATTGGTCAATCCGTTCGCGAAATATGGCAGTTTGGAGGTAAGAAGCGCTTGAGAAACTCAAAATTTTCGCAGTTCTGATGCTCGGAACAAATGACTAGAACGCCCTAGGAGAAAAGTACACATACCGTTGTAATCGGACGAGTTTCTACATTCAGATGCAACAGAAATTTTGCGGATGGGTCAATCCGTTCGCGAGATATGGCAGTTTGGAGTTAAGAAACGCTTGAGAAACTCAAAATTTTCGCAGTTCTGATGCTCGAAACGAATAATTAGAACGGCCTAGGGGAAAAGTACACATACCGTTGTAATCGGGCGAGTTTCTACTTTCAGATGCAATAGAAATTTTGCGGATTGGTCAATCCGTTCGCGAGATATGGCAGTTTGGAGGTAAGAAGCGCTTGAGAAACTCAAAATTTTCGCAGTTCTGATGCTCGAAACGAATAACTAGATAGGCTTTGGGGAAAAGTACACATACCGTTGTAATCGGACGAGTTTCTACTTTCAGATGCAACAGAAATTTTGCGGATTGGTCAATCCGTTCGCGAGATATGGCAGTTTGGATGTAAGAAATGGAGGAGAAACTCAAGATTTTCGCATTTCTGATGCTCGAAACGAAGAACTAGAACGGCCTATGGGAAAAGTATACATACCGTTGTAATCGGGCGAGTTTCTACTTTCAGAGGCAACAGAAACATTGCGGATTGGTCAATCCGTTCGCGAGATATGGCAGTTTCGAGGTAAGGAACGCTTGAGAAACACAAAATTTTCGCAGTTCTGATGCTCGAAACGAATAATTAGAACGGCCTAGGGGAAAAGTACACATACCGTTGTAATCGGGCGAGTTTCTACTTTCAGATGCAACAGAAATTTTGCGGTTTGGTCAATCCGTTCGCGAGGTATGGCAGTTTGGAGGGAAGAAACGCTTGAGAAACTCAAAATCTTCGCAGTTCTGTTGCTCGAAACGAAGAACTAGAACGGCCTAGGGGAAAAGTACACATACCGTTGTATCGGACGAGTTTCTACTTCCAGATGCAACAGAAATTTTGCGGATTGGTCAATCCGTTCGCGAGATATGGCAGTATGGAGTTAAGAAACGCTTGAGAAACTCAAAATTTTCCCAGTTCTGATGCTCGAAACGAATAATTAGAACGGCCTAGGGGAAAAGTACACATACCCTTGTAATCGGACGAGTTTCTACATTCAGATGCAACAGAAATTTTGCGGATTGGTCAATCCGTTCGCGAGATATGGCAGTATGGAGTTAAGAAACGCTTGAGAAACTCAAAATTTTCGCAGTTCTGATGCTCAAAACGAATAATTAGAACGGCCTAGGGGAAAAGTACACATACCGTTGTAATCGGGCGAGTTTCTACTTTCAGATGCAACAGAAATTTTGCGGATTGGTCAATCCGTTCGCGAGGTATGGTAGTTTGGAGGGAAGAAACGCTTGAGAAACTCAAAATTTTCACAGTTCTGATGCTCGAAACGAATACCTAGAATGGCCTAGGGGAAAAGTACACATACAGTTGTAATCGGGCGTGTTTCTACTTTCAGATGCAACAGAAATTTTGCGGATTGGTCAATCCCTTCGCGAGATATGGCAGTTTGAATATAAGAAACGCTTGAGAAACTCAAAATTTTCGCAGCTCTGATGCTCGAAACGAAGAACTAGAACGGCCTAGGGGAAAAAGTATACATACCGTTGTAATCGGGCGAGTTTCTACTTTCAGATGCAACAGAAATTTTGCGGATTGGTCAATCCGTTTGGGAGATATGGCAGTTTTGAGGTATGAAACGCTTGAGAAACTCAAAATTTTCGCAGTTCTGATGCTCGGAACGAATAACTAGAACGCCCATGGGGAAAGGTACACATACCCTTGTAATCGGGCGAGTTTCTACTTTCAGATGCAACAGAAATTTTGCGGATTGGTCAATCCGTTCGCGAGGTATGGCAGTTTGGAGGGAAGAAACGCTTGAGGAACTCAAAATCTTCGCAGTTCTGTTGCTCGAAACGAAGAACTAGAACGGCCTAGGGGAAAAGTACACATACCGTTGTATCGGACGAGTTTCTACTTTCAGATGCAACAGAAATTTTGCGGATTGGTCAATCCGTTCGCGAGATATGGCAGTATGGAGTTAAGAAACGCTTGAGAAACTCAAAATTTTCCCAGTTCTGATGCTCGAAACGAATAATTAGAACGGCCTAGGGGAAAAGTACACATACCCTTGTAATCGGACGAGTTTCTACATTCAGATGCAACAGAAATTTTGCGGATTGGTCAATCCGTTCGCGAGATATGGCAGTATGGAGTTAAGAAACGCTTGAGAAACTCAAAATTTTCGCAGTTCTGATGCTCGAAACGAATAATTAGAACGGCCTAGGGGAAAAGTACACATACCGTTGTAATCGAGCGAGTTTCTACTTTCAGATGCAACAGAAATTTTGCGGATTGGTCAATCAGTTCGCGAGGTATGGTAGTTTGGAGGGAAGAAACGCTTGAGAAACTCAAAATTTTCACAGTTCTGATGCTCGAAACGAATACCTAGAATGGCCTAGGGGAAAAGTACACATACAGTTGTAATCGGGCGTGTTTCTACTTTCAGATGCAACAGAAATTTTGCGGATTGGTCAATCCCTTCGCGAGATATGGCAGTTTGAATGTAAGAAACGCTTGAGAAACTCAAAATTTTCGCAGCTCTGATGCTCGGAACGAATAACTAGAATGGCTTTGGGGAAAAGTACACATACCTTTGTAATCGGGCGAGTTTCTACTTTCAGATGCAACAGAAATTTTGCGAATTGGTCAATCCGTTTGGGAGATATGGCAGTTTTGTGGTAAGAAACGCTTGAGAAACAAAAAATTTTCGCAGTTCTGATGCTCGGAACGAATAACTAGAACGGCCATGGGGAAAGGTACACATACCGTTGTAATCGGGCGAGTTTCTACTTTCAGATGCAACAGAAATTTTGCGGATTGGTCATTCCGTTCGCGAGGAATGGCAGTCTGGAGGTAAGAAACGCTTGAGAAACTAAAAATTTGCACAGTTCTGATGCTCGAAACGGATAACTAGAATGGCCTAAGGGAAGAGTACACATACCGTTGTAATCGGGCGTGTTTCTACTTTCAGATGCAACAGAAATTTTGCAGGATGGTCAATCCTTTCGCGAGATATGGCAGTTTGAAGGTAAGAAACGCTTGACAAACTCAAAATTTTCGCAGTTCTGATGCTGGAAACGAATAACTAGAACGGCCTAAGGGAAAAGTACACATACCGTTGCAAACGGGCGAGTTTCTTCTTTCAGATGCAACAGAAATTTTGCGGATTGCTCAATCCGTTCGCGAGATATGGCAGTTTGGAGGTAAGAAACGCTTGAGAAACTCAAAATTTTCGCAGTTCTGATGCTCGGAACGAATAACTGGAACGGCCTAGGGGAAAGGCACACATACCGTTGTAATCGGGCGAGTTTCTACTTTCAAATGCAACAGAAATTTTGCGGATTTGTCAATCCGTTCGCGAGATATGGCAAGTTGAAGGTAAGAAACGCTCGAGAAGCTCAAAATTTTGGCAGTTCTGATGCTCGAAACGAATAACCAGAACGGCCTAGGGGAAAAGTACACATACCGTTGTAATCGGGCGAGTTTCTACTTTCAGATGCAGCAGAAATTTTGCGGATTGGTCAATCCGTTCGCGAGATATGGCAGTTTGGAGGTAAGAAACGCTTGAGAAACTCAAAATTTTCGCAGTTCTGATGCTCGGAACGAATAACTGGAACGGCCTAGGGGAAAAGTACACATACCGTTGTATTTGGCGAGTTTCTACTTTCAGATGCAACAGAAATTTTGCGGATTGGTCTATCCGTTCGCGAGATATGGCAGTTTGAAGCTAAGAAACGCTTGAGAAACTATAAATTTTCACAGTTCTGATGCTCGAAACGAATAACTAGAATGGCCTATGGGAAAAGTACACATACCGTTGTAATCGGACGAGTTTCTACTTTCAGATGCAACAGAAATTTTGTGGGATGGTCAATCCGGTCGTGAGATATGGCAGTCTGGAGGTAAGAAACGCTTGAGAAGCACAAAATGTTCACAGTTCTGATGCTCGAAACGAATAACTAGAACAGCCTAGGGGAAAGTACACATACCGTTGTAATCGGGCGAGTTTCTACTTTCAGATGCAACAGAAATTTTGCGGATTGGTCAATTCGTACGCGAGATATGGCAGTCTGGAGGTAAGAAACGCTTGAGAAACACAAAATTTTCACAGTTCTGATGCTCGAAACGAATAACTAGAACGGCCTAGGGGAAAACTTCGCATGCCGTTGTAATCGGGCGTGTTTCTACTTTCAGATGCAACAGAAATTTTGCGGGATTGTCAATCCGTTCGCGAGAAATGGCAGTTTGAAGGTAAGAAACGCTTGACAAACTCAAAATTTTCGCAGTTCTGATGCTGGAAGCGAATAACTAGAACGGCCTAAGGGAAAAGTACACATACCGTTGCAAACGGGCGAGTTTCTACTTTCAGATGCAACAGAAATTTTGCGGATTGGGCAATTCGTTCGCGAGATATGGCAGTCTGGAGGTAAGAAACGCTTGAGAAACTAAAAATTTGCACAGTTCTGATGCTCGAAACGGATAACTAGAATGGCCTAGGGGAAGAGTACACATACCGTTGTATTCGGGCGAGTTTCTACTTTGAGATGCAACAGAAATTTTGCGGATTGCTCAATCCGTTCGCGAGATATGGCAGTTTGGAGGTAAGAAACGCTTGAGAAACACAAAATTTTCACAGTTCTGATGCTCGAAACGAATAACTAGAACGGCCTAGGGGAAAGTACACATACCGTTGTAATCGGGCGAGTTTCTACTTTCAGTTGCAACAGAAATTTTGCGGATTGGTCAATTCGTTCGCGAGATATGGCAGTTTGGAGGTAAGAAACGCTTGAGAAATTCAAAATTTTCACAGTTCTGATGCTCGAAACGATTAATTAGAACGGGCTAGGGGAAAAGTACACATACCGTTGTAATCGGGCGAGTTTCTACTTTCAGATGCAACAGAAATTTTGCGGATTGGTCAATTCGTTCGCGAGATATGGCAGTCTGGAGGTAAGAAACGCTTGAGAAACTAAAAATTTGCACAGTTCTGATGCTCGAAACAGATAACTAGAATGGCCTAGGGGAAGAGTACATATACCGTTGTATTCGGGCGAGTTTCTACTTTCAGATGCAACAGAAATTTTGCGGATTGGTCAGTCCGTTCGCGAGATATGGCAGTTTAAAGGTTAGAAACGCTTGAGAAACTCAAAATTTTCGCAGTTCTGATGCTCGGAACGAATAACTGGAACGGCCTAGGGGAAAGGCACACATACCGTTGTAATCGGGCGAGTTTCTACTTTCAAATGCAACAGAAATTTTGCGGATTTGTCAATCCGTTCGCGAGATATGGCAGTTTGAAGCTAAGAAACGCTTGAGAAACTATAAATTTTCGCAGTTCTGATGCTCGGAACGAATAACTGGAACGGCCTAGGGGAAAGGCACACATACCGTTGTAATCGGGCGAGTTTCTACTTTCAAATGCAACAGAAATTTTGCGGGATGGTCAATCGGTTCGCGAGATATGGCAGTTTTGAGGTAAGAAACGGTTGAGAAACTCAACATTTTCGCAGTCTGATACTCGAAACGAATAACTAGAACGGCCTAGGGGAAAAGTACACATACCGTTGTAATCGGGCTAGTTTTTACATTCAGATGCAACAGAAATTATGCGGATTGGTCAATCCGTTCGCGAGATATGGCAGTTTGGATGTAAGAAACGCTTGAGAAACTCAAAATTTTCACAGTTCTGATGCTCGAAACGAATACCTAGAATGGCCTAGGGGAAAAGTACACATACCGTTGTAATCGGGCGAGTTTCTGCTCTCCGATGCAACAGAAATTTTGCGGAATGGTCAATTCGTTCACGAGATATGGCAGTTTGGAGGTGAGGAACGTTTGAGAAACTCAAAATTTTCACAGTTCTGATGCTCGAAAAGAATAACTAGACTGGCCTAGAGGAAAAGTACACATACCGTTGTAATCGGGCGAGTTTCTACTTTCAGATGCAACAGAAATTTGGCGGATTGGTCAATCCGTTCGCGAGATATGGCAGTTTTGAGGTAAGAAACGGTTGAGAAACACAAAATTTTCACAGTTCTGATGCTCGAAACGAATAACTAGACTGGCCTAGAGGAAAAGTACACATACCGTTGTAATCGGGCGAGTTTCTACTTTCAGATGCAACAGAAATTTTGCGGATTGGTCAATCCGTTCGCGAGATATGGCAGTTTGAAGCTAAGAAACGCTTGAGAAACTATAAATTTTCGCAGTTCTGATGCACGGAACGAATAACTAGAAAGGCTTTGGTGAAAGGTACACATATCGTTGTAATCGGGCGAGTTTCTACTTTCAGTTGCAACAGAAATTTTGCGGATTGGTCAATTCGTTCGCGAGATATGGCAGTTTGGAGGTAAGAAGCGCTTGAGATCTCAAAATTTTCGCAGTTCTGATGCTCGGAGCGAATAACTACAACGTCCAAGGGGAAAGGTACACATACCGTTGTAATCGGTCGAGTTTCTACTTTCAGATGCAACAGAAATTTTGAGGATAGGTCAATCCGTTCGCGAGGTATGGCAGTTTGGAGGGAAGAAACGCTTGAGAAACTCAAAATTTTCGCAGTTCTGATGCTCGAAACGATTAATTAGAACGGGCTAGGGGACAAGTACACATACCGTTGTAATCGGGCGAGTTTCTACTTTCAGATGCAACAGCAATTTTGCGGTTTGGTCAATTCGTTCGCGAGATATGGCAGTCTGGAGGTAAGAAACGCTTGAGAAACTAAAAATTTTCACAGTTCTGATGCTCGAAACGAATAACTAGAATGGCCTAGGGGAAAAGTACACTTACCGTTGTATTCGGGCGAGTTTCTACTTTCAGATGCAACAGAAATTTTGCGGATTGGTCAATCCGTTCGCGAGATATGGCAGTTTGAAGCTAAGAAACGCTTGAGAAACTATAAATTTTCACAGTTCTGATGCTCGAAACGAATAACTAGAACGGCTTAGGGGAAAAGTATACACACCGTTGTAATCGGGCGAGTTTCTACTTTCAGATGCAACAGAAATTTTGCGGATTGGTCAATTGGTTCGCGAGATATGGCAGTTTGGAGGTAAGAAGCGCTTGAGATCTCAAAATTTTCACAGTTCTGATGCTCGAAACGAATAACTAGAATGGCCTAGTGGAAAAGTACACATACCGTTGTAATCGGGCTAGTTTCCACATTCAGATGCAACAGAAATTTTGCGGATTGGTCAATCCGTTCGCGAGATATGGCAGTTTGAATGTAAGAAACGCTCGAGAAACTCAAAATTTTCGCAGTTCTGATGCTCGAAACGAATAACTAGAATGGCCTCGGGGAAAAGAACACATACACTTGTAATCGGGCGCGTTTCTACTTTCAGATGCAACAGAAATTTTGCGGATTGGTCAATCGGTTCGCGAGATATGGCAGTGTGGAGGTAAGAAACGCTTGAGAAACTCAAAATTTTCACAGTTCTGATGCTCGAAACGAATACCTAGAATGGCCTAGGGGAAAAGTACACATACAGTTGTAATCGGGCGAGTTTCTACTTTCAGATGCAACAGAAATTCTGCGGATTGGTAAATCCGTTCGCGAGATATGGCAGTTAGAATGTAAGAAACGCTTGAGGAACTCAAAATTTTCGCAGTTCTGATGCTCGAAACAAATAACTAGAACGGCCTAGGGGAAAAGTACATAAGCCATTGTAATCGGGCGAGTTTCTACATTCAGATGCAACAGAAATTTTGCGGATTTGTCAATCCGTTCGCGAGATATGGCAGTTTGGAGGTGAGGAACGTTTGAGAAACTCAAAATTTTAACAGTTCTGATGCTCGAAACGAATAACTAGAATGGCCTAAGGGAAGAGTACACATACCGTTGTAATCGGGCGTGTTTCTACTTTCAGATGCAACAGAAATTTTGCAGGATGGTCAATCCTTTCGCGAGATATGGCAGTTTGAAGGTAAGAAACGCTTGACAAACTCAAAATTTTCGCAGTTCTGATGCTGGAAACGAATAACTAGAACGGCCTAAGGGAAAAGTACACATACCGTTGCAAACGGGCGAGTTTCTACTTTCAGATGCAACAGAAATTTTGCGGATTGCTCAATCCGTTCGCGAGATATGGCAGTTTGGAGGTTAAGAAACGCTTGAGAAACTCAAAATTTTCGCAGTTCTGATGCTCGGAACGAATAACTGGAACGGCCTAGGGGAAAGGCACACATACCGTTGTAATCGGGCGAGTTTCTACTTTCAAATGCAACAGAAATTTTGCGGATTTGTCAATCCGTTCGCGAGATATGGCAAGTTGAAGGTAAGAAACGCTCGAGAAGCTCAAAATTTTGGCAGTTCTGATGCTCGAAACGAATAACCAGAACGGCCTAGGGGAAAAGTACACGTACCGTTGTAATCGAGCGAGTTTCTACTTTCAGATGCAGCAGAAATTTTGCGGATTGGTCAATCCGTTCGCGAGATATGGCAGTTTGGAGGTAAGAAACGCTTGACAAACTCAAAATTTTCGCAGTTCTGATGCTGGAAGCGAATAACTAGAACGGCCTAAGGGAAAAGTACACATACCGTTGCAAACGGGCGAGTTTCTACTTTCAGATGCAACAGAAATTTTGCGGATTGGGCAATTCGTTCGCGAGATATGGCAGTCTGGAGGTAAGAAACGCTTGAGAAACTAAAAATTTGCACAGTTCTGATGCTCGAAACGGATAACTAGAATGGCCTAGGGGAAGAGTACACATACCGTTGTATTCGGGCGAGTTTCTACTTTGAGATGCAACAGAAATTTTGCGGATTGCTCAATCCGTTCGCGAGATATGGCAGTTTGGAGGTAAGAAACGCTTGAGAAACACAAAATTTTCACAGTTCTGATGCTCGAAACGAATAACTAGAACGGCCTAGGGGAAAGTACACATACCGTTGTAATCGGGCGAGTTTCTACTTTCAGTTGCAACAGAAATTTTGCGGATTGGTCAATTCGTTCGCGAGATATGGCAGTTTGGAGGTAAGAAACGCTTGAGAAATTCAAAATTTTCACAGTTCTGATGCTCGAAACGATTAATTAGAACGGGCTAGGGGAAAAGTACACATACCGTTGTAATCGGGCGAGTTTCTACTTTCAGATGCAACAGAAATTTTGCGGATTGGTCAATTCGTTCGCGAGATATGGCAGTCTGGAGGTAAGAAACGCTTGAGAAACTAAAAATTTGCACAGTTCTGATGCTCGAAACAGATAACTAGAATGGCCTAGGGGAAGAGTACATATACCGTTGTATTCGGGCGAGTTTCTACTTTCAGATGCAACAGAAATTTTGCGGATTGGTCAGTCCGTTCGCGAGATATGGCAGTTTAAAGGTTAGAAACGCTTGAGAAACTCAAAATTTTCGCAGTTCTGATGCTCGGAACGAATAACTGGAACGGCCTAGGGGAAAAGTACACATACCGTTGTATTTGGCGAGTTTCTACTTTCAGATGCAACAGAAATTTTGCGGATTGGTCTATCCGTTCGCGAGATATGGCAGTTTGAAGCTAAGAAACGCTTGAGAAACTATAAATTTTCACAGTTCTGATGCTCGAAACGAATAACTAGAATGGCCTATGGGAAAAGTACACATACCGTTGTAATCGGGCGAGTTTCTACTTTCAGATGCAACAGAAATTTTGTGGGATGGTCAATCCGGTCGTGAGATATGGCAGTCTGGAGGTAAGAAACGCTTGAGAAGCACAAAATGTTCACAGTTCTGATGCTCGAAACGAATAACTAGAACGGCCTAGGGGAAAGTACACATACCGTTGTAATCGGGCGAGTTTCTACTTTCAGATGCAACAGAAATTTTGCGGATTGGTCAATTCGTACGCGAGATATGGCAGTCTGGAGGTAAGAAACGCTTGAGAAACACAAAATTTTCACAGTTCTGATGCTCGAAACGAATAACTAGAACGGCCTAGGGGAAAACTTCGCATGCCGTTGTAATCGGGCGTGTTTCTACTTTCAGATGCAACAGAAATTTTGCGGGATGGTCAATCCGTTCGCGAGAAATGGCAGTTTGAAGGTAAGAAACGCTTGACAAACTCAAAATTTTCGCAGTTCTGATGCTGGAAGCGAATAACTAGAACGGCCTAAGGGAAAAGTACACATACCGTTGCAAACGGGCGAGTTTCTACTTTCAGATGCAACAGAAATTTTGCGGATTGGGCAATTCGTTCGCGAGATATGGCAGTCTGGAGGTAAGAAACGCTTGAGAAACTAAAAATTTGCACAGTTCTGATGCTCGAAACGGATAACTAGAATGGCCTAGGGGAAGAGTACACATACCGTTGTATTCGGGCGAGTTTCTACTTTGAGATGCAACAGAAATTTTGCGGATTGCTCAATCCGTTCGCGAGATATGGCAGTTTGGAGGTAAGAAACGCTTGAGAAACACAAAATTTTCACAGTTCTGATGCTCGAAACGAATAACTAGAACGGCCTAGGGGAAAGTACACATACCGTTGTAATCGGGCGAGTTTCTACTTTCAGTTGCAACAGAAATTTTGCGGATTGGTCAATTCGTTCGCGAGATATGGCAGTTTGGAGGTAAGAAACGCTTGAGAAATTCAAAATTTTCACAGTTCTGATGCTCGAAACGATTAATTAGAACGGGCTAGGGGAAAAGTACACATACCGTTGTAATCGGGCGAGTTTCTACTTTCAGATGCAACAGAAATTTTGCGGATTGGTCAATTCGTTCGCGAGATATGGCAGTCTGGAGGTAAGAAACGCTTGAGAAACTAAAAATTTGCACAGTTCTGATGCTCGAAACAGATAACTAGAATGGCCTAGGGGAAGAGTACATATACCGTTGTATTCGGGCGAGTTTCTACTTTCAGATGCAACAGAAATTTTGCGGATTGGTCAGTCCGTTCGCGAGATATGGCAGTTTAAAGGTTAGAAACGCTTGAGAAACTCAAAATTTTCGCAGTTCTGATGCTCGGAACGAATAACTGGAACGGCCTAGGGGAAAGGCACACATACCGTTGTAATCGGGCGAGTTTCTACTTTCAAATGCAACAGAAATTTTGCGGATTTGTCAATCCGTTCGCGAGATATGGCAAGTTGAAGGTAAGAAACGCTCGAGAAGCTCAAAATTTTTGCTGTTCTGATGCTCGAAACGAATAACCAGAACGGCCTAGGGGAAAAACACACATACCGTTGTAATCGGGCGAGTTTCTACTTTCAGATGCAGCAGAAATTTTGCGGATTGGTCAATCCGTTCGCGAGATATGGCAGTTTGGAGGTAAGAAACGCTTGAGAAACTCGAAATTTTCGCAGTTCTGATGCTCGGAACGAATAACTGGAACGGCCTAGGGGAAAAGTACACATACCGTTGTATTTGGCGAGTTTCTACTTTCAGATGCAACAGAAATTTTGCGGATTGGTCTATCCGTTCGCGAGATATGGCAGTTTGAAGCTAAGAAACGCTTGAGAAACTATAAATTTTCACAGTTCTGATGCTCGAAACGAATAACTAGAATGGCCTATGGGAAAAGTACACATACCGTTGTAATCGGGCGAGTTTCTACTTTCAGATGCAACAGAAATTTTGTGGGATGGTCAATCCGGTCGCGAGATATGGCAGTCTGGAGGTAAGAAACGCTTGAGAAGCACAAAATGTTCACAGTTCTGATGCTCGAAACGAATAACTAGAACGGCCTAGGGGAAAGTACACATACCGTTGTAATCGGGCGAGTTTTTACTTTCAGATGCAACAGAAATTTTGCGGATTGGTCAATTCGTACGCGAGATATGGCAGTCTGGAGGTAAGAAACGCTTGAGAAACACAAAATTTTCACAGTTCTGATGCTCGAAACAAATAACTAGAACGGCCTAGGGGAAAAGTACATAAACCATTGTAATCGGGCGAGTTTCTACATTCAGATGCAACAGAAATTTTGCGGATTTGTCAATCCGTTCGCGAGATATGGCAGTTTGGAGGTGAGGAACGTTTGAGAAACTCAAAATTTTAACAGTTCTGATGCTCGAAACGAATAACTAGAATGGCCTAGAGGAAAAGTACACATACCGTTGTAATCGGGCGAGTTTCTACTTTCAGATGCAACAGAAATTTTGCGGGATGGTCAATCGGTTCGCGAGATATGGCAGTTTTGAGGTAAGAAACGGTTGAGAAACTCAACATTTTCGCAGTCTGATACTCGAAACGAATAACTAGAACGGCCTAGGGGAAAAGTACACATACCGTTGTGATCGGGCTAGTTTTTACATTCAGATGCAACAGAAATTATGCGGATTGGTCAATCCGTTCGCGAGATATGGCAGTTTGGATGTAAGAAACGCTTGAGAAACTCAAAATTTTCACAGTTCTGATGCTCGAAACGAATACCTAGAATGGCCTAGGGGAAAAGTACACATACCGTTGTAATCAGGCGAGTTTCTGCTCTCCGATGCAACAGAAATTTTGCGGAATGGTCAATTCGTTCACGAGATATGGCAGTTTGGAGGTGAGGAACGTTTGAGAAACTCAAAATTTTCACAGTTCTGATGCTCGAAAAGAATAACTAGACTGGCCTAGAGGAAAAGTACACATACCGTTGTAATCGGGCGAGTTTCTACTTTCAGATGCAACAGAAATTTGGCGGATTGGTCAATCCGTTCGCGAGATATGGCAGTTTTGAGGTAAGAAACGGTTGAGAAACACAAAATTTTCACAGTTCTGATGCTCGAAACGAATAACTAGACTGGCCCAGTGGAAAAGTACACATACCGTTGTAATCGGGCGAGTTTCTACTTTCAGATGCAACAGAAATTTTGCGGATTGGTCAATCCGTTCGCGAGATATGGCAGTTTGAAGCTAAGAAACGCTTGAGAAACTATAAATTTTCGCAGTTCTGATGCACGGAACGAATAACTAGAAAGGCTTTGGTGAAAGGTACACATATCGTTGTAATCGGGCGAGTTTCTACTTTCAGTTGCAACAGAAATTTTGCGGATTGGTCAATTCGTTCGCGAGATATGGCAGTTTGGAGGTAAGAAGCGCTTGAGATCTCAAAATTTTCGCAGTTCTGATGCTCGGAGCGAATAACTACAACGTCCAAGGGGAAAGGTACACATACCGTTGTAATCGGTCGAGTTTCTACTTTCAGATGCAACAGAAATTTTGAGGATAGGTCAATCCGTTCGCGAGGTATGGCAGTTTGGAGGGAAGAAACGCTTGAGAAACTCAAAATTTTCGCAGTTCTGAAGATCGAAACGTATAACTAGAAAGGCTTTGGGGAAAAGTACACACACCGTTGTAATCGGGCGAGTTTCTACTTTCAGATGCAACAGAAATTTTGCGGATTGGTCAATCCGTTCGGGAGATATGGCAGTTTGGAGGTAAGAAGCGCTTGAGAAACTCAAATTTTTCGCAGTTCTGATGCTCGGAACGAATAACTAGAAAGGCTTTGGTGAAGGGTACACATATCGTTGTAATCGGGCGAGTTTCTACTTTCAGATGCAGCAGAAATTTTGCGGATTGGTCAATCCGTTCGCGAGATATGGCAGTTTGGAGGTAAGAAACGCTTGAGAAACTCAAAATTTTCACAGTTCTGATGCTCGAAACGATTAATTAGAACGGGCTAGGGGACAAGTACACATACCGTTGTAATCGGGCGAGTTTCTACTTTCAGATGCAACAGCAATTTTGCGGTTTGGTCAATTCGTTCGCGAGATATGGCAGTCTGGAGGTAAGAAACGCTTGAGAAACTAAAAATTTTCACAGTTCTGATGCTCGAAACGAATAACTAGAATGGCCTAGGGGAAAAGTACACTTACCGTTGTATTCGGGCGAGTTTCTACTTTCAGATGCAACAGAAATTTTGCGGATTGGTCAATCCGTTCGCGAGATATGGCAGTTTGAAGCTAAGAAACGCTTGAGAAACTATAAATTTTCACAGTTCTGATGCTCGAAACGAATAACTAGAACGGCTTAGGGGAAAAGTATACACACCGTTGTAATCGGGCGAGTTTCTACTTTCAGATGCAACAGAAATTTTGCGGATTGGTCAATTGGTTCGCGAGATATGGCAGTTTGGAGGTAAGAAGCGCTTGAGATCTCAAAATTTTCTCAGTTCTGATGCTCGAAACGAATAACTAGAATGGCCTAGTGGAAAAGTACACATACCGTTGTAATCGGGCTAGTTTCCACATTCAGATGCAACAGAAATTTTGCGGATTGGTCAATCCGTTCGCGAGATATGGCAGTTTGAATGTAAGAAACGCTCGAGAAACTCAAAATTTTCGCAGTTCTGATGCTCGAAACGAATAACTAGAATGGCCTCGGGGAAAAGAACACATACCCTTGTAATCGGGCGCGTTTCTACTTTCAGATGCAACAGAAATTTTGCGGATTGGTCAATCGGTTCGCGAGATATGGCAGTGTGGAGGTAAGAAACGCTTGAGAAACTCAAAATTTTCACAGTTCTGATGCTCGAAACGAATACCTAGAATGGCCTAGGGGAAAAGTACACATACAGTTGTAATCGGGCGAGTTTCTACTTTCAGATGCAACAGAAATTTTGCGGGATGGTCAATCGGTTCGCGAGATATGGCAGTTTTGAGGTAAGAAACGGTTGAGAAACTCAACATTTTCGCAGTCTGATACTCGAAACGAATAACTAGAACGGCCTAGGGGAAAAGTACACATACCGTTGTAATCGGGCTAGTTTTTACATTCAGATGCAACAGAAATTATGCGGATTGGTCAATCCGTTCGCGAGATATGGCAGTTTGGATGTAAGAAACGCTTGAGAAACTCAAAATTTTCACAGTTCTGATGCTCGAAACGAATACCTAGAATGGCCTAGGGGAAAAGTACACATACCGTTGTAATCGGGCGAGTTTCTGCTCTCCGATGCAACAGAAATTTTGCGGATTGGTCAATTCGTTCACGAGATATGGCAGTCTGGACGTAAGAAACGCTTGAGAAACTCAAAATTTTGACAGTTCTGATCCTCGAAACGTTTAATTAGAACGTCCTGGGGGAAAAGTACACATAACGTTGTAATCGGGCGAGTTTCTACTTTCAGATGCAACAGAAATTTTGCGGATTGGTCAATCCGTTCGCGAGATATGGCAGTTTGGAGGTATGAAACGGTTGGAGAAACTCAAAATTTTCGCAATTCTAATGCTCGAAACGAATAACTAGAATTGCCTAGTGTAAAAGTACACATACCGTTGTAATCGGGCTAGTTTCCACATTCAGATGCAACAGAAATTTTGCGGATTGGTCAATCCGTTCGCGAGATATGGCAGTTTGAATGTAAGAAACGCTCGAGAAACTCAAAGTTTTCGCAGTTCTGATGCTCGAAACGAATTACACGAACGGCCTAGGGGAAAGGTACACGTACCGTTGTAATCGGGCGAGTTTCCACTTTCAGATGCAACAGAAATTTTGCGGATTAGTCAATCCATTCGCGAGATATGGCCATTTGAAGGTAAGAAACGCTTGAGAAACTCAAAATTTTCGCAGTTCTGATGCTCGAAACGAATAACTAGAACGGCCTAGGCGAAAAGTACACATACCGTTGTAATCGGGCGAGTTTCTACTTTCAGATGCAACAGAAATTTTGCGGATTAGTCAATCCATTCGCGAGATATGGCCATTTGAAGGTAAGAAACGCTTGAGAAACTCAAAATTTTCGCAGTTCTGATGCTCGAAACGTTTAATTAGAACGTCCTGGGGGAAAAGTACACATAACGTTGTAATCGGGCGAGTTTCTACTTTCAGATGCAACAGAAATTTTGCGGATTGGTCAATCCGTTCGCGAGATATGGCAGTTTGGAGGTATGAAACGGTTGGAGAAACTCAAAATTTTCGCAATTCTAATGCTCGAAACGAATAACTAGAATTGCCTAGTGGAAAAGTACACATACCGTTGTAATCGGGCTAGTTTCCACATTCAGATGCAACAGAAATTTTGCGGATTGGTCAATCCGTTCGCGAGATGTGGCAGTTTGAATGTAAGAAACGCTCGAGAAACTCAAAGTTTTCGCAGTTCTGATGCTCGAAACGAATAACTAGAACGGCCTAGGGGAAAAGTACACATACCCTTGTAATCGGGCGCGTTTCTACTTTCAGATGCAACAGAAATTTTGCGGATTGGTCAATCCGTTCGCGAGATATGGCAGTTTGGAGGTAAGAAACGCTTGAGAAACTCAAAATTTTCGCAGTTCTGATGCTCGAAAAGAATAACTAGAACGGCCCAGGGGAAAAGTACACATACCGTTGTAATCGGGCTAGTTTTTACATTCAGATGCAACAGAAATTATGCGGATTGGTCAATCCGTTCGGGAGATATGGCAGTTTGGAGGTAAGAAGCGCTTGAGAAACTCAAATTTTTCGCAGTTCTGATGCTCGAAACGAATAACTAGAACGGCCTAGGGGAAAAGTATACATACCATTGTAATCGGGCGAGTTTCTACTTTCAGATGCAACCGAAATTTTGCGGATTGGTCAATTCGTTCGCGAGATATGGCAGTCTGGAGGTAAGAATCGCTTGAGAAACTAAAAATTTTCACAGTTCTGATGCTCGAAACGGCTAACTAGATTGGCCTAGGGGAAAAGTTCACATACCGTTGTATTCGAGCGAGTTTCTACTTTCAGATGCAACAGAAATTTTGCGGATTGGTCTATCCGTTCGCGAGATATGGCAGTTTGAAGCTAAGAAACGCTTGAGAAACTCAAAATTTTGGCAATTCTGATGCTCGAAACGAATAACTAGAACGGCCTAGGGGAAAAGTACACATACCATTGTAATCGGGCGAGATTCTACTTTCAGAGGCAACAGAAATTTTGTGGATTGGTCAATCCGTTCGCGAGATATGGCTGTTTGGATGTAAGAAACGCTTGAGAAACTCAACATTCTCGCTGTTCTGATGCTCGAAACGAATAACTAGAACGGCCTAGGGGAAAAGTACACACACCGTTGTAATCGGGCGTGTTTCTACTTTCAGATGCAACAGAAATTTTGCGGATTGGTCAGTCCGTTCGCGAGATATGGCAGTTTGGAGGTAAGAAGCGCTTGAGAAACTCAACATTCTCGCAGTTCTGATGCTCGAAACGAATAACTAGAACGGCCTAGGGGAAAAGTACACATACCGTTGTAATCGGGCGAGTTTCTACTTTCAGATACAGCAGAAATTTTGCGGATTGGTCAATCCGTTCGCGAGATATGGCAGTCTGGAGGTAAGAATCGCTTGAGAAACTAAAAATTTTCACAGTTCTGATGCTCGAAACGGCTAACTAGATTGGCCTAGGGGAAAAGTTCACATACCGTTGTATTCGAGCGAGTTTCTACTTTCAGATGCAACAGAAATTTTGCGGATTGGTCTATCCGTTCGCGAGATATGGCAGTTTGAAGCTAAGAAACGCTTGAGGAACTCAAAATTTTCGCAGTTCTGATGCTCGAAACAAATAACTAGAACGGCCTAGGGGAAAAGTACATAAACCATTGTAATCGGGCGAGTTTCTACATTCAGATGCAACAGAAATTTTGCGGATTTGTCAATCCGTTCGCGAGATATGGCAGTTTGGAGGTGAGGAACGTTTGAGAAACTCAAAATTTTAACAGTTCTGATGCTCGAAACGAATAACTAGAATGGCCTAGAGGAAAAGTACATATACCGTTGTAATCGGGCGAGTTTCTACTTTCAGATGCAACAGAAATTTTGCGGGATGGTCAATCGGTTCGCGAGATATGGCAGTTTTGAGGTAAGAAACGGTTGAGAAACTCAACATTTTCGCAGTCTGATACTCGAAACGAATAACTAGAACGGCCTAGGGGAAAAGTACACATACCGTTGTAATCGGGCTAGTTTTTACATTCAGATGCAACAGAAATTATGCGGATTGGTCAATCCGTTCGCGAGATATGGCAGTTTGGATGTAAGAAACGCTTGAGAAACTCAAAATTTTCACAGTTCTGATGCTCGAAACGAATACCTAGAATGGCCTAGGGGAAAAGTACACATACCGTTGTAATCGGGCGAGTTTCTGCTCTCCGATGCAACAGAAATTTTGCGGATTGGTCAATTCGTTCACGAGATATGGCAGTCTGGACGTAAGAAACGCTTGAGAAACTCAAAATTTTGACAGTTCTGATCCTCGAAACGTTTAATTAGAACGTCCTGGGGGAAAAGTACACATAACGTTGTAATCGGGCGAGTTTCTACTTTCAGATGCAACAGAAATTTTGCGGATTGGTCAATCCGTTCGCGAGATATGGCAGTTTGGAGGTATGAAACGGTTGGAGAAACTCAAAATTTTCGCAATTCTAATGCTCGAAACGAATAACTAGAATTGCCTAGTGTAAAAGTACACATACCGTTGTAATCGGGCTAGTTTCCACATTCAGATGCAACAGAAATTTTGCGGATTGGTCAATCCGTTCGCGAGATATGGCAGTTTGAATGTAAGAAACGCTCGAGAAACTCAAAGTTTTCGCAGTTCTGATGCTCGAAACGAATTACAAGAACGGCCTAGGGGAAAGGTACACGTACCGTTGTAATCGGGCGAGTTTCCACTTTCAGATGCAACAGAAATTTTGCGGATTAGTCAATCCATTCGCGAGATATGGCCATTTGAAGGTAAGAAACGCTTGAGAAACTCAAAATTTTCGCAGTTCTGATGCTCGAAACGAATAACTAGAACGGCCTAGGCGAAAAGTACACATACCGTTGTAATCGGGCGAGTTTCTACTTTCAGATGCAACAGAAATTTTGCGGATTAGTCAATCCATTCGCGAGATATGGCCATTTGAAGGTAAGAAACGCTTGAGAAACTCAAAATTTTCGCAGTTCTGATGCTCGAAACGTTTAATTAGAACGTCCTGGGGGAAAAGTACACATAACGTTGTAATCGGGCGAGTTTCTACTTTCAGATGCAACAGAAATTTTGCGGATTGGTCAATCCGTTCGCGAGATATGGCAGTTTGGAGGTATGAAACGGTTGGAGAAACTCAAAATTTTCGCAATTCTAATGCTCGAAACGAATAACTAGAATTGCCTAGTGGAAAAGTACACATACCGTTGTAATCGGGCTAGTTTCCACATTCAGATGCAACAGAAATTTTGCGGATTGGTCAATCCGTTCGCGAGATGTGGCAGTTTGAATGTAAGAAACGCTCGAGAAACTCAAAGTTTTCGCAGTTCTGATGCTCGAAACGAATAACTAGAACGGCCTAGGGGAAAAGTACACATACCCTTGTAATCGGGCGCGTTTCTACTTTCAGATGCAACAGAAATTTTGCGGATTGGTCAATCCGTTCGCGAGATATGGCAGTTTGGAGGTAAGAAACGCTTGAGAAACTCAAAATTTTCGCAGTTCTGATGCTCGAAAAGAATAACTAGAACGGCCCAGGGGAAAAGTACACATACCGTTGTAATCGGGCTAGTTTTTACATTCAGATGCAACAGAAATTATGCGGATTGGTCAATCCGTTCGGGAGATATGGCAGTTTGGAGGTAAGAAGCGCTTGAGAAACTCAAATTTTTCGCAGTTCTGATGCTCGAAACGAATAACTAGAACGGCCTAGGGGAAAAGTATACATACCATTGTAATCGGGCGAGTTTCTACTTTCAGATGCAACCGAAATTTTGCGGATTGGTCAATTCGTTCGCGAGATATGGCAGTCTGGAGGTAAGAATCGCTTGAGAAACTAAAAATTTTCACAGTTCTGATGCTCGAAACGGCTAACTAGATTGGCCTAGGGGAAAAGTTCACATACCGTTGTATTCGAGCGAGTTTCTACTTTCAGATGCAACAGAAATTTTGCGGATTGGTCTATCCGTTCGCGAGATATGGCAGTTTGAAGCTAAGAAACGCTTGAGAAACTCAAAATTTTGGCAATTCTGATGCTCGAAACGAATAACTAGAACGGCCTAGGGGAAAAGTACACATACCATTGTAATCGGGCGAGATTCTACTTTCAGAGGCAACAGAAATTTTGTGGATTGGTCAATCCGTTCGCGAGATATGGCTGTTTGGATGTAAGAAACGCTTGAGAAACTCAACATTCTCGCTGTTCTGATGCTCGAAACGAATAACTAGAACGGCCTAGGGGAAAAGTACACACACCGTTGTAATCGGGCGTGTTTCTACTTTCAGATGCAACAGAAATTTTGCGGATTGGTCAGTCCGTTCGCGAGATATGGCAGTTTAAAGGTTAGAAACGCTTGAGAAACTCAACATTCTCGCAGTTCTGATGCTCGAAACGAATAACTAGAACGGCCTAGGGGAAAAGTACACATACCGTTGTAATCGGGCGAGTTTCTACTTTCAGATACAGCAGAAATTTTGCGGATTGGTCAATCCGTTCGCGAGATATGGCAGTTTGGAGGTAAGAAACGCTTGAGAAACTCAAAATTTTCACAGTTCTAATGCTCGAAACGGATAACTAGAATGGCCTAGGGGAAAAGTACACATACCGTTGTAATCGGGCGAGTATCTACTTTCAGATGCAACAGAAATTTTGCGGATTGGTCAGTCCGTTCGCGAGATATGGCAGTTTAAAGGTTAGAAACGCTTGAGAAACTCAAAGTTTTCGCAGTTCTGATGCTCGAAACGAATAACTAGAACGGCCTAGGGGAAAGGTACACGTACCGTTGTAATCGGGCGAGTTTCCACTTTCAGATGCAACAGAAATTTTGCGGATTAGTCAATCCATTCGCGAGATATGGCCATTTGAAGGTAAGAAACGCTTGAGAAACTCAAAATTTTCGCAGTTCTGATGCTCGAAACGAATAACTAGAACGGCCTAGGCGAAAAGTACACATACCGATGTAATCGGGCGAGTTTCTACTTTCAGATGCAACAGAAATTTTGCGGATTAGTCAATCCATTCGCGAGATATGGCCATTTGAAGGTAAGAAACGCTTGAGAAACTCAAAATTTTCGCAGTTCTGATGCTCGAAACGTTTAATTAGAACGTCCTGGGGGAAAAGTACACATAACGTTGTAATCGGGCGAGTTTCTACTTTCAGATGCAACAGAAATTTTGCGGATTGGTCAATCCGTTCGCGAGATGTGGCAGTTTGAATGTAAGAAACGCATGAGAAACTATAAATTTTCACAGTTCTGATGCTCGAAACGAATAACTAGAATGGCCTAGGGGAAAAGTACACATACCGTTGTAATCGGGCGAGTTTCTACTTTCAGATGCAACAGAAATTTTGTGGGATGGTCAATCCGTTCGCGAGATATGGCACACTGGAGGTAAGAAACGCTTGAGAAACACAAAATGTTCACAGTTCTGATGCTCGAAACGAATAACTAGAACGGCCTAGGGGAAAGTACACATACCGTTGTAATCGGGCGAGTTTCTACTTTCAGATGCAACAGAAATTTCGCGGGTTGGTCAATCCTTTCGCGAGGTATGGCAGTTTGGAGGTAAGAAGCGCTTGAGAAACTCAAATTTTTCGCAGTTCTGATGCTCGGAACGAATAACTAGAAAGGCTTTGGTGAAAGGTACATATATCGTTGTAATCGGGCGAGTTTCTACTTTCAGATGCAACAGAAATTTTGCGGATTGGTCAATTCGTTCGCGAGATATGGCAGTTTGGAGGTAAGAAGCGCTTGAGATCTCAAAATTTTCGCAGTTCTGATGCTCGGAACGAATAACTACAACGGCCAAGGGGAATGGTACACATACCGTTGTAATCGGGCGAGTTTCTACTTTCAGATGCAACAGAAATTTCGCGGATTGGTCAATCCTTTCGCGAGGTATGGCAGTTTGGAGGTAAGAAGCGCTTGAGAAACTCAAATTTTTCGCAGTTCTGATGCTCGGAACGAATAACTAGAAAGGCTTTGGTGAAAGGTACATATATCGTTGTAATCGGGCGAGTTTCTACTTTCAGATGCAACAGAAATTTTGCGGATTGGTCAATCCGTTCGGGAGATATGGCAGTTTGGAGGTAAGAAGCGCTTGAGAAACTCAAATTTTTCGCAGTTCTGATGCTCGAAACGAATAACTAGAACGGCCTAGGGGAAAAGTATACATACCATTGTAATCGGGCGAGTTTCTACTTTCAGATGCAACCGCAATTTTGCGGATTGGTCAATTCGTTCGCGAGATATGGCAGTCTGGAGGTAAGAATCGCTTGAGAAACTAAAAATTTTCACAGTTCTGATGCTCGAAACGGCTAACTAGATTGGCCTAGGGGAAAAGTTCACATACCGTTGTATTCGCGCGAGTTTCTACTTTCAGATGCAACAGAAATTTTGCGGATTGGTCTATCCGTTCGCGAGATATGGCAGTTTGAAGCTAAGAAACGCTTGAGAAACTCAAAATTTTGGCAATTCTGATGCTCGAAACGAATAACTAGAACGGCCTGGGGGAAAAGTACACATAACGTTGTAATCGGGCGAGTTTCTACTTTCAGATGCAACAGAAATTTTGCGGATTGGTCAATCCGTTCGCGAGATGTGGCAGTTTGAATGTAAGAAACGCATGAGAAACTATAAATTTTCACAGTTCTGATGCTCGAAACGAATAACTAGAATGGCCTAGGGGAAAAGTACACATACCCTTGTAATCGGGCGAGTTTCTACTTTCAGATGCAACAGAAATTTTGCGGATTGGTCAATCCGTTCGGGAGATATGGCAGTTTGGAGGTAAGAAGCGCTTGAGAAACTCAAATTTTTCGCAGTTCTGATGCTCGAAACGAATAACTAGAACGGCCTAGGGGAAAAGTATACATACCATTGTAATCGGGCGAGTTTCTACTTTCAGATGCAACCGAAATTTTGCGGATTGGTCAATTCGTTCGCGAGATATGGCAGTCTGGAGGTAAGAATCGCTTGAGAAACTAAAAATTTTCACAGTTCTGATGCTCGAAACGGCTAACTAGATTGGCCTAGGGGAAAAGTTCACATACCGTTGTATTCGCGCGAGTTTCTACTTTCAGATGCAACAGAAATTTTGCGGATTGGTCTATCCGTTCGCGAGATATGGCAGTTTGAAGCTAAGAAACGCTTGAGAAACTCAAAATTTTGGCAATTCTGATGCTCGAAACGAATAACTAGAACGGCCTAGGGGAAAAGTACACATACCATTGTAACCGGGCGAGATTCTACTTTCAGAGGCAACAGAAATTTTGTGGATTGGTCAATCCGTTCGCGAGATATGGCAGTTTGGAGGTAAGAAACGCCTGAGAAACTCAACATTCTCGCTGTTCTGATGCTCGAAACGAATAACTAGAACGGCCTAGGGGAAAAGTACACATACCGTTGTAATCGGGCGCGTTTCTACTTTCAGATGCAACAGAAATTTTGCGGATTGGTCAATCCGTTCGCGAGATATGGCAGTTTGGAGGTAAGAAACGCTTGAGAAACTCAAAATTTTCGCAGTTCTGATGCTCGAAAAGAATAACTAGAACGGCCCAGGGGAAAAGTACACATACCGTTGTAATCGGGCTAGTTTTTACATTCAGATGCAACAGAAATTATGCGGATTGGTCAATCCGTTCGGGAGATATGGCAGTTTGGAGGTAAGAAGCGCTTGAGAAACTCAAATTTTTCGCAGTTCTGATGCTCGAAACGAATAACTAGAACGGCCTAGGGGAAAAGTATACATACCATTGTAATCGGGCGAGTTTCTACTTTCAGATGCAACCGAAATTTTGCGGATTGGTCAATTCGTTCGCGAGATATGGCAGTCTGGAGGTAAGAATCGCTTGAGAAACTAAAAATTTTCACAGTTCTGATGCTCGAAACGGCTAACTAGATTGGCCTAGGGGAAAAGTTCACATACCGTTGTATTCGAGCGAGTTTCTACTTTCAGATGCAACAGAAATTTTGCGGATTGGTCTATCCGTTCGCGAGATATGGCAGTTTGAAGCTAAGAAACGCTTGAGAAACTCAAAATTTTGGCAATTCTGATGCTCGAAACGAATAACTAGAACGGCCTAGGGGAAAAGTACACATACCATTGTAATCGGGCGAGATTCTACTTTCAGAGGCAACAGAAATTTTGTGGATTGGTCAATCCGTTCGCGAGATATGGCTGTTTGGATGTAAGAAACGCTTGAGAAACTCAAAATTCTCGCTGTTCTGATGCTCGAAACGAATAACTAGAACGGCCTAGGGGAAAAGTACACACACCGTTGTAATCGGGCGTGTTTCTACTTTCAGATGCAACAGAAATTTTGCGGATTGGTCAGTCCGTTCGCGAGATATGGCAGTTTAAAGGTTAGAAACGCTTGAGAAACTCAACATTCTCGCAGTTCTGATGCTCGAAACGAATAACTAGAACGGCCTAGGGGAAAAGTACACATACCGTTGTAATCGGGCGAGTTTCTACTTTCAGATACAGCAGAAATTTTGCGGATTGGTCAATCCGTTCGCGAGATATGGCAGTTTGGAGGTAAGAAACGCTTGAGAAACTCAAAATTTTCACAGTTCTAATGCTCGAAACGGATAACTAGAATGGCCTAGGGGAAAAGTACACATACCGTTGTAATCGGGCGAGTATCTACTTTCAGATGCAACAGAAATTTTGCGGATTGGTCAGTCCGTTCGCGAGATATGGCAGTTTAAAGGTTAGAAACGCTTGAGAAACTCAAAGTTTTCGCAGTTCTGATGCTCGAAACGAATAACTAGAACGGCCTAGGGGAAAGGTACACGTACCGTTGTAATCGGGCGAGTTTCCACTTTCAGATGCAACAGAAATTTTGCGGATTAGTCAATCCATTCGCGAGATATGGCCATTTGAAGGTAAGAAACGCTTGAGAAACTCAAAATTTTCGCAGTTCTGATGCTCGATACGTTTAATTAGAACGTCCTGGGGGAAAAGTACACATAACGTTGTAATCGGGCGAGTTTCTACTTTCAGATGCAACAGAAATTTTGCGGATTGGTCAATTCGTTCGCGAGATACGGCAGTTTGGAGGTAAGAAGCGCTTGAGATCTCAAAATTTTCGCAGTTCTGATGCTCGGAACGAATAACTACAACGGCCAAGGGGAATGGTACACATACCGTTGTAATCGGGCGAGTTTCTACTTTCAGATGCAACAGAAATTTCGCGGATTGGTCAATCCTTTCGCGAGGTATGGCAGTTTGGAGGTAAGAAGCGCTTGAGAAACTCAAATTTTTCGCAGTTCTGATGCTCGGAACGAATAACTAGAAAGGCTTTGGTGAAAGGTACATATATCGTTGTAATCGGGCGAGTTTCTACTTTCAGATGCAACAGAAATTTTGCGGATTGGTCAATCCGTTCGGGAGATATGGCAGTTTGGAGGTAAGAAGCGCTTGAGAAACTCAAATTTTTCGCAGTTCTGATGCTCGAAACGAATAACTAGAACGGCCTAGGGGAAAAGTATACATACCATTGTAATCGGGCGAGTTTCTACTTTCAGATGCAACCGAAATTTTGCGGATTGGTCAATTCGTTCGCGAGATATGGCAGTCTGGAGGTAAGAATCGCTTGAGAAACTAAAAATTTTCACAGTTCTGATGCTCGAAACGGCTAACTAGATTGGCCTAGGGGAAAAGTTCACATACCGTTGTATTCGCGCGAGTTTCTACTTTCAGATGCAACAGAAATTTTGCGGATTGGTCTATCCGTTCGCGAGATATGGCAGTTTGAAGCTAAGAAACGCTTGAGAAACTCAAAATTTTGGCAATTCTGATGCTCGAAACGAATAACTAGAACGGCCTGGGGGAAAAGTACACATAACGTTGTAATCGGGCGAGTTTCTACTTTCAGATGCAACAGAAATTTTGCGGATTGGTCAATCCGTTCGCGAGATGTGGCAGTTTGAATGTAAGAAACGCATGAGAAACTATAAATTTTCACAGTTCTGATGCTCGAAACGAATAACTAGAATGGCCTAGGGGAAAAGTACACATACCCTTGTAATCGGGCGAGTTTCTACTTTCAGATGCAACAGAAATTTTGCGGATTGGTCAATCCGTTCGGGAGATATGGCAGTTTGGAGGTAAGAAGCGCTTGAGAAACTCAAATTTTTCGCAGTTCTGATGCTCGAAACGAATAACTAGAACGGCCTAGGGGAAAAGTATACATACCATTGTAATCGGGCGAGTTTCTACTTTCAGATGCAACCGAAATTTTGCGGATTGGTCAATTCGTTCGCGAGATATGGCAGTCTGGAGGTAAGAATCGCTTGAGAAACTAAAAATTTTCACAGTTCTGATGCTCGAAACGGCTAACTAGATTGGCCTAGGGGAAAAGTTCACATACCGTTGTATTCGCGCGAGTTTCTACTTTCAGATGCAACAGAAATTTTGCGGATTGGTCTATCCGTTCGCGAGATATGGCAGTTTGAAGCTAAGAAACGCTTGAGAAACTCAAAATTTTGGCAATTCTGATGCTCGAAACGAATAACTAGAACGGCCTAGGGGAAAAGTACACATACCATTGTAACCGGGCGAGATTCTACTTTCAGAGGCAACAGAAATTTTGTGGATTGGTCAATCCGTTCGCGAGATATGGCAGTTTGGAGGTAAGAAACGCCTGAGAAACTCAACATTCTCGCTGTTCTGATGCTCGAAACGAATAACTAGAACGGCCTAGGGGAAAAGTACACATACCGTTGTAATCGGGCGTGTTTCTACTTTCAGATGCAACAGAAATTTTGCGGATTGGTCAGTCAGTTCGCGAGATATGGCAGTTTAAAGGTTAGAAACGCTTGAGAAACTCAACATTCTCGCAGTTCTGATGCTCGAAACGAATAACTAGAACGGCCTAGGGGAAAAGTACACATACCGTTGTAATCGGGCGAGTTTCTACTTTCAGATACAGCAGAAATTTTGCGGATTGGTCAATCCGTTCGCGAGATATGGCAGTTTGGAGGTAAGAAACGCTTGACAAACTCAAAATTTTCGCAGCTCTGATGCTCGAAACGAATAACTAGAACGGCCTAGGGGAAAAGTACACATACCATTGTAATCGGGCGATTTTCTACTTTCAGATGCAACAGAAATTTTGCGGAGTGGTCAATTCGTTCGCGAGATATGGCAGTTTGGAGGTAAGAAGCGCTTGAGATCTCAAAATTTTCGCAGTTCTGATGCTCGGAACGAATAACTACAACGGCCAAGGGGAAAGGTACACATACCGTTGTAATCGGGCGAGTTTCTACTTTCAGATGCAACAGAAATTTCGCGGATTGGTCAATGCTTTCGCGAGGTATGGCAGTATGGAGGTAAGAAGCGCTTGAGAAACTCAAATTTTTCGCAGTTCTGATGCTCGGAACGAATAACTAGAAAGGCTTTGGTGAAAGGTACATATATCGTTGTAATCGGGCGAGTTTCTACTTTCAGATGCAACAGAAATTTTGCGGATTGGTCAATCCGTTCGGGAGATATGGCAGTTTGGAGGTAAGAAGCGCTTGAGAAACTCAAATTTTTCGCAGTTCTGATGCTCGAAACGAATAACTAGAACGGCCTAGGGGAAAAGTATACATACCATTGTAATCGGGCGAGTTTCTACTTTCAGATGCAATAGAAATTTTGCGGATTGGTCAATTCGTTCGCGAGATATGGCAGTCTGGAGGTAAGAATCGCTTGAGAAACTAAAAATTTTCACAGTTCTGATGCTCGAAACGGCTAACTAGATTGGCCTAGGGGAAAAGTTCACATACCGTTGTATTCGCGCGAGTTTCTACTTTCAGATGCAACAGAAATTTTGCGGATTGGTCTATCCGTTCGCGAGATATGGCAGTTTGAAGCTAAGAAACGCTTGAGAAACTCAAAATTTTGGCAATTCTGATGCTCGAAACGAATAACTAGAACGGCCTAGGGGAAAAGTACACATACCATTGTAACCGGGCGAGATTCTACTTTCAGAGGCAACAGAAATTTTGTGGATTGGTCAATCCGTTCGCGAGATATGGCAGTTTGGAGGTAGGAAACGCTTGAGAAACTCAACATTCTCGCTGTTCTGATGCTCGAAACGAATAACTAGAACGGCCTAGGGGAAAAGTACACATACCGTTGTAATCGGGCGAGTTTATACTTTCAGATACAGCAGAAATTTTGCGGATTGGTCAATCCGTTCGCGAGATATGGCAGTTTGGAGGTAAGAAACGCTTGACAAACTCAAAATTTTCGCAGTTCTGATGCTCGAAACGAATAACTAGAACGGCCTAGGGGAAAAGTACACATACCATTGTAATCGGGCGAGTTTCTACTTTCAGATGCAACAGAAATTTTGCGGATTGGTCAATACGTTCGCGAGATATGGCAGTTTGGAGGTAAGAAGCGCTTGAGATCTCAAAATTTTCGCAGTTCTGATGCTCGGAACGAATAACTACAACGGCCAAGGGGAAAGGTACACATACCGTTGTAATCGGGCGAGTTTCTACTTTCAGATGCAACAGAAATTTCGCGGATTGGTCAATCCTTTCGCGAGGTATGGCAGTTTGGAGGTAAGATGCGCTTGAGAAACTCAAATTTTTCGCAGTTCTGATGCTCGGAACGAATAACTAGAAAGGCGTTGGTGAAAGGTACATATATCGTTGTAATCGGGCGAGTTTCTACTTTCAGATGCAACAGAAATTTTGCGGATTGGTCAATCCGTTCGGGAGATATGGCAGTTTGGAGGTAAGAAGCGCTTGAGAAACTCAAATTTTTCGCAGTTCTGATGCTCGAAACGAATAACTAGAACGGCCTAGGGGAAAAGTACACATACCATTGTAACCGGGCGAGTTTCTACTTTCAGAAGCAACAGAAATTTTGTGGATTGGTCAATCCTTTCACCAGATATGGCAGTTTGGAGGTAAGAAACGCTTGAGAAACTCAAAATTTTCGCAGTTCTGCTGCTCGAAACGAATAACTAGAACGGCCTAGGGGAAAAGTACACATACCGTTGTAATCGGGCGAGTTTCTACTTTCAGATGCAACAGAAATTTTGCGGATTGGTCAATCCGTTCGCGAGATATGGCAGTTTAAAGGTTAGAAACGCTTGAGAAACTCAAAATTTTGGCAGTTCTGATGCTCGAAACGAATAACCAGAACGGCCTAGGGGAAAAGTACACATACCGTTGTAATCAGGCGAGTTTCTTCTTTCAGATGCAGCAGAAATTTTGCGGATTGGTCAATCCATTCGCGAGATATGGCAGTTTGAAGCTAAGAAACGCTTGAGAAACTATAAATTTTCACAGTTCTGATGCTCGAAACGAATAACTAGAATGGCCTAGGGGAAAAGTACACATACCGTTGTAATCGGGCGAGTTTCTACTTTCAGATGCAACAGAAATTTTGCGGGATGGTCAATCCGTTCGCGAGATATGGCAGTTTGAAGGTAAGAAACGCTTGACAAACTCAAAATTTTCGCAGTTCTGATGCTCGAAACGAATAACTAGAACGGCCTAGGGGAAAAGTACACATACCATTGTAATCGGGCGAGTTTCTACTTTCAGAGGCAACAGAAATTTTGTGGATTGGTCAATCCATTCACCAGATATGGCAGTTTGGATGTAAGAAACGCTTGAGAAACTCAAAATTTTCGCAGTTCTGCTGCTCGAAACGTATAACTAGAACGGCCTAGGGGAAAAGTACACATACCGTTGTAATCGGGCGAGTTTCTACTTTCAGATGCAACAGAAATTTTGCGGATTGGTCAATCCGTTCGCGAGATATGGCAGTTTAAAGGTTAGAAACGCTTGAGAAACTCAACATTCTCGCAGTTCTGATGCTCGAAACGAATAACTAGAACGGCCTAGGGGAAAAGTACACATACCGTTGAAATCGGGCGAGTTTCTACTTTCAGATGCAACAGAAATTTTTCGGTTTGGTCAATTCGTTCGCGAGATATGGCAGTCTGGAGGTAAGAAACGCTTGAGAAACTCAAAATTTTCGCAGTTCTGATGCTCGGAACGAATAACTGGAACGGCCTAGGGGAAAGGCACACATACCGTTGTAATCGGGCGAGTTTCTACTTTTAGATGCAACAGAAATTTTGCGGATTGGTCAATCCGTGCGCGAGATATGGCAAGTTGAAGGTAAGAAACGCTCGAGAAGCTCAAAATTTTGGCAGTTCTGATGCTCGAAACGAATAACCAGAACGGCCTAGGGGAAAACTACTCGTACCGTTGTAATCGGGCGAGCTTCTACTTTCAGATGCAACAGAAATTTTGCGGATTGGTCAATCCGTTCGCGAGATATGGCAGTTTTGATGAAAGAAACGCTTGAGAAACGCAAAATTTTCGCCGTTCTGATGCTCAAAACGAATAACCAGAACGGCCTAGGGCAAAACTACTCAAACCTTTGAAGTGTGGCGAGCTTCTACTTTCAGATGCAACAGAAATTTTGCGGATTGGTCAATCCGTTCGCGAGATATGGCAGTTTTGAGGTAAGGAACGCTTGAGAAAGTCTAATTTTTCGCAGTTCTGATGCTCGGAACGAATAACTAGAAAGGCTTTGGTGAAAGGTACACATACCGTTGCAAACGGGCGAGTTTCTGCTTTCAGATGCAACAGAAGTTTTGCGGATTGGTCAATCCGTTCGCGAGATATGGCAGTTTTGATGTAAGAAACGCTTGCGAAACTAAAAATTTTCACAGTTCTGATGCTCGAAACGTTTAATTAGAACGTCCTGGGGGAAAAGTACACATAACGTTGTAATCGGGCGAGTTTCTACTTTCAGATGCAACAGAAATTTTGCGGATTGGTCAATCCGTTCGCGAGATATGGCAGTTTTGATGTAAGAAACGCTTAAGAAACTAAAAATTTTCACAGTTCTGATGCTCGAAACGAATAACAAGAATGGGCTAGGGGAAAAGTACACATACCGTTGTAATCGGGCGAGTTTCTACATTCAGATGCAACAGAAATTTTGAGGATTGGTCCATTCGTTCGCGAGATATAGCAGTCTGGATATAAGAAACGCTTGAGAAACTCAAAATTTTCACAGTTCTAATGCTTGGAACGAATAACTGGAACGGCCTAGGGGAAAGGTACACATACCGTTGTAATCGGGCGTGTTTCTACTTTCAGATGCCACAGAAGTTTTGCGGGTTGGTCAATCCGTTCGCGAGATATGGCAGTTTGGAGGTATGAAACGGTTGGAGAAACTCAAAATTTTCGCAATTCTAATGCTCGAAACGAATAACTAGAATTGCCTAGTGGAAAAGTACACATACCGTTGTAATCGGGCTAGTTTCCACATTCAGATGCAACAGAAATTTTGCGGATTGGTCAATCCGTTCGCGAGATGTGGCAGTTTGAATGTAAGAAACGCTCGAGAAACTCAAAGTTTTCGCAGTTCTGATGCTCGAAACGAATAACTAGAACGGCCTAGGGGAAAAGTACACATACCCTTGTAATCGGGCGCGTTTCTACTTTCAGATGCAACAGAAATTTTGCGGATTGGTCAATCCGTTCGCGAGATATGGCAGTTTGGAGGTAAGAAACGCTTGAGAAACTCAAAATTTTCGCAGTTCTGATGCTCGAAAAGAATAACTAGAACGGCCCAGGGGAAAAGTACACATACCGTTGTAATCGGGCTAGTTTTTACATTCAGATGCAACAGAAATTATGCGGATTGGTCAATCCGTTCGGGAGATATGGCAGTTTGGAGGTAAGAAGCGCTTGAGAAACTCAAATTTTTCGCAGTTCTGATGCTCGAAACGAATAACTAGAACGGCCTAGGGGAAAAGTATACATACCATTGTAATCGGGCGAGTTTCTACTTTCAGATGCAACCGAAATTTTGCGGATTGGTCAATTCGTTCGCGAGATATGGCAGTCTGGAGGTAAGAATCGCTTGAGAAACTAAAAATTTTCACAGTTCTGATGCTCGAAACGGCTAACTAGATTGGCCTAGGGGAAAAGTTCACATACCGTTGTATTCGAGCGAGTTTCTACTTTCAGATGCAACAGAAATTTTGCGGATTGGTCTATCCGTTCGCGAGATATGGCAGTTTGAAGCTAAGAAACGCTTGAGAAACTCAAAATTTTGGCAATTCTGATGCTCGAAACGAATAACTAGAACGGCCTAGGGGAAAAGTACACATACCATTGTAATCGGGCGAGATTCTACTTTCAGAGGCAACAGAAGTTTTGTGGATTGGTCAATCCGTTCGCGAGATATGGCAGTTTGGATGTAAGAAACGCTTGAGAAACTCAACATTCTCGCTGTTCTGATGCTCGAAACGAATAACTAGAACGGCCTAGGGGAAAAGTACACACACCGTTGTAATCGGGCGTGTTTCTACTTTCAGATGCAACAGAAATTTTGCGGATTGGTCAGTCCGTTCGCGAGATATGGCAGTTTAAAGGTTAGAAACGCTTGAGAAACTCAACATTCTCGCAGTTCTGATGCTCGAAACGAATAACTAGAACGGCCTAGGGGAAAAGTACACGTACCGTTGTAATCGGGCGAGTTTCTACTTTCAGATACAGCAGAAATTTTGCGGATTGGTCAATCCGTTCGCGAGATATGGCAGTTTGGAGGTAAGAAACGCTTGAGAAACTCAAAATTTTCACAGTTCTAATGCTCGAAACGGATAACTAGAATGGCCTAGGGGAAAAGTACACATACCGTTGTAATCGGGCGAGTATCTACTTTCAGATGCAACAGAAATTTTGCGGATTGGTCAGTCCGTTCGCGAGATATGGCAGTTTAAAGGTTAGAAACGCTTGAGAAACTCAAAGTTTTCGCAGTTCTGATGCTCGAAACGAATAACTAGAACGGCCTAGGGGAAAGGTACACGTACCGTTGTAATCGGGCGAGTTTCCACTTTCAGATGCAACAGAAATTTTGCGGATTAGTCAATCCATTCGCGAGATATGGCCATTTGAAGGTAAGAAACGCTTGAGAAACTCAAAATTTTCGCAGTTCTGATGCTCGAAACGAATAACTAGAACGGCCTAGGCGAAAAGTACACATACCGATGTAATCGGGCGAGTTTCTACTTTCATATGCAACAGAAATTTTGCGGATTAGTCAATCCATTCGCGAGATATGGCCATTTGAAGGTAAGAAACGCTTGAGAAACTCAAAATTTTCGCAGTTCTGATGCTCGAAACGTTTAATTAGAACGTCCTGGGGGAAAAGTACACATAACGTTGTAATCGGGCGAGTTTCTACTTTCAGATGCAACAGAAATTTTGCGGATTGGTCAATCCGTTCGCGAGATGTGACAGTTTGAATGTAAGAAACGCATGAGAAACTATAAATTTTCACAGTTCTGATGCTCGAAACGAATAACTAGAATGGCCTAGGGGAAAAGTACACATACCGTTGTAATCGGGCGAGTTTCTACTTTCAGATGCAACAGAAATTTTGTGGGATGGTCAATCCGTTCGCGAGATATGGCACACTGGAGGTAAGAAACGCTTGAGAAACACAAAATGTTCACAGTTCTGATGCTCGAAACGAATAACTAGAACGGCCTAGGGGAAAGTACACATACCGTTGTAATCGGGCGAGTTTCTACTTTCAGATGCAACAGAAATTTCGCGGGTTGGTCAATCCTTTCGCGAGGTATGGCAGTTTGGAGGTAAGAAGCGCTTGAGAAACTCAAATTTTTCGCAGTTCTGATGCTCGGAACGAATAACTAGAAAGGCTTTGGTGAAAGGTACATATATCGTTGTAATCGGGCGAGTTTCTACTTTCAGATGCAACAGAAATTTTGCGGATTGGTCAATTCGTTCGCGAGATATGGCAGTTTGGAGGTAAGAAGCGCTTGAGATCTCAAAATTTTCGCAGTTCTGATGCTCGGAACGAATAACTACAACGGCCAAGGGGAAAGGTACACATACCGTTGTAATCGGGCGAGTTTCTACTTTCAGATGCAACAGAAATTTCGCGGATTGGTCAATCCTTTCGCGAGGTATGGCAGTTTGGAGGTAAGAAGCGCTTGAGAAACTCAAATTTTTCGCAGTTCTGATGCTCGGAACGAATAACTAGAAAGGCTTTGGTGAAAGGTACATATATCGTTGTAATCGGGCGAGTTTCTACTTTCAGATGCAACAGAAATTTTGCGGATTGGTCAATCCGTTCGGGAGATATGGCAGTTTGGAGGTAAGAAGCGCTTGAGAAACTCAAATTTTTCGCAGTTCTGATGCTCGAAACGAATAACTAGAACGGCCTAGGGGAAAAGTATACATACCATTGTAATCGGGCGAGTTTCTACTTTCAGATGCAACCGAAATTTTGCGGATTGGTCAATTCGTTCGCGAGATATGGCAGTCTGGAGGTAAGAATCGCTTGAGAAACTAAAAATTTTCACAGTTCTGATGCTCGAAACGGCTAACTAGATTGGCCTAGGGGAAAAGTTCACATACCGTTGTATTCGCGCGAGTTTCTACTTTCAGATGCAACAGAAATTTTGCGGATTGGTCTATCCGTTCGCGAGATATGGCAGTTTGAAGCTAAGAAACGCTTGAGAAACTCAAAATTTTGGCAATTCTGATGCTCGAAACGAATAACTAGAACGGCCTAGGGGAAAAGTACACATACCATTGTAACCGGGCGAGATTCTACTTTCAGAGGCAACAGAAATTTTGTGGATTGGTCAATCCGTTCGCGAGATATGGCAGTTTGGAGGTAGGAAACGCTTGAGAAACTCAACATTCTCGCTGTTCTGATGCTCGAAACGAATAACTAGAACGGCCTAGGGGAAAAGTACACATACCGTTGTAATCGGGCGAGTTTCTACTTTCAGATACAGCAGAAATTTTGCGGATTGGTCAATCCGTTCGCGAGATATGGCAGTTTGGAGGTAAGAAACGCTTGACAAACTCAAAATTTTCGCAGTTCTGATGCTCGAAACGAATAACTAGAACGGCCTAGGGGAAAAGTACACATACCATTGTAATCGGGCGAGTTTCTACTTTCAGATGCAACAGAAATTTTGCGGATTGGTCAATACGTTCGCGAGATATGGCAGTTTGGAGGTAAGAAGCGCTTGAGATCTCAAAATTTTCGCAGTTCTGATGCTCGGAACGAATAACTACAACGGCCAAGGGGAAAGGTACACATACCGTTGTAATCGGGCGAGTTTCTACTTTCAGATGCAACAGAAATTTCGCGGATTGGTCAATCCTTTCGCGAGGTATGGCAGTTTGGAGGTAAGAAGCGCTTGAGAAACTCAAATTTTTCGCAGTTCTGATGCTCGGAACGAATAACTAGAAAGGCGTTGGTGAAAGGTACATATATCGTTGTAATCGGGCGAGTTTCTACTTTCAGATGCAACAGAAATTTTGCGGATTGGTCAATCCGTTCGGGAGATATGGCAGTTTGGAGGTAAGAAGCGCTTGAGAAACTCAAATTTTTCGCAGTTCTGATGCTCGAAACGAATAACTAGAACGGCCTAGGGGAAAAGTACACATACCGTTGTAATCGGGCGAGTTTCTACTTTCAGAGGCAACAGAAATTTTGTGGATTGGTCAATCCTTTCACCAGATATGGCAGTTTGGAGGTAAGAAACGCTTGAGAAACTCAAAATTTTCGCAGTTCTGCTGCTCGAAACGAATAACTAGAACGGCCTAGGGGAAAAGTACACATACCGTTGTAATCGGGCGAGTTTCTACTTTCAGATGCAACAGAAATTTTGCGGATTGGTCAATCCGTTCGCGAGATATGGCAGTTTAAAGGTTAGAAACGCTTGAGAAACTCAAAATTTTGGCAGTTCTGATGCTCGAAACGAATAACCAGAACGGCCTAGGGGAAAAGTACACATACCGTTGTAATCAGGCGAGTTTCTTCTTTCAGATGCAGCAGAAATTTTGCGGATTGGTCAATCCATTCGCGAGATATGGCAGTTTGAAGCTAAGAAACGCTTGAGAAACTATAAATTTTCACAGTTCTGATGCTCGAAACGAATAACTAGAATGGCCTAGGGGAAAAGTACACATACCGTTGTAATCGGGCGAGTTTCTACTTTCAGATGCAACAGAAATTTTGCGGGATGGTCAATCCGTTCGCGAGATATGGCAGTTTGAAGGTAAGAAACGCTTGACAAACTCAAAATTTTCGCAGTTCTGATGCTCGAAACGAATAACTAGAACGGCCTAGGGGAAAAGTACACATACCATTGTAATCGGGCGAGTTTCTACTTTCAGAGGCAACAGAAATTTTGTGGATTGGTCAATCCATTCACCAGATATGGCAGTTTGGATGTAAGAAACGCTTGAGAAACTCAAAATTTTCGCAGTTCTGCTGCTCGAAACGTATAACTAGAACGGCCTAGGGGAAAAGTACACATACCGTTGTAATCGGGCGAGATTCTACTTTCAGATGCAACAGAAATTTTGCGGATTGGTCAATCCGTTCGCGAGATATGGCAGTTTAAAGGTTAGAAACGCCTGAGAAACTCAACATTCTCGCAGTTCTGATGCTCGAAACGAATAACTAGAACGGCCTAGGGGAAAAGTACACATACCGTTGAAATCGGGCGAGTTTCTACTTTCAGATGCAACAGAAATTTTGCGGTTTGGTCAATTCGTTCGCGAGATATGGCAGTCTGGAGGTAAGAAACGCTTGAGAAACTCAAAATTTTCGCAGTTCTGATGCTCGGAACGAATAACTGGAACGGCCTAGGGGAAAGGCACACATACCGTTGTAATCGGGCGAGTTTCTACTTTTAGATGCAACAGAAATTTTGCGGATTGGTCAATCCGTTCGCGAGATATGGCAAGTTGAAGGTAAGAAACGCTCGAGAAGCTCAAAATTTTGGCAGTTCTGATGCTCGAAACGAATAACCAGAACGGCCTAGGGGAAAACTACTCGTACCGTTGTAATCGGGCGAGCTTCTACTTTCAGATGCAACAGAAATTTTGCGGATTGGTCAATCCTTTCGCGAGGTATGGCAGTTTGGAGGTAAGAAGCGCTTGAGAAACTCAAATTTTTCGCAGTTCTGATGCTCGGAACGAATAACTAGAAAGGCGTTGGTGAAAGGTACATATATCGTTGTAATCGGGCGAGTTTCTACTTTCAGATGCAACAGAAATTTTGCGGATTGGTCAATCCGTTCGGGAGATATGGCAGTTTGGAGGTAAGAAGCGCTTGAGAAACTCAAATTTTTCGCAGTTCTGATGCTCGAAACGAATAACTAGAACGGCCTAGGGGAAAAGTACACATACCGTTGTAATCGGGCGAGTTTCTACTTTCAGAGGCAACAGAAATTTTGTGGATTGGTCAATCCTTTCACCAGATATGGCAGTTTGGAGGTAAGAAACGCTTGAGAAACTCAAAATTTTCGCAGTTCTGCTGCTCGAAACGAATAACTAGAACGGCCTAGGGGAAAAGTACACATACCGTTGTAATCGGGCGAGTTTCTACTTTCAGATGCAACAGAAATTTTGCGGATTGGTCAATCCGTTCGCGAGATATGGCAGTTTAAAGGTTAGAAACGCTTGAGAAACTCAAAATTTTGGCAGTTCTGATGCTCGAAACGAATAACCAGAACGGCCTAGGGGAAAAGTACACATACCGTTGTAATCAGGCGAGTTTCTTCTTTCAGATGCAGCAGAAATTTTGCGGATTGGTCAATCCATTCGCGAGATATGGCAGTTTGAAGCTAAGAAACGCTTGAGAAACTATAAATTTTCACAGTTCTGATGCTCGAAACGAATAACTAGAATGGCCTAGGGGAAAAGTACACATACCGTTGTAATCGGGCGAGTTTCTACTTTCAGATGCAACAGAAATTTTGCGGGATGGTCAATCCGTTCGCGAGATATGGCAGTTTGAAGGTAAGAAACGCTTGACAAACTCAAAATTTTCGCAGTTCTGATGCTCGAAACGAATAACTAGAACGGCCTAGGGGAAAAGTACACATACCATTGTAATCGGGCGAGTTTCTACTTTCAGAGGCAACAGAAATTTTGTGGATTGGTCAATCCATTCACCAGATATGGCAGTTTGGATGTAAGAAACGCTTGAGAAACTCAAAATTTTCGCAGTTCTGCTGCTCGAAACGTATAACTAGAACGGCCTAGGGGAAAAGTACACATACCGTTGTAATCGGGCGAGATTCTACTTTCAGATGCAACAGAAATTTTGCGGATTGGTCAATCCGTTCGCGAGATATGGCAGTTTAAAGGTTAGAAACGCCTGAGAAACTCAACATTCTCGCAGTTCTGATGCTCGAAACGAATAACTAGAACGGCCTAGGGGAAAAGTACACATACCGTTGAAATCGGGCGAGTTTCTACTTTCAGATGCAACAGAAATTTTGCGGTTTGGTCAATTCGTTCGCGAGATATGGCAGTCTGGAGGTAAGAAACGCTTGAGAAACTCAAAATTTTCGCAGTTCTGATGCTCGGAACGAATAACTGGAACGGCCTAGGGGAAAGGCACACATACCGTTGTAATCGGGCGAGTTTCTACTTTTAGATGCAACAGAAATTTTGCGGATTGGTCAATCCGTTCGCGAGATATGGCAAGTTGAAGGTAAGAAACGCTCGAGAAGCTCAAAATTTTGGCAGTTCTGATGCTCGAAACGAATAACCAGAACGGCCTAGGGGAAAACTACTCGTACCGTTGTAATCGGGCGAGCTTCTACTTTCAGATGCAACAGAAATTTTGCGGATTGGTCAATCCTTTCGCGAGGTATGGCAGTTTGGAGGTAAGAAGCGCTTGAGAAACTCAAATTTTTCGCAGTTCTGATGCTCGGAACGAATAACTAGAAAGGCGTTGGTGAAAGGTACATATATCGTTGTAATCGGGCGAGTTTCTACTTTCAGATGCAACAGAAATTTTGCGGATTGGTCAATCCGTTCGGGAGATATGGCAGTTTGGAGGTAAGAAGCGCTTGAGAAACTCAAATTTTTCGCAGTTCTGATGCTCGAAACGAATAACTAGAACGGCCTAGGGGAAAAGTACACATACCGTTGTAATCGGGCGAGTTTCTACTTTCAGAGGCAACAGAAATTTTGTGGATTGGTCAATCCTTTCACCAGATATGGCAGTTTGGAGGTAAGAAACGCTTGAGAAACTCAAAATTTTCGCAGTTCTGCTGCTCGAAACGAATAACTAGAACGGCCTAGGGGAAAAGTACACATACCGTTGTAATCGGGCGAGTTTCTACTTTCAGATGCAACAGAAATTTTGCGGATTGGTCAATCCGTTCGCGAGATATGGCAGTTTAAAGGTTAGAAACGCTTGAGAAACTCAAAATTTTGGCAGTTCTGATGCTCGAAACGAATAACCAGAACGGCCTAGGGGAAAAGTACACATACCGTTGTAATCAGGCGAGTTTCTTCTTTCAGATGCAGCAGAAATTTTGCGGATTGGTCAATCCATTCGCGAGATATGGCAGTTTGAAGCTAAGAAACGCTTGAGAAACTATAAATTTTCACAGTTCTGATGCTCGAAACGAATAACTAGAATGGCCTAGGGGAAAAGTACACATACCGTTGTAATCGGGCGGGTTTCTACTTTCAGATGCAACAGCAATTTTGCGGGATGGTCAATCCGTTCGCGAGATATGGCAGTTTGAAGGTAAGAAACGCTTGACAAACTCAAAATTTTCGCAGTTCTGATGCTCGAAACGAATAACTAGAACGGCCTAGGGGAAAAGTACACATACCATTGTAATCGGGCGAGTTTCTACTTTCAGAGGCAACAGAAATTTTGTGGATTGGTCAATCCATTCACCAGATATGGCAGTTTGGATGTAAGAAACGCTTGAGAAACTCAAAATTTTCGCAGTTCTGCTGCTCGAAACGTATAACTAGAACGGCCTAGGGGAAAAGTACACATACCGTTGTAATCGGGCGAGATTCTACTTTCAGATGCAACAGAAATTTTGCGGATTGGTCAATCCGTTCGCGAGATATGGCAGTTTAAAGGTTAGAAACGCCTGAGAAACTCAACATTCTCGCAGTTCTGATGCTCGAAACGAATAACTAGAACGGCCTAGGGGAAAAGTACACATACCGTTGAAATCGGGCGAGTTTCTACTTTCAGATGCAACAGAAATTTTGCGGTTTGGTCAATTCGTTCGCGAGATATGGCAGTCTGGAGGTAAGAAACGCTTGAGAAACTCAAAATTTTCGCAGTTCTGATGCTCGGAACGAATAACTGGAACGGCCTAGGGGAAAGGCACACATACCGTTGTAATCGGGCGAGTTTCTACTTTTAGATGCAACAGAAATTTTGCGGATTGGTCAATCCGTTCGCGAGATATGGCAAGTTGAAGGTAAGAAACGCTCGAGAAGCTCAAAATTTTGGCAGTTCTGATGCTCGAAACGAATAACCAGAACGGCCTAGGGGAAAACTACTCGTACCGTTGTAATCGGGCGAGCTTCTACTTTCAGATGCAACAGAAATTTTGCGGATTGGTCAATCCGTTCGCGAGATATGGCAGTTTTGATGAAAGAAACGCTTGAGAAACGCAAAATTTTCGCCGTTCTGATGCTCGAAACGAATAACTAGAACGGCCTAGGGCAAAACTACTCAAACCTTTGAAGTGTGGCGAGCTTCTACTTTCAGATGCAACAGAAATTTTGCGGATTGGTCAATCCGTTCGCGAGATATGGCAGTTTTGAGGTAAGGAACGCTTGAGAAAGTCAAATTTTTCGCAGTTCTGATGCTCGGAACGAATAACTAGAAAGGCTTTGGTGAAAGGTACACATACCGTTGCAAACGGGCGAGTTTCTGCTTTCAGATGCAACAGAAGTTTTGCGGATTGGTCAATCCGTTCGCGAGATATGGCAGTTTTGATGTAAGAAACGCTTGCGAAACTAAAAATTTTCACAGTTCTGATGCTCGAAACGTTTAATTAGAACGTCCTGGGGGAAAAGTACACATAACGTTGTAATAGGGCGAGTTTCTACTTTCAGATGCAACAGAAATTTTGCGGATTGGTCAATCCGTTCGCGAGATATGGCAGTTTTGATGTAAGAAACGCTTAAGAAACTAAAAATTTTCACAGTTCTGATGCTCGAAACGAATAACAAGAATGGGCTAGGGGAAAAGTACACATACCGTTGTAATCGGGCGAGTTTCTACATTCAGATGCAACAGAAATTTTGAGAATTGGTCCATTCGTTCGCGAGATATAGCAGTCTGGATATAAGAAACGCTTGAGAAACTCAAAATTTTCACAGTTCTAATGCTTGGAACGAATAACTGGAACGGCCTAGGGGAAAGGTACACATACCGTTGTAATCGGGCGTGTTTCTACTTTCAGATGCCACAGAAGTTTTGCGGGTTGGTCAATCCGTTCCCGAGATATGGCAGTTTGAAGGTAAGAAACGCTTGAGGAACTCAAAATTTTCGCAGTTCTGATACTCGAAACAAATAACTAGAACGGCCTAGGGGAAAAGTACATAAACCATTGTAATCGGGCGAGTTTCTACATTCAGATGCAATAGAAATTTTGCGGATTGGTCAATTCGTTCGCGAGATATGGCAGTTTGGAGGTAAGAAACGCTTGAGAAACTCAAAATTTTCGCAGTTCTGATGCTCGAAACGAATAACTAGAACGGCCTAGGGGAAAAGTACACATGCCGTTATAATCGGGCGAGTTTCTACTTTCAGATGCAACAGAAATTTTGCGGATTAGTCAATCCATTCGCGAGATATGGCCTTTTGAAGGTAAGAAACGCTTGAGAAACTCAAAATTTTCGCAGTTCTGATGCTCGAAAAGAATAACTAGAACGGCCTAGGGGAAAAGTACACATACAGTTGTAATCGGGCGAGTTTCTACTTTCAGATGCAACAGAAATTCTGCGGATTGGTAAATCCATTCGCGAGATATGTCCATTTGAAGGTAAGAAACGCTTGAGAAACTCAAAATTTTCGCAGTTCTGATGCTCGAAACGAATACCTAGAATGGCCTAGGGGAAAAGTACACATACAGTTGTAATCGGGCGAGTTTCTACTTTCAGATGCAACAGAAATTCTGCGGATTGGTAAATCCGTTCGTGAGATATGGCAGTTAGAATGTAAGAAACGCTTGAGGAACTCAAAATTTTCGCAGTTCTGATGCTCGAAACAAATAACTAGAAAGGCCTAGGGGAGAAGTACACATACTGTTGTAATCGGGTTAGTTTTTACATTCAGATGCAACAGAAATTATGCGGATTGGTCAATCCGTTCGCGAGATATGGCAGTTTGGATGTAAGAAACGCTTGAGGAACTCAAAATTTTCACAGTTCTGATGCTGGAAAGGATTAACTAGAACGGGCTAGAGGAAAAGTACACATACCGTTGTAATCGGGCGAGTTTCTACTTTCACATGCAACAGAAATTTTACGGGATGGTCAATCCGTTCGCGAGATACGGCAGTTTGGAGGTAAGAAACGGTTGAGAAACTCAAAATTTTCGCAGTTCTGATGCTCGAAACGAATACCTAGAATGGCCTAGGGTAACAGTTCACATACCGTTGTAATGGGGCGAGTTTCTGCTTCCAGATGCAACAGAAATTATTCGGATTCGTCAATCCGTTCGCGAGATATGGCAGTTTGGAGGTACGAAACAGTTGGAGAAACTCAAAATTTTCGCAGTTCTGATGCTCGAAACGAATAACTAGAATGGCCTGGGGGAAAAGTAAACATACCGTTGTAATCGAGCGAGTTCCCACTTTCAGATACAACAGAAATTTTTCGGATTCGTCAATCCGTCTGCGAGATATGGCAGTTTGGAGGATAAAAACGGTTGAGATACTCAACATTCTCGCAGTTCTGATTCTCGACACGAATAACTAGAACGACCTAGGGGAAAAGTACGCATACCGTTGTATTCGGGCGAGTTTCTACTTTCAGGTGCAACAGAAATTATTCGGATTCGTCAATCCGTTCGCGAGATATGGCAGTTTGGAGGTATGAAACGGTTGGAGAAACACAAAATTTTCGCAGTTCTGATGCCCGAAACGAATAACTAGAATGGCCTAGGGTAACAGTACACATACCGTTGTAATCAGGCGAGTTTCTACATTCAGATGCAACAGAAATTTTGCGGATTCGTCAATCCGTCCGCGAGATATGGCAGTTTGGAGGATAAAAACGGTTGAGATACTCAACATTTTCGCAGTTCTGATTCTCGACACGAATAACTAGAACGACCTAGGGGAAATGTACGCATACCGTTGTAATCGGGCGAGATTCTACTTTCAGATGCAACAGAAATTTTGCGGATTCGTCAATCCGTTCGCGAGATATGGCAGTTTGGAGGGAAGAAACGGTTCAGAAACTCAAAATTTCTGACTTCTGATGCTCGAAACGAATAAGTAGAATCGCCTAGGGGAAAAGTACACATAACGTTTTAATCGGGCGAGTTTCTACTTTCAGATGCAACAGAAATTTTGCCGATTCGTCAATCCGTTCGCGAGATATGGCAGTTTGGAGGTATGAAACGGTTGGAGAAACACAAAATTTTCGCAGTTCTGATGCCCGAAACGAATAACTAGAATGGCCTAGGGTAACAGTACACATACCGTTGTAATCAGGCGAGTTTCTACATTCAGATGCAGCAGAAATTTTGCGGATTCGTCAATCCGTCCGCGAGATATGGCAGTTTGGAGGGAGGAAACGGTTCAGAAACTCAACATTTTCGCAGTTCTGATATTCGAAACGAATAACTCGAATGGCCTAGGGGAAAAGTACACATACCGTTGTAATCGGGCGAGTTTCTACTTTCAGATGCAACAGAAATTTTTCGGGTTGGTCAATCCGTTCGCGAGATATGGCAGTTTGAAAGTAAGAAACGCTGGAGAAACTCAAAATTTTTGCAGTTCTGATGCCCGAAACGAATAACTAGAATGGCCTAGGGTAAGAGTACACATACCGTTGTAATCGAGCGAGTTTCCACTTTCAGATACAAGAGAAATTTTTCGGATTCGTCAATCCGTCCGCGAGATATGGCAGTTTGGAGGATAAAAACGGTTGAGATACTCAACATTTTCGCAGTTCTGATTCTCGACACGAATAACTAGAACGACCTAGGGGAAATGTACGCATACCGTTGTAATCGGGCGAGATTCTACTTTCAGATGCAACAGAAATTTTGCGGATTCGTCAATCCGTTCGCGAGATATGACAGTTTGGAAGGAAGAAACGGTTGAGAAACTCAAAATTTTCGCACTTCTGATGCTCGAAACGAATAAGTAGAATCGCCTAGGGGAAAAGAACACATAACGTTGTAATCGGGCGAGTTTCTACTTTCAGATGCAACAGAAATTTTGCGGATTCGTCAATCCGTTCGCGAGATATGGCAGTTTAGATGGAGGAAACGGTTCAGAAAGTCAACATTTTCGCAGTTCTGATGCTCGAAACGAATAAGTAGAATGGCCTAGGGGAAAAGTACACATACCGTTGTAATCGGGCGAGTTTCTACTTTCAGATGCAACAGAAATTTTGCGGGTTGGTCAATCCGTTCGCGAGATATGGCAGTTTGAAGGTAAGAAACGCTGGAGAAACTCAAAATTTTTGCAGTTCTCATTTTCGAAACGAATAACTAGAATGGCCTAGGGTAACAGTACACATACCTTTGTAATCGGGCGAGTTTCTACTTTCAGATGCAACAGAAATTTTGAGGATTAGTCAATCCCTTCGCGAGATATGTCCATTTGAAGGTAAGAAATGCTTGAGAAACTCAAAATTTTCGCAGTTCTGATGCTCGAAACGAATAAGTAGAATCGCCTCGGGGAAAAGTACACATAATGTTGTATTCGGGCGAGTTTCTACTTTCAGATGCAACAGAAATTTTGCGGATTCGTCAATCCGTTCGCGAGATATGGCAGTTTGGAGGGAGGAAACGGTTCAGAAACTCAACATTTTCGCAGTTCTGATGCTCGAAACGAATAACTAGAATGGCCTAGGTGAAAAGTACACATACCGTTGTAATCGGGCGAGTTTCCACTTTCAGATACAACAGAAATTTTTCGGATTCGTCAATCCGTCCGCGAGATATGGCAGTTTGGAGGATAAAAACGGTTGAGATACTCAAGATTTTCGCAGTTCTGATTCTCGACACGAATAACTAGAACCACCTAGGGGAAATGTACGCATACCGTTGTAATCGGGCGAGATTCTACTTTCACATGCAACAGAAATTTTGCGGATTCGTCAATCCGTTCCCGAGATATGACAGTTTGGAAGGAAGTAACGGTTGAGAAACTCCAAATTTTCGCACTTCTGATGCTCGAAACGAATAAGTAGAATCGCCTAGGGGAAAAGTACACATAACGTTGCAATCGGGCGAGTTTCTACTTTCAGATGCAACAGAAATTATTCGGATTCGTCAATCCGTTCGCGAGATATGGCAGTTTGGATGAAAGAAACGGTTGAGAAACACAAAATTTTCGCAGTTCTGATGCTCGAAACGAATAAGTAGAATCGCCTAGGGGAAAAGTACACATAGCGTTGTATTCGGGCGAGTTTCTACTTTCAGATGCAACAGAAATTTTGCGGATTCGTCAATCCGTTCGCGAGATATGGCAGTTTGGAGGGAGGAAACGGTTCCGAAACTCAACATTTTCGCAGTTCTGATGCTCGAAACGAATAACTAGAATGGCCTAGGGGAAAAGTACACATACAGTTGTAATCGAGCGAGTTTCCACTTTCAGATACAACAGAAATTTTTCGGATTCGTCAATCCGTCCGCGAGATATGGCAGTTTTGAGGTAAGAAACGGTTGGGAAACTCAACATTTTTGCAGTTCTGATGCTCGAAACGAATAACTAGAACGCCCTAGGCGAAAAGTACACATACCGTTGTAATCGGGCGAGTTTCTATTTTCAGATGCAACAGAAATTTTGCAGATTCTTCAATCCGTTCGCGAGATATGGCAGTTTTGAGGTAAGAAACGGTTGGGAAGCTAAAAATTTTCGCCGGTTCTGATGCTCGAAACGAATAAGTAGAATCGCCTAGGGGAAAAGTACTCACACCGTTGTAATCGGGCGAGTTTCTACTTTCAGATGAATCAGAAATTTTTCGGATTCGTCAATCCGTCCGCGAGATATGGCAGTTTTGAGGTAAGAAACGGTTGGGAAACTCAACGTTTTTGCAGTTCTGATGCTCGAAACGAATAACTAGAATGGCCTGGGGGAAAAGTACACATACCGTTGTAATCGGGCGAGTTTCTACTTTCAGATGCAACAGAAATTTTTCGGGTTGGTCAATCCGTTCGCGAGATATGGCAGTTTGAAAGTAAGAAACGCTGGAGAAACACAACATTTTTGCAGTTCTGATGCCCGAAACGAATAACTAGAATGTCCTAGGGTAAGAGTACACATACCGTTGTAATCGAGCGAGTTTCCACTTTCAGATGCAAGAGAAATTTTTCGGATTCGTCAATCCGTCCGCGAGATATGGCAGTTTGGAGGGAGGAAACGGTTCAGAAACTCAACATTTTCGCAGTTCTGATGCCCGAAACGAATAACTAGAATGGCCTAGGGTAAGAGTACACATACCGTTGTAATCGAGCGAGTTTCCACTTTCAGATACAACAGAAATTTTTCGGATTCGTCTATCCGTCCGCGAGATATGGCAGTTTGGAGGATAAAAACGGTTGAGATACTCAACATTTTCGCAGTTCTGATGCTCGAAACGAATAAGTAGAATCGCCTAGGGGAAAAGTACACATAACGTTGTAATCGGGCGAGTTTCTACTTCCAGATGCAACAGAAATTTTTCGGATTCGTCAATCCGTCCGCGAGATATGGCAGTTTGGAAGATAAAAACGGTTGAGATGCTCAACATTTTCGCAGTTCTGATTCTCGACACGAATAACTAGAACGACCTAGGGGAAAAGTAAGCATACCGTTGTAATCGGGCGAGATTCTACTTTCAGATGCAACAGAAATTTTGCGGATTCGTCAATCCGTACGCGAGATATGGCAGTTTGGTGGGAAGAAACGTTTGAGAAACTCAAAATTTTCGCACTTCTGATGCTCGAAACGAATAACTAGAATCGCCTAGGGGAAAAGTACACATAACGTTGTAATCGGGCGAGTTTCTACTTTCAGATGCAACAGAAATTTTTCGGGTTGGTCAATCCGTTCGCGAGATATGGCAGTTTGAAAGTAAGAAACGCTGGAGAAGCACAACATTTTTGCAGTTCTGATGCCCGAAACGAATAACTAGAATGGCCTAGGGTAAGAGTACACATACCGTTGTAATCGAGCGAGTTTCCACTTTCAGATACAAGAGAAATTTTTCGGATTCGTCAATCCGTCCGCGAGATATGGCAGTTTGGAGGGAGGAAACGGTTCAGAAACTCAACATTTTCGCAGTTCTGATGCCCGAAACGAATAACTAGAATGGCCTAGGGTAAGAGTACACATACCGTTGTAATCGAGCGAGTTTCTACTTTCAGATGCAACAGAAATTATTCGGATTCGTCAATCCGTACGCGAGATATGGCAGTTTGGAGGATAAAAACGGTTGAGATACTCAACATTTTCGCAGTTCTGATTCTCGACACGAATAACTAGAACGACCTAGGGGAAATGTACGCATACCGTTGTAATCGGGCGAGATTCTACTTTCATATGCAACAGAAATTTTGCGGATTCGTCAATCCGTTCGCGAGATATGACAGTTTGGAAGGAAGAAACGGTTGAGAAACTCAAAATTTTCGCACTTCTGATGCTCGAAACGAATAAGTAGAATCGCCTAGGGGAAAAGTACACATAACGTTGTAATCGGCCGAGTTTCTACTTTCAGATGCAACAGAAATTTTTCGGATTTGTCAATCCGTCCGCGAGATATGGCAGTTTGGAGGGAGGAAACGGTTCAGAAACTCAACATTTTCGCAGTTCTGATGCCCGAAACGAATAACTAGAATGGCCTAGGGTAAGAGTACACATACCGTTGTAATCGAGCGAGTTTCTACTTTCAGATGCAACAGAAATTATTCGGATTCGTCAATCCGTACGCGAGATATGGCAGTTTGGAGGTAAGAAACGGTTGGAGAAACTCAAAATTTTCGCAGTTCTGATTCTCAAAACGAATAACTAGAATGGCCTAGGGGAAAGGTAAACACACCGTTGTAATTGGGCGAGTTTCTACTTTCATATGCAACATTAATTTTGCGGATTCTTCAATCCGTTCGCGAGATATGACAGTTTGGAAGGAAGAAACGGTTGAGAAACTCAAAATTTTCGCACTTCTGATGCTCGAAAGGAATAAGTAGAATCGCCTAGGGGAAAAGTACACATAACGTTGTAATCGGGCGAGTTTCTACTTTCAGATGCAACAGAAATTTTTCGGATTCGTCAATCCGTCCGCGAGATATGGCAGTTTGGAGGATAAAAACGGTTGAGATACTCAACATTTTCGCAGTTCTGATGCTCGAAACGAATAACTAGAACGCCCTAGGCGAAAAGTACAGATACCGTTGTAATCGGGCGAGTTTCTATTTTCAGATGCAACAGAAATTTTGCAGATTCTTCAATCCGTTCGCGAGATATGGCAGTTTTGAGGTAAGAAACGGTTGGGAAGCTAAAAATTTTCGCCGGTTCTGATGCTCGAAACGAATAAGTAGAATCGCCTAGGGGAAAAGTACACACACCGTTGTAATCGGGCGAGTTTCTACTTTCAGATGCAACAGAAATTTTGTGGATTCGTCAATCCGTTTGCGAGATATGGCAGTTTGGAGGTAAGAAACGGTTGAGAAACTCAAAATTTTCGCAGTTCTGATGCTCGAAACGAATAACTAGAATGGCCTGGGGGAAAAGTACACATACCGTTGTAATCGAGCGAGTTCCCACTTTCAGATACAACAGAAATTTTTCGGATTCGTCAATCCGTCTGCGAGATATGGCAGTTTGGAGGCTTAAAACGGTTGAGATACTCAACATTCTCGCAGTTCTGAATCTCGACACGAATAACTAGAACGACCTAGGGGAAAAGTACGCATACCGTTGTAATCGGGCGAGATTCTACTTTCAGATGCAACAGAAATTATTCGGATTCGTCAATCCGTAAGCGAGATATGGCAGTTTGGAGGTAAGAAACGGTTGGAGAAACTCAAAATTTTCGCAGTTCTGATTCTCGAAACGAATAACTAGAATGGCCTAGGGGAAAGGTACACACACCGTTGTAATTGGGCGAGTTTCTACTTTCATATGCAACATTAATTTTGCGGATTCTTCAATCCGTTCGCGAGATATGACAGTTTGGAAGGAAGAAACGGTTGAGAAACTCAAAATTTTCGCACTTCTGATGCTCGAAACGAATAAGTAGAATCGCCTAGGGGAAAAGTACACATAACGTTGTAATCGGGCGAGTTTCTACTTTCAGATGCAACAGAAATTTTTCGGATTCGTCAATCCGTCCGCGAGATATGGCAGTTTTGAGGTAACAAACGGTTGGGAAACTCAACATTTTTGCAGTTCTGATGCTCGAAACGAATAACTAGAACGCCCTAGGCGAAAAGTACACATACCGTTGTAATCGGGCGAGTTTCTATTTTCAGATGCAACAGAAATTTTGCAGATTCTTCAATCCGTTCGCGAGATATGGCAGTCTTGAGGTAAGAAACGGTTGGGAAGCTAAAAATTTTCGCCGGTTCTGATGCTCGAAACGAATAAGTAGAATCGCCTAGGGGAAAAGTACACACACCGTTGTAATCGGGCGAGTTTCTACTTTCAGATGCAACAGAAATTTTGTGGATTCGTCAATCCGTTGGCGAGATATGGCAGTTTGGAGGTAAGAAACGGTTGAGAAACTCAAAATTTTCGCAGTTCTGATGCTCGAAACGAATAACTAGAATGGCCTGGGGGAAAAGTACACATACCGTTGTAATCGAGCGAGTTCCCACTTTCAGATACAACAGAAATTTTTCGGATTCGTCAATCCGTCTGCGAGATATGGCAGTTTGGAGGCTTAAAACGGTTGAGATACTCAACATTCTCGCAGTTCTGAATCTCGACACGAATAACTAGAACGACCTAGGGGAAAAGTACGCATACCGTTGTAATCGGGCGAGATTCTACTTTCAGATGCAACAGAAATTATTCGGATTCGTCAATCCGTAAGCGAGATATGGCAGTTTGGAGGTAAGAAACGGTTGGAGAAACTCAAAATTTTCGCAGTTCTGATTCTCGAAACGAATAACTAGAATGGCCTAGGGGAAAGGTACACACACCGTTGTAATTGGGCGAGTTTCTACTTTCATATGCAACATTAATTTTGCGGATTCTTCAATCCGTTCGCGAGATATGACAGTTTGGAAGGAAGAAACGGTTGAGAAACTCAAAATTTTCGCACTTCTGATGCTCGAAACGAATAAGTAGAATCGCCTAGGGGAAAAGTACACATAACGTTGTAATCGGGCGAGTTTCTACTTTCAGATGCAACAGAAATTTTTCGGATTCGTCAATCCGTCCGCGAGATATGGCAGTTTTGAGGTAACAAACGGTTGGGAAACTCAACATTTTTGCAGTTCTGATGCTCGAAACGAATAACTAGAACGCCCTAGGCGAAAAGTACACATACCGTTGTAATCGGGCGAGTTTCTATTTTCAGATGCAACAGAAATTTTGCAGATTCTTCAATCCGTTCGCGAGATATGGCAGTCTTGAGGTAAGAAACGGTTGGGAAGCTAAAAATTTTCGCCGGTTCTGATGCTCGAAACGAATAAGTAGAATCGCCTAGGGGAAAAGTACACACACCGTTGTAATCGGGCGAGTTTCTACTTTCAGATGCAACAGAAATTTTGTGGATTCGTCAATCCGTTGGCGAGATATGGCAGTTTGGAGGTAAGAAACGGTTGAGAAACTCAAAATTTTCGCAGTTCTGATGCTCGAAACGAATAACTAGAATGGCCTGGGGGAAAAGTACACATACCGTTGTAATCGAGCGAGTTCCCACTTTCAGATACAACAGAAATTTTTCGGATTCGTCAATCCGTCTGCGAGATATGACAGTTTGGAGGCTTAAAACGGTTGAGATACTCAACATTCTCGCAGTTCTGATTCTCGACACGAATAACTAGAACGACCTAGGGAAAAAGTACGCATACCGTTGTAATCGAGCGAGATTCTACTTTCAGATGCAACAGATATTATTCGGATTCGTCAATCCGTACGCGAGATATGGCAGTTTCGAGGTAAGAAACGGTTGGAGAAACTCAAAATTTTCGCAGTTCTGATTCTCGAAACGAATAACTAAAATGGCCTAGGGGAAAGGTACACACGCCGTTGTAATTGGGCGAGTTTCTACTTTCAGATGCAAAAGAAATTATTCGGATTCGTCAATCCGTTCGCGAGATATGGCAGTTTGGAGGTATGAAACGGTTGGAGAAACACAAAATTTTCGCAGTTCTGATGCCAGAAACGTATAACTAGAATGGCCTAGGATAACAGTACACATACCGTTGTAATCAGGCGAGTTTCTACATTCAGATGCAACAGAAATTTTTCGGATTCGTCAATCCGTCCGCGAGATATGGCAGTTTGGAGGATAAAAACGGTTGAGATACTCAACATTTTCGCAGTTCTGATTCTCGACACGAATAACTAGAACGACCTAGGGGAAAAGTACGCATACCGTTGTAATCGAGCGAGATTCTACTTTCAGATGCAACAGATATTATTCGGATTCGTCAATCCGTACGCGAGATATGGCAGTTTGGAGGTAAGAAACGGTTGGAGAAACTCAAAATTTTCGCAGTTCTGATTCTCGAAACGAATAACTAGAATGGCCTAGGGGAAAGGTACACATAACGTTGTAATCGGGCGAGTTTCTACTTTCAGATGCAACAGAAATTTTTCGGGTTGGTCAATCCGTTCGCGAGATATGGCAGTTTGAAAGTAAGAAACGCTGGAGAAACACAACATTTTTGCAGTTCTGATGCCCGAAACGAATAACTAGAATGGCCTAGGGTAAGAGTACACATACCGTTGTAATCGAGCGAGTTTCCACTTTCAGATACAAGAGAAATTTTTCGGAATCGTCAATCCGTCCGCGAGATATGGCAGTTTGGAGGGAGGAAACGGTTCAGAAACTCAACATTTTCGCAGTTCTGATGCCCGAAACGAATAACTAGAATGGCCTAGGGTAAGAGTACACATACCGTTGTAATCGAGCGAGTTTCCACTTTCAGATACAACAGAAATTTTTCGGATTCGTCAATCCGTCTGCGAGATATGGCAGTTTGGAGGCTTAAAACGGTTGAGATACTCAACATTCTCGCAGTTCTGATTCTCAACCCGAATAACTAGAACGACCTAGGGGAAAAGTACGCATACCGTTGCAATCGGGCTAGTATCTACTTCAGATGCAATAGAATCTATTTGAATTCGTCAATCCATTCGCGAGATATGGCAGTTTGGAAGTAAAAAACGGTTGAGAAACTCAACATGTTCCCAGTTCTGATTCTCGACACGAATAACTAGAATGGCCTAGGGGAAAAGTACACATAACGTTGTAATCGGGCGAGTTTCTATTTTCAGATGCAACAGAAATTTGCGGATTTGTCAATCCGTTCGCGAGATATGGCAGTTTGGATGTAAGAAACGGTTGAGAAACACAAAATTTTCGCAGTTCTGATGCCCGAAACGAATAACTAGAATCACCTAGGGTAACAGTACACATACCGTTGTAATCGGGCGAGTTTCTAATTTTAGATGCAACAGAAATTTTGCGGATTGGTCAATTCGTTCGCGAGATATAGCAGTCTGGAGGTAAGAAACGCTTGAGAAACTCAAAATTTTCGCAGTTCTGATGCTCGAAACGAAAAACTAGAATGGCATAGGGGAAAGTACACATACCTTTGTAATCGGGCGAGTTTCTGCTTCCAGATGCAACAGAAATTATTCGGATTCGTCAATCCGTTCGCGAGATATGGCAGTTTGGAGGTAAGAGACCGTTGGAGAAACTCAAAATTTTCGCAGTTCTGATGCTCGAAACGAATATCTAGAATGGTCTAGGGTAAAAGTACACATACCGTTGTAATCGAGCGAGTTTCTACTTTCAGATGCAACAGAAATTATTCGCACTCGTCGATCCATTCGCGAGATATGGCAGTTTGGAGGTACGAAACGGTTGGAGAAACTCAAAATTTTCGCAGTTCTGATGCTCGAAACGAATAACTATAATGGCCTGGGGGAAAAGTACACATACCGTTGTAATTGAGCGAGTTCCCACTTTCAGATACAACAGAAATTTTTCGGATTCGTCAATCGGTCTGCGAGATATGGCAGTTTTGAGGTAAGAAACGGTTGGAGAAACTCAAAATTTTCGCAGTTCTGATTCTCGAAACGAATAACTAGAATGGCCTAGGGGAAAGGTACACACACCGTTGTAATTGGGCGAGTTTCTACTTTCAGATGCAACAGAAATTATTCGGATTCGTCAATCCGTTCGCGAGATGTGGCAGTTTGGAGGTATGAAACGGTTGGAGAAGCACAAAATTTTCGCAGTTCTGATGCCCGAAACGAATAACTAGAATGGCCTAGGGTAACAGTACACATACCGTTGTAATCAGGCGAGTTTCTACATTCAGATGCAACAGAAATTTTTCGGATTCGTCAATCCGTCCGCGAGATATGGCAGTTTGGAAGTTAAAAACGGTTGAGATACTCAACATTTTCGCAGTTCTGATTCTCGACACGAATAACAAGAACGACCTAGGGGAAAAGTAAGCATACCGTTGTAATCGGGCGAGATTCTACTTTCAGATGCAACAGAAATTTTGCGGATTCGTCAATCCGTTCGCGAGATATGGCAGTTTGGTGGGAAGAAACGGTTGAGAAACTCAAAATTTTCGCACTTCTGATGCTCGAAACGAATAACTAGAATCGCCTAGGGGAAAAGTAAACATAACGTTGTAATCGGGCGAGTTTCTACTTTCAGATGCAACAGAAATTTTTCGGGTTGGTCAATCCGTTCGCGAGATATGGCAGTTTGAAAGTAAGAAACGCTGGAGAAACACAACATTTTTGCAGTTCTGATGCCCGAAACGAATAACTAGAATGGCCTAGGGTAAGAGTACACATACCGTTGTAATCGAGCGAGTTTCCACTTTCAGATACAAGAGAAATTTTTCGGATTCGTCAATCCGTCCGCGAGATATGGCAGTTTGGAGGGAGGAAACGGTTCAGAAACTCAACATTTTCGCAGTTCTGATGCCCGAAACGAATAACTAGAATGGCCTAGGGTAAGAGTACACATACCGTTGTAATCGAGCGAGTTTCCACTTTCAGATACAACAGAAATTTTTCGGATTCGTCAATCCGTCTGCGAGATATGGCAGTTTGGAGGCTTAAAACGGTTGAGATAATCAACATTCTCGCAGTTCTGATTCTCAACCCGAATAATTAGAACGACCTAGGGGAAAAGTACGCATACCGTTGCAATCGGGCTAGTATCTACTTCAGATGCAATAGAAATTATTTGAATTCGTCAATCCATTCGCGAGATATGGCAGTTTGGAAGTAAAAAACGGTTGAGAAACTCAACATGTTCCCAGTTCTGATTCTCGACACGAATAACTAGAATGGCCTAGGGGAAAAGTACACATAACGTTGTAATCGGGCGAGTTTCTATTTTCAGATGCAACAGAAATTTGCGGATTCGTCAATCCGTTCGCGAGATATGGCAGTTTGGATGTAAGAAACGGTTGAGAAACACAAAATTTTCGCAGTTCTGATGCCCGAAACGAATAACTAGAATGACCTAGGGTAACAGTACACATACCGTTGTAATCGGGCGAGATTCTAATTTCAGATGCAACAGAAATTTTGCCAATTGGTCAATTCGTTCGCGAGATATAGCAGTCTGGAGGTAAGAAACGCTTGAGAAACTCAAAATTTTCGCAGTTCTGATGCTCGAAAAGAAAAACTAGAATGGCATAGGGGAAAGTACACATACCGTTGTAATCGGGCGAGTTTCTGCTTCCAGATGCAACAGAAATTATTCGGATTCGTCAATCCGTTCGCGAGATATGGCAGTTTGGAGGTAAGAGACCGTTGGAGAAACTCAAAATTTTCGCAGTTCTGATGCTCGAAACGAATATCTAGAATGGTCTCGGGTAAAAGTACACATACCGTTGTAATCGAGCGAGTTTCTACTTTCAGATGCAACAGAAATTATTCGCACTCGTCAATCCATTCGCGAGATATGGCAGTTTGGAGGTACGAAACGGTTGGAGAAACTCAAAATTTTCGCAGTTCTGATGCTCGAAACGAATAACTAGAATGGCCTGGGGGAAAAGTACACATACCGTAGTAATCGAGCGAGTTCCCACTTTCAGATACAACAGAAATTTTTCGGATTCGTCAATCCGTCTGCGAGATATGGCAGTTTTGAGGTAAGAAACGGTTGGAGAAACACAAAATTTTCGCAGTTCTGATGCCCGACACGAATAACTAGAACGACCTAGGGGAAAAGTACGCATACCGTTGTAATCGGTCGAGATTCTACTTTCAGATGCAACAGAAATTTTGCGAGTTCGTCAATCCGTTCGCGAGATATGGCAGTTTGGAGGGAAGAAACGGTTGAGAAACTCAAAATTTTCGCACTTCTGATGCTCGAAACGAATAAGTAGAATCGCCTAGGGGAAAAGTACACATAACATTGTAATCGGGCGAGGTTCTACTTTCAGATGCAACAGAAAGTTTTCGGATTCGTCAATCCGTCCGCGAGATATGGCAGTTTTGAGGTAAGAAACGGTTGGGAAACTCAACATTTTTGCAGTTCTGATGCTCGAAACGAATAACTAGAACGCCCTAGGCGAAAAGTACACATACCGTTGTAATCGGGCGAGTTTCTACTTTCAGATGCAACAGAAATTTTGCGAGTTCGTCAATCCGTTCGCGAGATATGGCAGTTTGGAGGGAAGAAACGGTTGAGAAACTCAAAATTTTCGCACTTCTGATGCTCGAAACGAATAAGTAGAATCGCCTAGGGGAAAAGTACACATAACGTTGTAATCGGGCGAGGTTCTACTTTCAGATGCAACAGAAAGTTTTCGGATTCGTCAATCCGTCCGCGAGATATGGCAGTTTTGAGGTAAGAAACGGTTGGGAAACTCAACATTTTTGCAGTTCTGATGCTCGAAACGAATAACTAGAACGCCCTAGGCGAAAAGTACACATACCGTTGTAATCGGGCGAGTTTCTATTTTCAGATGCAACAGAAATTTTGCAGATTCTTCAACCCGTTCGCGAGATATTGCAGTTTTGAGGTAAGAAACGGTTTGGAAGCTAAAAATTTTCGCCGGTTCTGATGCTCGAAACGAATAAGTAGAATCGCCTAGGGGAAAAGTACACATAACGTTGTAATCGGGCGAGTTTCTACTTTCAGATGCAACAGAAAGTTTTCGGATTCGTCAATCCGTCCGCGAGATATGGCAGTTTTGAGGTAAGAAACGGTTGGGAAACTCAACATTTTTGCAGTTCTGATGCTCGAAACGAATAACTAGAACGCCCTAGGCGAAAAGTACACATACCGTTGTAATCGGGCGAGTTTCTATTTTCAGATGCAACAGAAATTTTGCAGATTCTTCAATCCGTTCGCGAGATATTGCATCTTTGAGGTAAGAAACGGTTGGGAAGCTAAAAATTTTCGCCGGTTCTGATGCTCGAAACGAATAAGTAGAATCGCCTAGGGGAAAAGTACACACACCGTTGTAATCGGGCGAGTTTCTACTTTCAGATGCAACAGAAATTTTGTGGATTCGTCAATCCGTTGGCGAGATATGGCAGTTTGGAGGTAAGAAACGGTTGAGAAACTCAAAATTTTCGCAGTTCTGATGCTCGAAACGAATAACTAGAATGGCCTGGGGGAAAAGTACACATACCGTTGTAATCGAGCGAGTTCCCACTTTCAGATACAACAGAAATTATTCGGATTCGTCAATCCGTCTGCGAGATATGGCAGTTTGGAGGCTTAAAACGGTTGAGATACTCAACATTCTCGCAGTTCTGATTCTCGACACGAATAACTAGAACGACCTAGGGGAAAAGTACGCATACCGTTGTAATCGGGCGAGTTTCCACTTTCAGATACAACAGAAATTTTTCGGATTCGTCAATCCGTCCGCGAGATATGGCAGTTTGGAGGGAGGAAACGGTTCAGAAACTCAACATTTTCGCAGTTCTGATGCCCGAAACGAATAACTAGAATGGCCTAGGGTAAGAGTACACATACCGTTGTAATCGAGCGAGTTTCAACTTTCAGATACAACAGAAATTTTTCGGATTCGTCAATCCGTCCGCGAGATATGGCAGTTTGGAGGATAAAAACGGTTGAGATACTCAACATTTTCGCAGTTCTGATTCTCGACACGAATAACTAGAACGACCTAGGGGAAATGTACGCATACCGTTGTAATCGGGCGAGATTCTACTTTCATATGCAACAGAAATTTTTGCGGATTCGTCAATCCGTTCGCGAGATATGACAGTTTGGAAGGAAGAAACGGATGAGAAACTCAAAATTTTCGCACTTCTGATGCTCGAAACGAATAAGTAGAATCGCCTAGGGGAAAAGTACACATAACGTTGTAATCGGGCGAGTTTCTACTTTCAGATGCAACAGAAATTTTTCGGATTCGTCAATCCGTCCGCGAGATATGGCAGTTTGGAGGATAAAAACGGTTGAGATACTCAACATTTTCGCAGTTCTGATTCTCGACACGAATAACTAGAACGACCTAGGGGAAAAGTAAGCATACCGTTGTAATCGGGCGAGATTCTACTTTCAGATGCAACAGAAATTTTGCGGATTCGTCAATCCGTACGCGAGATATGGCAGTTTGGAGGTAAGAAACGGTTGGAGAAACTCAAAATTTTCGCAGTTCTGATTCTCGAAACGAATAACTAGAATGGCCTAGGGGAAAAGTACACATACCGTTGTAATCGAGCGAGTTCCCACTTTCAGATACAACAGAAATTTTTCGGATTCGTCAATCCGTACGCGAGATATGGCAGTTTGGAGGTAAGAAACGGTTGGAGAAACTAAAAATGTTCGCAGTTCTGATTCTCGAAACGAATAACTAGAATGGCCTAGGGGAAAGGTACACACACAGTTGTAATTGGGCGAGTTTCCACTTTCAGATGCAAAAGAAATTATTCGGATTCGTCAATCCGTTCGCGAGATATGGCAGTTTGGAGGTATGAAACGGTTGGAGAAACACAAAACTTTCGCAGTTCTGATGCCCGAAACGAATAACTAGAATCGCCTAGGGGAAAAGTACACATAACGTCGTAATCGGGCGAGTTTCTACTTTCAGATGCAACAGAAAGTTTTCGGGTTGGTCAATCCGTTCGCGAGATATGGCAGTTTGAAAGTAAGAAACGCTGGAGAAACACAACATTTTTGCAGTTCTGATGCCCGATACGAATAACTAGAATGGCCTAGGGTAAGGGTACACATACCGTTGTAATCGAGCGAGTTTCCACTTTCAGATACAAGAGAAATTTTTCGGATTCGTCAATCCGTCCGCGAGATATGGCAGTTTGGAGGGAGGAAACGGTTCAGAAACTCAACATTTTCGCATTTCTGATGCCCGAAACGAATAACTAGAATGGCCTAGGGTAAGAGTGCACATACCGTTGTAATCGAGCGAGTTTCCACTTTCAGATACAACAGAAATTTTTCGGATTCGTCAATCCGTCCGCGAGATATGGCAGTTTGGAGGATAAAAACGGTTGAGATACTCAACATTTTCGCAGTTCTGATTCTCGACACGAATAACTAGAACGACCTAGGGGAAATGTACGCATACCGTTGTAATCGGGCGAGATTCTACTTTCATATGCAACAGAAATTTTGCGGATTCGTCAATCCGTTCGCGAGATATGACAGTTTGGAAGGAAGAAACGGATGAGAAACTCAAAATTTTCGCACTTCTGATGCTCGAAACGAATAAGTAGAATCGCCTAGGGGAAAAGTACACATAACGTTGTAATCGGGCGAGTTTCTATTTTCAGATGCAACAGAAATTATTCGGATTCGTCAATCCGTTCGCGAGATATGGCAGTTTGGAGGTAAGAGACCGTTGGAGAAACTCAAAATTTTCGCAGTTCTGATGCTCGAAACGAATATCTAGAATGGTCTAGGGTAAAAGTACACATACCGTTGTAATCGAGCGAGTTTCTACTTTCAGATGCAACAGAAATTATTCGCACTCGTCAATCCATTCGCGAGATATGGCAGTTTGGAGGTACGAAACGGTTGGAGAAACTCAAAATTTTCGCAGTTCTGATGCTCGAAACGAATAACTAGAATGGCCTGGGGGAAAAGTACACATACCGTTGTAATCGAGCGAGTTCCCACTTTCAGATACAACAGAAATTTTTCGGATTCGTCAATCCGTCTGCGAGATATGGCAGTTTTGAGGTAAGAAACGGTTGGAGAAACTCAAAATTTTCGCAGTTCTGATTCTCGAAACGAATAACTAGAATGGCCTAGGGGAAAGGTACACACACCGTTGTAATTGGGCGAGTTTCTACTTTCAGATGCAACAGAAATTATTCGGATTCGTCAATCCGTTCGCGAGATGTGGCAGTTTGGAGGTATGAAACGGTTGGAGAAGCACAAAATTTTCACAGTTCTGATGCCCGAAACGAATAACTAGAATGGCCTAGGGTAACAGTACACATACCGTTGTAATCAGGCGAGTTTCTACATTTAGATGCAACAGAAATTTTTCGGATTCGTCAATCCGTCCGCGAGATATGGCAGTTTGGAAGTTAAAAACGGTTGAGATACTCAACATTTTCGCAGTTCTGATTCTCGACACGAATAACTAGAACGACCTAGGGGAAAAGTAAGCATACCGTTGTAATCGGGCGAGATTCTACTTTCAGATGCAACAGAAATTTTGCGGATTCGTCAATCCGTTCGCGAGATATGGCAGTTTGGTGGGAAGAAACGGTTGAGAAACTCAAAATTTTCGCACTTCTGATGCTCGAAACGAATAACTAGAATCGCCTAGGGGAAAAGTACACATAACGTTGTAATCGGGCGAGTTTCTACTTTCAGATGCAACAGAAATTTTTCGGGTTGGTCAATCCGTTCGCGAGATATGGCAGTTTGAAAGTAAGAAACGCTGGAGAAACACAACATTTTTGCAGTTCTGATGCCCAAAACGAATAACTAGAATGGCCTAGGGTAAGAGTACACATACCGTTGTAATCGAGCGAGTTTCCACTTTCAGATACAAGAGAAATTTTTCGGATTCGTCAATCCGTCCGCGAGATATGGCAGTTTGGAGGGAGGAAACGGTTCAGAAACTCAACATTTTCGCAGTTCTGATGCCCGAAACGAATAACTAGAATGGCCTAGGGTAAGAGTACACATACCGTTGTAATCGAGCGAGTTTCCACTTTCAGATACAACAGAAATTTTTCGGATTCGTCAATCCGTCTGCGAGACATGGCAGTTTTGAGGTAAGAAACGGTTGGAGAAACTCAAAATTTTCGCAGTTCTGATTCTCGAAACGAATAACTAGAATGGCCTAGGGGAAAGGTACACACACCGTTGTAATTGGGCGAGTTTCTACTTTCAGATGCAACAGAAATTATTCGGATTCGTCAATCCGTTCGCGAGATGTGGCAGTTTGGAGGTATGAAACGGTTGGAGAAACACAAAATTTTCGCAGTTCTGATGCCCGACACGAATAACTAGAACGACCTAGGGGAAAAGTACGCATACCGTTGTAATCGGTCGAGATTCTACTTTCAGATGCAACAGAAATTTTGCGAGTTCGTCAATCCGTTCGCGAGATATGGCAGTTTGGAGGGAAGAAACGGTTGAGAAACTCAAAATTTTCGCACTTCTGATGCTCGAAACGAATAAGTAGAATCGCCTAGGGGAAAAGTACACATAACGTTGTAATCGGGCGAGGTTCTACTTTCAGATGCAACAGAAAGTTTTCGGATTCGTCAATCCGTCCGCGAGATATGGCAGTTTTGAGGTAAGAAACGGTTGGGAAACTCAACATTTTTGCAGTTCTGATGCTCGAAACGAATAACTAGAACGCCCTAGGCGAAAAGTACACATACCGTTGTAATCGGGCGAGTTTCTATTTTCAGATGCAACAGAAATTTTGCAGATTCTTCAATCCGTTCGCGAGATATTGCAGTTTTGAGGTAAGAAACGGTTGGGAAGCTAAAAATTTTCGCCGGTTCTGATGCTCGAAACGAATAAGTAGATTCGCCTAGGGGAAAAGTACACATAACGTTGTAATCGGGCGAGTTTCTACTTTCAGATGCAACAGAAAGTTTTCGGATTCGTCAATCCGTCCGCGAGATATGGCAGTTTTGAGGTAAGAAACGGTTGGGAAACTCAACATTTTCGCAGTTCTGATGCTCGAAACGAATAACTAGAACGCCCTAGGCGAAAAGTACACATACCGTTGTAATCGGGCGAGTTTCTATTTTCAGATGCAACAGAAATTTTGCAGATTCTTCAATCCGTTCGCGAGATATTGCAGCTTTGAGGTAAGAAACGGTTGGGAAGCTAAAAATTTTCGCCGGTTCTGATGCTCGAAACGAATAAGTAGAATCGCCTAGGGGAAAAGTACACACACCGTTGTAATCGGGCGAGTTTCTACTTTCAGATGCAACAGAAATTTTGTGGATTCGTCAATCCGTTGGCGAGATATGGCAGTTTGGAGGTAAGAAACGGTTGAGAAACTCAAAATTTTCGCAGTTCTGATGCTCGAAACGAATAACTAGAATGGCCTGGGGGAAAAGTACACATACCGTTGTAATCGAGCGAGTTCCCACTTTCAGATACAACAGAAATTATTCGGATTCGTCAATCCGTCTGCGAGATATGGCAGTTTGGAGGCTTAAAACGGTTGAGATACTGAACATTCTCGCAGTTCTGATTCCCGACACGAATAACTAGAACGACCTAGGGGAAAAGTACGCATACCGTTGTAATCGGGCGAGATTCTACTTTCATATGCAACAGAAATTTTGCGGATTCGTCAATCCGTTCGCGAGATATGACAGTTTGGAAGGAAGAAACGGATGAGAAACTCAAAATTTTCGCACTTCTGATGCTCGAAACGAATAAGTAGAATCGCCTAGGGGAAAAGTACACATAACGTTGTAATCGGGCGAGTTTCTACTTTCAGATGCAACAGAAATTTTTCGGATTCGTCAATCCGTCCGCGAGATATGGCAGTTTGGAGGATAAAAACGGTTGAGATACTCAACATTTTCGCAGTTCTGATTCTCGACACGAATAACTAGAACGACCTAGGGGAAAAGTAAGCATACCGTTGTAATCGGGCGAGATTCTACTTTCAGATGCAACAGAAATTTTGCGGATTCGTCAATCCGTACGCGAGATATGGCAGTTTGGAGGTAAGAAACGGTTGGAGAAACTCAAAATTTTCGCAGTTCTGATTCTCGAAACGAATAACTAGAATGGCCTAGGGGAAAAGTACACATACCGTTGTAATCGAGCGAGTTCCCACTTTCAGATACAACAGAAATTTTTCGGATTCGTCAATCCGTACGCGAGATATGGCAGTTTGGAGGTAAGAAACGGTTGGAGAAACTAAAAATGTTCGCAGTTCTGATTCTCGAAACGAATAACTAGAATGGCCTAGGGGAAAGGTACACACACCGTTGTAATTGGGCGAGTTTCTACTTTCAGATGCAAAAGAAATTATTCGGATTCGTCAATCCGTTCGCGAGATATGGCAGTTTGGAGGTATGAAACGGTTGGAGAAACACAAAACTTTCGCAGTTCTGATGCCCGAAACGAATAACTAGAATCGCCTAGGGGAAAAGTACACATAACGTCGCAATCGGGCGAGTTTCTACTTTCAGATGCAACAGAAAGTTTTCGGGTTGGTCAATCCGTTCGCGAGATATGGCAGTTTGAAAGTAAGAAACGCTGGAGAAACACAACATTTTTGCAGTTCTGATGCCCGAAACGAATAACTAGAATGGCCTAGGGTAAGGGTACACATACCGTTGTAATCGAGCGAGTTTCCACTTTCAGATACAAGAGAAATTTTTCGGATTCGTCAATCCGTCCGCGAGATATGGCAGTTTGGAGGGAGGAAACGGTTCAGAAACTCAACATTTTCGCAGTTCTGATGCCCGAAACGAATAACTAGAATGGCCTAGGGTAAGAGTGCACATACCGTTGTAATCCAGCGAGTTTCCACTTTCAGATACAACAGAAATTTTTCGGATTCGTCAATCCGTCCGCGAGATATGGCAGTTTGGAGGATAAAAACGGTTGAGATACTCAACATTTTCGCAGTTCTGATTCTCGACACGAATAACTAGAACGACCTAGGGGAAATGTACGCATACCGTTGTAATCGGGCGAGATTCTACTTTCATATGCAACAGAAATTTTGCGGATTCGTCAATCCGTTCGCGAGATATGACAGTTTGGAAGGAAGAAACGGATGAGAAACTCAAAATTTTCGCACTTCTGATGCTCGAAACGAATAAGTAGAATCGCCTAGGGGAAAAGTACACATAACGTTGTAATCGGGCGAGTTTCTATTTTCAGATGCAACAGAAATTATTCGGATTCGTCAATCCGTTCGCGAGATATGGCAGTTTGGAGGTAAGAGACCGTTGGAGAAACTCAAAATTTTCGCAGTTCTGATTCTCGAAACGAATAACTAGAATGGCCTAGGGGAAAGGTACACACACCGTTGTAATTGGGCGAGTTTCTACTTTCAGATGCAACAGAAATTTTGTGGATTCGTCAATCCGTTGGCGAGATATGGCAGTTTGGAGGTAAGAAACGGTTGAGAAACTCAAAATTTTCACAGTTCTGATGCTCGAAACGAATACCTAGAATGGTCTAGGGTAAAAGTACACATACCGTTGTAATCGAGCGAGTTTCTACTTTCAGATACAACAGAAATTATTCGGATTCGTCAATCCGTTCACGAGATATGGCAGTTTGAAGATAAGAAACTCTGGAGAAACTCAAAATTTTTGCAGTTCTGATGCCCGAAACGAATAATTAGAATGGCCTAGTGTAAGAGTACACATACCGTTGTAATCGAGCGAGTTTCCACTTTCAGATTCAACAGAAATTTTTCGGATTCGTCAATCCGTCCGCGAGATATGGCAGTTTGGAGGATAGAAACTGTTGAGATACTCAACATTTTCGCAGTTCTGATGATCGAAACGAATAACTAGAATGGCCTAGGGGAAAAGCACGCATACCGTTGTAATCGGGCGAGATTCTACTTTCAGATGCAACAGAAATTATTCGGATTCGTCAATCCGTACGCGAGATATGGCAGTTTGGAGGTAAGAAACGGTTGGAGAAACTCAAAATTTTCGCAGTTCTGATGCCCGAAACGACTAACTAGAGTGGCCTAGGGGAAAAGTACACATACCGTTGTAATCGGGTGAGTTTCTACTTTCAGATGCAACAGAAATTATTCGGATTCGTCAATCCGTTCGCAAGATATGGCAGTTTTGAGGTAAGAAACGGATGAGAAACTCAACATTTTCGCAGTTCTGCTGCTCGAAACGAATAACTAGAATGGCCTAGGGGAAAAGTACGCATACCGTTGTAATCGGGCGAGATTCTACTTTCAGATGCAACAGAAATGTTGCGGATTCGTCAATCCGTTCGCGAGATATGGCAGTTTGGAGGATAAAAACGGTTGAGATACTCAACATTTTCGCAGTTCTGATGATCGAAACGAATAACTAGAATGGCCTAGGGGAAAAGCACGCATACCGTTGTAATCGGGCGAGATTCTATTTTCAGATGCAACAGAAATTATTCGGATTCGTCAATCCGTACGCGAGATATGGCAGTTTGGAGGTAAGAAACGGTTGAGAAACTCAAAATTTTCGCAGTTCTGATGCTAGAAACGAATAAGTAGAATCGCCTAGGGGAAAAGTACACATAACGTTGTAATGGGGCGAGTTTCTACTTTCAGAAGCAACAGAAATTTTGCTGATTCGTCAATCCGTTCGCGAGATATGGCAGTTTGGAGGGAGGAAACGGTTCAGAAACTCAACATTTTCGCAGTTCTGATGCTCGAAACGAATAACTAGAATGGCCTAGGGGAAAAGTACGCATACCGTTGTAATCGGGCGAGATTCTACTTTCAGATGCAACAGAAATTTTTCGGATTCGTCAATCCGTCCGCGAGATATGGCAGTTTGGAGGATAAAAACGGTTGAGATCCTCAACATTTTCGCAGTTCTGATTCTCGACACGAATAACTAGAACGACCTAGGGGAAAAGTACGCATACCGTTGTAATCGGGCGAGATTCTACTTTCAGATGCAACAGAAATTATTCGGATTCGTCAATCCGTACGAGAGATATGGCAGCTTGGAGGGAAGAAACGGGTGAGAAACTAAAAATTTTCGCAGTTCTGATGCTAGAAACGAATAAGTAGAATCGCCTAGGGGAAGAGTACACATACCGTTGTAATCGGGCGAGTTTCTACTTTCAGATGCAACAGAAATTATTCAAATTCGTTAATCCATTCGCGAGATATGGCAGTTTGGATGTAAGAAACGGTTGAGAAACTCAAAATTTTCGCAGTTGTGATGCTCGAAACGAATAACTAGAATGGCCTAGGGGAAAAGTACACATAACGTTGTAATCGGGCGAGATTCTACTTTCAGATGCAGTAGAAAGTATTCGTATTCGTCAATCCGTTCGCGAGATATGGCAGTTTGGAGGTAAGAAACGGCTCGAGAAACTGAAAATTTTCGCAGTTCTGATGCTCGAAACGAATAACTTGAATGGCCTAGGGGAAAAGTACTCATACCGTTGTAATCGGGCGTGTTTCTACTTTCAGATGCAACACGAATTTTTGGGATTCGTTAATCCGTTCGCGAGATATGGCAGTATGGATATAAGAAACGGTTGGAGAAACTCAAAATTTTCGCAGTTCTGATGCTCGAAACGAATAACTAGTATTGCATAGAGGAGAAGCATACATACCGTTGTAATCGGGCGAGTTTCTGCTTCCAGATGCAACAGAAATTACTCGGATTCGTCAATCCGTTCGCGAGATATGGCAGTTTTGAGGTAAGAAACGGTTGAGAAACTCGAAATTTTCGCAATTCTGATTCTCGACACGAATAACTAGAATGGTCTAGGGGAAAAGTACACAAAACGTTGTAATCGGGCGAGTTTCTACTTTCAGGTGCAACAGAAATTTTGCGGATTCGTCAACCCGTTCGCGAGATATGGCAGTCTGGAGGTAAGAAACGCTGGAGAAACTCAAAATTTTTGCAGTTCTGATGCCCGAAACGAATAACTAGAATGGCCTAGGGAAAGAGTACACATACCGTTGTAATCGAGCGAGTTTCCACTTTCAGATACAACAGAAATTTTTCGGATTCGCCAATCCGTCCGCGAGATATGGCAGTTTGGAGGATAAAAACGGTTGAGATACTCAACATTTTGGCAGTTCTGATGCTCGAAACGAATAACTAGAATGGCCTAGGGGAAAAGCACACATACCGTTGTAATCGGGCGAGTTTCTACTTTCAGATGCATCAGAAATTTTGCGGATTCGTCAATCCGTTCGCGAGATATGGCTGTTTGAAGGTAAGAAACGCTGGAGAAACTCAAAATTTTTGCAGTTCTGATGCCCGAAACGAATAATTAGAATGGCCTAGTGTAAGAGTACACATACCGTTGTAATCGAGCGAGTTTCCACTTTCAGATTCAACAGAAATTTTTCGGATTCGTCAATCCGTCCGCGAGATATGGCAGTTTTGAGGATAAAAACGGTTGAGATACTCAACATTTTCGCAGTTCTGATGATCGAAACGAATAACTAGAATGGCCTAGGGGAAAAGCACGCATACCGTTGTAATCGGGCGAGATTCTATTTTCAGATGCAACAGAAATTATTCGGATTCGTCAATCCGTACGCGAGATATGGCAGTTTGGAGGTAAGAAACGGTTGGAGAAACTCAAAATTTTCGCAGTTCTGATGCCCGAAACGACTAACTAGAATGGCCTAGGGGAAAAGTACACATACCGTTGTAATCGGGCGAGTTTCTACTTTCAGATGCAACAGAAATTATTTGGATTCGTCAATCCGTACGCGAGATATGGCAGTTTGGAGGTAAGAAACGGTTGGAGAAACTCAAAATTTTCGCAGTTCTGATGCCCGAAACGACTAACTAGAATGGCCTAGGGGAAAAGTACACATACCGTTGTAATCGGGCGAGTTTCTACTTTCAGATGCAACAGAAATTATTCGGATTCGTCAATCCGTTCGCAAGATATGGCAGTTTTGATGTAAGAAACGGATGAGAAACTCAACATTATCGCAGTTCTGATACTCGAAACGAATAACTAGAATGGCCTAGGGGAAAAGTACGCATACCGTTGTAATCGGGCGAGATTCTACTTTCAGATGCAACAGAAATTATTCGGATTCGTCAATCCGTACGCGAGATATGGCGGGTTGGAGGCAAGAAACGGTTGAGAAACTCAAAATTTTTGCAGTTCTGATGCCCGAAACGAATAACTAGAATGGCCTAGGGAAAGAGTACACATACCGTTGTAATCGAGCGAGTTTCCACTTTCAGATACAACAGAAATTTTTCGGATTCGCCAATCCGTCCGCGAGATATGGCAGTTTGGAGGATAAAAACGGTTGAGATACTCAACATTTTGGCAGTTCTGATGCTCGAAACGAATAACTAGAATGGCCTAGGGGAAAAGCACACATACCGTTGTAATCGGGCGAGTTTCTACTTTCAGATGCATCAGAAATTTTGCGGATTCGTCAATCCGTTCGCGAGATATGGCTGTTTGAAGGTAAGAAACGCTGGAGAAACTCAAAATTTTTGCAGTTCTGATGCCCGAAACGAATAATTAGAATGGCCTAGTGTAAGAGTACACATACCGTTGTAATCGAGCGAGTTTCCACTTTCAGATTCAACAGAAATTTTTCGGATTCGTCAATCCGTCCGCGAGATATGGCAGTTTGGAGGATAAAAACGGTTGAGATACTCAACATTTTCGCAGTTCTGATGATCGAAACGAATAACTAGAATGGCCTAGGGGAAAAGCACGCATACCGTTGTAATCGGGCGAGATTCTATTTTCAGATGCAACAGAAATTATTCGGATTCGTCAATCCGTACGCGAGATATGGCAGTTTGGAGGTAAGAAACGGTTGGAGAAACTCAAAATTTTCGCAGTTCTGATGCCCGAAACGACTAACTAGAATGGCCTAGGGGAAAAGTACACATACCGTTGTAATCGGGCGAGTTTCTACTTTCAGATGCAACAGAAATTATTTGGATTCGTCAATCCGTACGCGAGATATGGCAGTTTGGAGGTAAGAAACGGTTGGAGAAACTCAAAATTTTCGCAGTTCTGATGCCCGAAACGACTAACTAGAATGGCCTAGGGGAAAAGTACACATACCGTTGTAATCGGGCGAGTTTCTACTTTCAGATGCAACAGAAATTATTCGGATTCGTCAATCCGTTCGCAAGATATGGCAGTTTTGATGTAAGAAACGGATGAGAAACTCAACATTATCGCAGTTCTGATACTCGAAACGAATAACTAGAATGGCCTAGGGGAAAAGTACGCATACCGTTGTAATCGGGCGAGATTCTACTTTCAGATGCAACAGAAATTATTCGGATTCGTCAATCCGTACGCGAGATATGGCGGCTTGGAGGCAAGAAACGGTTGAGAAACTCAAAATTTTCACAGTTCTGATGCTAGAAACGAATAGGTAGAATCGCCTAGGGGAAAAGTACAGATACCGTTGTAATCGGGCGAGTTTCTACTTTCAGATGCAACAGAAATTTTTCGGATTCGTCAATCCGTACGCGAGATATGGCAGTTTGGAGGTAAGAAACGGTTGGAGAAACTCAAAATTTTCGCAGTTCTGATGCCCGAAACGACTAACTAGAATGGCCTAGGGGAAAAGTACACATACCGGTGTAATCGGGCGAGTTTCTACTTTCAGATGCAACAGAAATTATTCGGATTCGTCAATCCGTACGCGAGATATGGCAGTTTGGAGGATAAAAACGGTTGGAGAAACTCAAAATTTTCGCAGTTCTGATGCCCGAAACGACTAACTAGAATGGCCTAGGGGATAAGTACACATACCGTTGTAATCGGGCGAGTTTCTACTTTCAGATGCAACAGAAATTTTGCGGATGCGTCAATCCGTTCGCGAGATACGGCAGTTTGAAGGAAAGAAACGCTGGAGAAACTCAAAATTTTTGCAGTTCTGATGCCCGAAACGAATAACTAGAATGGCCTAGTGTAAGAGTACACATACCGTTGTAATCGAGCGAGATTCTACTTTCAGATGCAACAGAAATTATTCGGATTCGTCAATCCGTACGCGAGATATGGCAGCTTGGAGGCAAGAAACGGTTGAGAAACTAAAAATTTTCGCAGTTCTGATGCTAGAAACGAATAAGTAGAATCGCCTAGGGGAAGAGTACACATGCCGTTGTAATCGGGCGAGTTTCTACTTTCGGATGCAACAGAAATTATTCGGATTCGTTAATCCGTTCGCGAGATATGGCAGTTTGGATGTAAGAAACGGTTGAAAAACACAAAATTTTCGCCGTTCTGATGCTCGAAACGAATAACTAGAATGGCCTAGGGGAAAAGCACACATACCGTTGTAATCGGGCGAGTTTCTACTTTCAGATGCATCAGAAATTTTGCGGATTCGTCAATCCGTTCGCGAGATATGGCTGTTTGAAGGTAAGAAACGCTGGAGAAACTCAAAATTTTTGCAGTTCTGATGCCCGAAACGAATAATTAGAATGGCCTAGTGTAAGAGTACACATACCGTTGTAATCGAGCGAGTTTCCACTTTCAGATTCAACAGAAATTTTTCGGATTCGTCAATCCGTCCGCGAGATATGGCAGTTTGGAGGATAAAAACGGTTGAGATACTCAACATTTTCGCAGTTCTGATGATCGAAACGAATAACTAGAATGGCCTAGGGGAAAAGCACGCATACCGTTGTAATCGGGCGAGATTCTATTTTCAGATGCAACAGAAATTATTCGGATTCGTCAATCCGTACGCGAGATATGGCAGTTTGGAGGTAAGAAACGGTTGGAGAAACTCAAAATTTTCGCAGTTCTGATGCCCGAAACGACTAACTAGAATGGCCTAGGGGAAAAGTACACATACCGTTGTAATCGGGCGAGTTTCTACTTTCAGATGCAACAGAAATTATTTGGATTCGTCAATCCGTACGCGAGATATGGCAGTTTGGAGGTAAGAAACGGTTGGAGAAACTCAAAATTTTCGCAGTTCTGATGCCCGAAACGACTAACTAGAATGGCCTAGGGGAAAAGTACACATACCGTTGTAATCGGGCGAGTTTCTACTTTCAGATGCAACAGAAATTATTCGGATTCGTCAATCCGTTCGCAAGATATGGCAGTTTTGATGTAAGAAACGGATGAGAAACTCAACATTATCGCAGTTCTGATACTCGAAACGAATAACTAGAATGGCCTAGGGGAAAAGTACGCATACCGTTGTAATCGGGCGAGATTCTACTTTCAGATGCAACAGAAATTATTCGGATTCGTCAATCCGTACGCGAGATATGGCGGGTTGGAGGCAAGAAACGGTTGAGAAACTCAAAATTTTCGCAGTTCTGATGCTAGAAACGAATAGGTAGAATCGCCTAGGGGAAAAGTACAGATACCGTTGTAATCGGGCGAGTTTCTACTTTCAGATGCAACAGAAATTATTGGGATTCGTCAATCCGTTCGCAAGATATGGCAGTATTGAGGTAAGAAACGGATGAGAAACTCAACATTTTCGCAGTTCTGATGCTCGAAACGAATAACTAGAATGGCCTAGGGGAAAAGTACGCATACCGTTGTAATCGGGCGAGATTCTACTTTCAGATGAAACAAAAATTTTGCGGATTCGTCAATCCGTTCGCGAGATATGGCAGTTTGGATGGAAGAATCGGTTGAGAAACTCAAAATTTTCGCAGTTCTGATGCTCGAAACGAATAAGTAGAATCGCCTAGGGGAGAAGTACACATACCGTTGTAATCGGGCGAGTCTCTACGTTCAGATGCAACAGAAATTATGCGGATTCGTCAATCCGTTCGCGAGATATAGCGGTTTGGGGGTAAGAAACGGTTGGAGAAACTGAAAATTTTCGCAGTTCTGATGCTCGAAACGAATCACTAGAATGGCCGAGGGGAAAAGTACTCATACCGTTGTAATCGGGCGAGATTCTACTTTCAGATGCAACACGAATTTTTCGGATTCGTTAATCCGTTCGCGAGATATGGCAGTATGGATGTAAGAAACGGTTGGAGAAACTCAAAATTTTCGCAGTTCTGATGATCGAAACGAATAACTAGTATGGCATAGAGGAAAAGCACACATACCGTTGTAATCGGGCGAGTTTCTGCTTCCAGATGCAACAGAAATTACTCGGATTCGTCAATCCGTTCGCGAGATATGGCAGTTTTGAGGTAAGAAACGGTTGAGAAACTCGAAATTTTCGCAGTTCTGATTCTCGACACGAATAACTAGAATGGTCTAGGGGAAAAGTACACAAATCGTTGTAATCGGGCGAGGTTCTACTTTCAGGTGCAATAGAAATTTTGCGGATTCGTCAATCCGTCTGCGAGATATGGCAGTTTGGAAGTAAAAACGGTTGAGAAACTCAACATTTTCGCAATTCTGGGTCTCGAGTCGAATAACTAGAATGGCCTAGGGGAAAAGTACACATACCTTTGTAATCGGGCGAGTTTCTACTTTCAGATGCAACAGAAATTTTGCAGATTGGTCAATCCGTTCGTGAGATATGGCAGTTTCGAGGTAAGAAACGCTTGAGAAACTCAAAATTTTCGCAGTTCTGCTGCTCGAAACGAATAACTAGAAAGGCCTAGGGGAAAAGTACACATACCGTTGTAATCGGGCGAGTTTCTACTTTCTAATGCAACAGAAATTTTGCGGATTCGTCAATGCGTTCGCGAGATATGGCAGTTTGGAGGAAAGAAACGGTTGAGAAACCTAAAATTTTCGTATTTCTGATGCTCGAAACGAATATCTGTTGCATCTGAAAGTAGAACCTCGCTCGATTACAACGGTATGTGTAATTTTATCCTAGGCCATTCTAGTTTTTCGTTTCGAGCATCAGAACTGCGATAATTTTGAGTTCCTCAACCGTTCCTTACCTCCAAATTGCCATATCTCGCGAACGGATGCACGAATCCGAATAATTTCTGTTGCATCTGATAGTAGAAACTCGCCCGATTACAACGGTATGTGTACTTTTCCCCTAGGCCATTCTAGTTATTCGTTCCGACCATCAGAACTGCGAAAATTTTGAGTTTCTCAAGAGTTTCGAGCATCAGAACTGCGAAAATTTTGAGTTTCTCAAGCGTTTCTTACCTCAAAACTGCCATATCTCGCGAACGGATTGACCAATACGCAAAATTTCTGTTGCATCTGAAAGTAGAAACTCGCCCGATTACAACGGTATGAGTAGTTTCCCCCTAGGCCGTTCTAGTTACTCGTTTCGAGCATCAGAACTGCGAAAATTTTGAGTTTCTCAAGCGTTCCTTACCTCAAAACTGCCATATCTCGCGAATGGATTGACCAATCCGCAAAATTTCTGTTGAACCGGAGAGTAGAAACCCGCCCCATTACAAAGGTATGCGTACTTTTCCCCTAGGCCGTTCTAGTTATTCGTTTCGAGCATCAGAACTGCGAAAATTTGGAGTTTCTCAAGCGTTTCTTACCTCAAAACTGCCATATCTCGCGAACGGATTGACCAATACGCAAAATTTCTGTTGCATCTGAAAGTAGAAACTCGCCCGATTACAAAGGTATCCGTACTTTTCCCCTAGGCCGTTCTAGTTATTCGTTTCGAGCATCAGAACTGCGAAAATTTTGCGTTTCTCAAGCGTTTCTTACCTCCAAACTGCCATATCTCGCGAACGGATTGACCAATTCGCAAAATTTCTGTTGCATCTGAAAGTAGAAACTCGCCCGATTACAACGGTATGAGTAGTTTCCCCCTAGGCCGTTCTAGTTATTCGTTTCGAGCATCAGAACTGCGAAAATTTTGAGTTTCTCAAGCGTTCCTTACCTCAAAACTGCCATATCTCGCGAACGGATTGACCAATCCGCAAAGTTTCTGTTGCATCTGAAAGTAGAAACTCGCCCGATTACAACGGTATGAGCAGTTTTCCCCTAGGCCGTTCTAGTTATTCGTTTCGAGCATCAGAACTGCGAAAGTTTTGAGTTTCTCAAGCGTTTCGAGCATCAGAACTGCGAAAATTCTGAGTTTCTCAAGCGTTTCTTACCTCAAAACTGCCATATCTCGCGAACGGATTGACCAATACGCAAAATTTCTGTTGCATCCGAAAGTAGAAACTCCCCCGATTACAACGGAAAGAGTAGTTTCCCCCTAGGCCATTCTGATTATTCGTTTCGAGCATCAGAACTGCGAAAATTTTGAGTTTCTCAAGCGTTCCTTACCTGAAAACTGCCATATCTCGCGAACGGATTGACCAATCCGCAAAATTTCTGTTGCATCTGAAAGTAGAAGCTCGCCTCATTTCAAAGGTTTGAGTAGTTTTGCCCTAGGCCGTTCTAGTTATTCGTTTCGAGCATCAGAACTGCGAAAATTTTGCGTTTCTCAAGCGTTTCTTTCATCAAAACTGCCATATCTCGCGAACGGATTGACCAATCCGCAAAATTTCTGTTGCATCAGAAAGTAGAAGCTCGCCCGATTACAAAGGTATGCGTACTTTTCCCCTAGGCCGTTCTAGTTATTCGTTTCGAGCATTAGAACTGCGAAAGTTTTGAGTTTCTCAAGCGTTTCGAGCATCAGAACTGCGAAAATTTTGAGTTTCTCAAGCGTTTCTTACCTCAAAACTGCCATATCTCGCGAACGGATTGACAAATCCGCAAAATTTCTGTTGAACCGGAAAGTAGAAACCCGCCCGATTACAACGGCATGAATAGTTTTCCCCTAGGCCGTTCTAGTTAGTCGTTTCGAGCATCAGAACTGCTAAAATGTTGAGTTTCTGAAGCGTTTCTTACCTCGAAACTGCCATATCTCATGAACGGATTGACCAATCCGCAAAATTTCTGTTGCATCTGAAAGTAGAAACTGGCCCGATTACATAGGTATGCGTACTTTTCCCCTAACCCGTTCTAGTTATTCGTTTCGAGCATCAGAACTGCGAAAATTTGGAGTTTCTCAAGCGTTTCTTACCTCCAAATTGCCATATCTCGCGAACGGATTGACCAATCCGCAAAATTTCTGTTGCATCTGAAAGTAGAAACTCGCCCGATTACAACGATATGAGTAGTTTTCCCCTAGGCCGTTCTAGTTATTCGTTTCGAGCATCAGAACTGCGAAAATTTTGAGTTTCTCAAGCGTTTCTTTCATCAAAACTGCCATATCTCGCGAACGGATTGACCAATCCACAAAATTTCTGTTGAACCGGAAAGTAGAAACCCGCCCGATTACAACGGCATGAATAGTTTTCCCCTAGGCCGTTCTAGTTAGTCGTTTCGAGCATCAGAACTGCTAAAATGTTGAGTTTCTGAAGCGTTTCTTACCTCCAAACTGCCATATCTCATGAACGGATTGTCCAATCCGCAAAATTTCTGTTGCATCTGAAAGTAGAAACTCGCCCGATTACAACGGTTCGAGTAGTATTCCCCTAGGCCGTTTTAGTTATTCGTTTCGAGCATCAGAACTGCGAAAATTTGGAGTTTCTCAAGCGTTTCTTACCTCAAAACTGCCATATCTCGCGAACGGATTGACCAATACGCAAAATTTATGTTGCATCTGAAAGTAGAAACTCCCCCGATTACAACGGTATGAGTAGTTTCCCCCTAGGCCATTCTGGTTATTCGTTTCGAGCATCAGAACTGCGAAAATTTTGAGTTTCTCAAGCGTTCCGTACATCAAAACTGCCATATCTCGCGAACGGATTGACCAATCCGAAAAATTTCTGTTGCATCTGAAAGTAGAAGCTCGCCACATTTCAAAGGTTTGAATAGTTTTGCCCTAGGCCGTTCTAGTTATTCGTTTCGAGCATCAGAACTGCGAAAATTTTGCGTTTCTCAAGCGTTTCTTTCATCAACACTGCCATATCTCGCGAACGGATTGACCAATCCGCACAATTTCTGTTGCATCTGAAAGTAGAAGCTCGCCCGATTACAACGGTACGAGTAGTTTTCCCCTAGGCCTTTCTAGTTATTCGTTTCGAGCATCAGAACTGCGAAAATTTGGAGTTTCTCAAGCGTTTCTTACCTCAAAACTGCCATATCTCGCGAACGGATTGTCCAATACGCAAAATTTCTGTTGCATCTGAAAGTAGAAACTCGCCCGATTACAACGGTATGAGTAGTTTTCCCCTAGGCCGTTCTAGTTATTCGTTTCGAGCATCAGAACTGCGAAAATTTTGAGTTTCTCAAGCGTTTCTTTCATCAAAACTGCCATATCTCGCGAACGGATTGACCAATCCGCAAAATTTCTGTTGAACCGGAAAGTAGAAACCCGCCCGATTACAACGGCATGAATAGTTTTCCCCTAGGCCGTTCTAGTTAGTCGTTTCGAGCATCAGAACTGCTAAAATGTTGAGTTTCTGAAGCGTTTCTTACCTCCAAACTGCCATATCTCATGAACGGATTGACCAATCCGCAAAATTTCTGTTGCATCTGAAAGTAGAGACTCGCCCGATTACAACGGTATGAGTAGTATTCCCCTAGGCCGTTTTAGTTATTCGTTTCGAGCATCAGAACTGCGAAAATTTGGAGTTTCTCAAGCGTTTCTTACCTCAAAACTGCCATATCTCGCGAACGGATTGACCAATACGCAAAATTTCTGTTGCATCTAAAAGTAGAAACTCCCCCGATTACAACGGTATGAGTAGTTTCCCCCTAGGCCATTCTGGTTATTCGTTTCGAGCATCAGAACTGCGAAAATTTTGAGTTTCTCAAGCGTTCCGTACATCAAAACTGCCATATCTCGCGAACGGATTGACCAATCCGAAAAATTTCTGTTGCATCTGAAAGTAGAAGCTCGCCACATTTCAAAGGTTTGAATAGTTTTGCCCTAGGCCGTTCTAGTTATTCGTTTCGAGCATCAGAACTGCGAAAATTTTGCGTTTCTCAACCGTTTCTTTCATCAACACTGCCATATCTCGCGAACGGATTGACCAATCCGCAAAATTTCTGTTGCATCTGAAAGTAGAAGCTCGCCCGATTACAACGGTACGATTAGTTTTCCCCTAGGCCTTTCTAGTTATTCGTTTCGAGCATCAGAACTGCGAAAATTTGGAGTTTCTCAAGCGTTTCTTACCTCAAAACTGCCATATCTCGCGAACGGATTGTCCAATACGCAAAATTTCTGTTGCATCTGAAAGTAGAAACTCGCCCGATTACAACGGTATGAGTAGTCTTCCCCTAGGCCGTTCTAGTTATTCGTTTCGAGCATCAGAACTGCGAAAATTTTGAGTTTCTCAAGCGTTTCTTTCATCAAAACTGCCATATCTCGCGAACGGATTGACCAATCCGCAAAATTTCTGTTGAACCGGAAAGTAGAAACCCGCCCGATTACAACGGCATGAATAGTTTTCCCCTAGGCCGTTCTAGTTAGTCGTTTCGAGCATCAGAACTGCTAAAATGTTGAGTTTCTGAAGCGTTTCTTACCTCCAAACTGCCATATCTCATGAACGGATTGACCAATCCGCAAAATTTCTGTTGCATCTGAAAGTAGAAACTCGCCCGATTACAACGGTTCGAGTAGTATTCCCCTAGGCCGTTTTAGTTATTCGTTTCGAGCATCAGAACTGCGAAAATTTGGAGTTTCTCAAGCGTTTCTTACCTCAAAACTGCCATATCTCGCGAACGGATTGACCAATACGCAAGATTTCTGTTGCATCTGAAAGTAGAAACTCCCCCGATTACAACGGTATGAGTAGTTTCCCCCTAGGCCATTCTGGTTATTCGTTTCGAGCATCAGAACTGCGAAAATTTTGAGTTTCTCAAGCGTTCCGTACATCAAAACTGCCATATCTCGCGAACCGATTGACCAATCCGCAAAATTTCTGTTGCATCTGTAAGTAGAAGCTCGCCACATTTCAAAGATTTGAATAGTTTTGCCCTAGGCCGTTCTAGTTATTCGTTTCGAGCATCAGAACTGCGAAAATTTTGCGTTTCTCAAGCGTTTCTTTCATCAACACTGCCATATCTCGCGAACGGATTGACCAATCCGCAAAATTTCTGTTGCATCTGAAAGTAGAAACTCGCCCGATTACAACGGTATGAGTAGTTTTCCCCTAGGCCGTTCTAGTTATTCGTTTCGAGCATCAGAACTGCGAAAATTTTGAGTTTCTCAAGCGTTTCTTTCATCAAAACTGCCATATCTCGCGAACGGATTGACCAATCCGCAAAATTTCTGTTGAACCGGAAAGTAGAAACCCGCCCGATTACAACGGCATGAATAGTTTTCCCCTAGGCCGTTCTAGTTAGTCGTTTCGAGCATCAGAACTGCTAAAATGTTGAGTTTCTCAAGCGTTTCTTACCTCAAAACTGCCATATCTCGCGAACGGATTGACCAATACGCAAAATTTCTGTTGCATCTGAAAGTAGAAACTCCCCCGATTACAACGGTATGAGTAGTTTCCCCCTAGGCCATTCTGGTTATTCGTTTCGAGCATCAGAACTGCGAAAATTTTGAGTTTCTCAAGCGTTCCGTACATCAAAACTGCCATATCTCGCGAACCGATTGACCAATCCGCAAAATTTCTGTTGCATCTGTAAGTAGAAGCTCACCACATTTCAAAGATTTGAATAGTTTTGCCCTAGGCCGTTCTAGTTATTCGTTTCGAGCATCAGAACTGCGAAAATTTTGCGTTTCTCAAGCGTTTCTTTCATCAACACTGCCATATCTCGCGAACGGATTGACCAATCCGCAAAATTTCTGTTGCATCTGAAAGTAGAAACTCGCCCGATTACAACGGTATGAGTAGTTTTCCCCTAGGCCGTTCTAGTTATTCGTTTCGAGCATCAGAACTGCGAAAATTTTGAGTTTCTCAAGCGTTTCTTTCATCAAAACTGCCATATCTCGCGAACGGATTGACCAATCCGCAAAATTTCTGTTGAACCGGAAAGTAGAAACCCGCCCGATTACAACGGCATGAATAGTTTTCCCCTAGGCCGTTCTAGTTAGTCGTTTCGAGCATCAGAACTGCTAAAATGTTGAGTTTCTGAAGCGTTTCTTACCTCCAAACTGCCATATCTCATGAACGGATTGACCAATCCGCAAAATTTCTGTTGCATCTGAAAGTAGAAACTCGCCCGATTACAACGGTTCGAGTAGTATTCCCCTAGGCCGTTTTAGTTATTCGTTTCGAGCATCAGAACTGCGAAAATTTGGAGTTTCTCAAGCGTTTCTTACGTCAAAACTGCCATATCTCGCGAACGGATTGACCAATACGCAAAATTTCTGTTGCATCTGAAAGTAGAAACTCCCCCGATTACAACGGTATGAGTAGTTTCCCCCTAGGCCATTCTGGTTATTCGCTTCGAGCATCAGAACTGCGAAAATTTTGAGTTTCTCAAGCGTTCCGTACATCAAAACTGCCATATCTCGCGAACCGATTGACTAATCCGCAAAATTTCTGTTGCATCTGTAAGTAGAAGCTCGCCACATTTCAAAGGTTTGAATAGTTTTGCCCTAGGCCGTTCTAGTTATTCGTTTCGAGCATCAGAACTGCGAAAATTTTGCGTTTCTCAAGCGTTTCTTTCATCAACACTGCCATATCTCGCGAACGGATTGACCAATCCGCAAAATTTCTGTTGAACCGGAAAGTAGAAACCCGCCCGATTACAACGGCATGAATAGTTTTCCCCTAGGCCGTTCTAGTTAGTCGTTTCGAGCATCAGAACTGCTAAAATGTTGAGTTTCTCAAGCGTTTCTTACCTCAAAACTGCCATATCTCGCGAACGGATTGACCAATACGCAAAATTTCTGTTGCATCTGAAAGTAGAAACTCCCCCGATTACAACGGTATGAGTAGTTTCCCCCTAGGCCATTCTGGTTATTCGTTTCGAGCATCAGAACTGCGAAAATTTTGAGTTTCTCAAGCGTTCCGTACATCAAAACTGCCATATCTCGCGAACCGATTGACCAATCCGCAAAATTTCTGTTGCATCTGTAAGTAGAAGCTCACCACATTTCAAAGATTTGAATAGTTTTGCCCTAGGCCGTTCTAGTTATTCGTTTCGAGCATCAGAACTGCGAAAATTTTGCGTTTCTCAAGCGTTTCTTTCATCAACACTGCCATATCTCGCGAACGGATTGACCAATCCGCAAAATTTCTGTTGCATCTGAAAGTAGAAACTCGCCCGATTACAACGGTATGAGTAGTTTTCCCCTAGGCCGTTCTAGTTATTCGTTTCGAGCATCAGAACTGCGAAAATTTTGAGTTTCTCAAGCGTTTCTTTCATCAAAACTGCCATATCTCGCGAACGGATTGACCAATCCGCAAAATTTCTGTTGAACCGGAAAGTAGAAACCCGCCCGATTACAACGGCATGAATAGTTTTCCCCTAGGCCGTTCTAGTTAGTCGTTTCGAGCATCAGAACTGCTAAAATGTTGAGTTTCTGAAGCGTTTCTTACCTCCAAACTGCCATATCTCATGAACGGATTGACCAATCCGCAAAATTTCTGTTGCATCTGAAAGTAGAAACTCGCCCGATTACAACGGTTCGAGTAGTATTCCCCTAGGCCGTTTTAGTTATTCGTTTCGAGCATCAGAACTGCGAAAATTTGGAGTTTCTCAAGCGTTTCTTACGTCAAAACTGCCATATCTCGCGAACGGATTGACCAATACGCAAAATTTCTGTTGCATCTGAAAGTAGAAACTCCCCCGATTACAACGGTATGAGTAGTTTCCCCCTAGGCCATTCTGGTTATTCGCTTCGAGCATCAGAACTGCGAAAATTTTGAGTTTCTCAAGCGTTCCGTACATCAAAACTGCCATATCTCGCGAACCGATTGACTAATCCGCAAAATTTCTGTTGCATCTGTAAGTAGAAGCTCGCCACATTTCAAAGGTTTGAATAGTTTTGCCCTAGGCCGTTCTAGTTATTCGTTTCGAGCATCAGAACTGCGAAAATTTTGCGTTTCTCAAGCGTTTCTTTCATCAACACTGCCATATCTCGCGAACGGATTGACCAATCCGCAAAATTTCTGTTGCATCTGAAAGTAGAAGCTCGCCCGATTGCAACGGTACGAGTGGTTTTCCCCTAGGCCTTTCAAGTTATTCGTTTCGAGCATCAGAACTGCGAAAATTTGGAGTTTCTCAAGCGTTTCTTACCTCAAAACTGCCATATCTCGCGAACGGATTGTCCAATACGCAAAATTTCTGTTGCATCTGAAAGTAGAAACTCGCCCGATTACAACGGTATGAGTAGTTTCCCCCTAGGCCGTTCTAGTTATTCGTTTCGGGCATCAGAACTGCGAAAATTTTGAGTTTCTCAAGCGTTCCTTACCTCAAAACTGCCATGTCTCGCGAACGGATTGACCAATCCGCAAAATTTCTGTTGCATCTGAAAGTAGAAGCTCGCCCGATTACAACGGTACGAGTAGTTTTCCCCTAGGCCGTTCTAGTTATTCGTTTCGAGCATCAGAACTGCGAAAATTTGGAGCTTCTCAAGCGTTTCTTACCTCAAAACTGCCATATCTCGCGAACGGAGTGACCAATACGCAAAATTTCTGTCGCATCTGAAAGTAGAAACTCCCCCGATTACAACGGTATGAGTAGTTTCCCCCTAGGCCATTCTGGTTATTCGTTTCGAGCATCAGAACTGCGAAAATTTTGAGTTTCTCAAGCGTTCCGTACCTCAAAACTGCCATATCTCGCGAACGAATTGACCAATCCGCAAAATTTCTGTTGCATCTGAAAGTAGAAGCTCGCCACATTTCAAAGGTTTGAATAGTTTTGCCCTAGGCCGTTCTAGTTATTCGTTTCGAGCATCAGATCTGCGAAAATTTGGAGTTTCTCAAGCGTTTCTTACCTCAAAACTGCCATATCTCGCGAACGGATTGTCCAATACGCAAAATTTTTGTTGCATCTGAGAGAAGAAACTCGCCCGATTACAACGGTATGAGTAGTTTCCCCCTAGGCCGTTCTAGTTATTCGTTTCGAGCATCAGAACTGCGAAAATTTTGAGTTTCTCAAGCGTTCCTTACCTCAAAACTGCCATATCTCGCGAACGGATTGACCAATCCGCAAAATTTCTGTTGCATCTGAAAGTAGAAGCTCGCCACATTTCAACGGTTTGAGTAGTTTTGCCCTAGGCCGTTCTAGTTATTCGTTTCGAGCATCAGAACTGCGAAAATTTTGCGTTTCTCAAGAGTTTCTTTCATCAAAACTGCCATTTCTCGCGAACGGATTGACAAATCCGCAAAATTTCTGTTGAACCGGAAAGTAGAAACCCGCCCGATTACAACGGCATGAATAGTTTTCCCCTAGGCCATTCTATTTAGTCGTTTCGAGAATCAGAACTCCTAAAATGTTGAGTTCCTGAAGCGTTTCTTACGTCCAAACTGCCATATCTCATGAACGGATTGACCAATCCGCAAAATTTCTGTTGCATCTGAAAGTAGAAACTCGCCCGATTACAACGGTTCGAGTAGTATTCCCCTAGGCCGTTTTAGTTATTCGTTTCGAGCATCAGAACTGCGAAAATTTGGAGTTTCTCAAGCGTTTCTTACCTCAAAACTGCCATATCTCGCGAACGGATTGACCAATACGCAAAATTTCTGTTGCATCTGAAAGTAGAAACTCCCCCGATTACAACGGTATGAGTAGTTTCCCCCTAGGCCATTCTGGTTATTCGTTTCGAGCATCAGAACTGCGAAAATTTTGTGTTTCTCAAGCGTTCCGTACATCAAAACTGCCATATCTCGCGAACGGATTGACCAATCCGCAAAATTTCTGTTGCATCTGAAAGTAGAAGCTCGCCACATTTCAAAGGTTTGAATAGTTTTGCCCTAGGCCGTTCTAGTTATTCGTTTCGAGCATCAGAACTGCGAAAATTTTGCGTTTCTCAAGCGTTTCTTTCATCAACACTGCCATATCTCGCGAACGGATTGACCAATCCGCAAAATTTCTGTTGCATCTGAAAGTAGAAGCTCGCCCGATTACAACGGTACGAGTAGTTTTCCCATAGGCCTTTCTAGTTATTCGTTTCGAGCATCAGAACTGCGAAAATTTGGAGTTTCTCAAGCGTTTCTTACCTCAAAACTGCCATATCTCGCGAACGGATTGTCCAATAGGCAAAATTTCTGTTGCATCTGAAAGTAGAAACTCGCCCGATTACAACGGTATGAGTAGTTTTCCCCTAGGCCGTTCTAGTTATTCGTTTCGAGCATCAGAACTGCGAAAATTTTGAGTTTCTCAAGCGTTTCTTTCATCAAAACTGCCATATCTCGCGAACGGATTGACCAAACCGCAAAATTTCTGTTGAACCGGAAAGTAGAAACCCGCCCGATTACAACGGCATGAATAGTTTTCCCCTAGGCCGTTCTAGTTAGTCGTTTCGAGCATCAGAACTGCTAAAATGTTGAGTTTCTGAAGCGTTCCTTACCTCCAAACTGCCATATCTCATGAACGGATTGACCAATCCGCAAAATTTCTGTTGCATCTGAAAGTAGAAACTCGCCCGATTACAACGGTTCGAGTAGTATTCCCCTAGGCCGTTTTAGTTATTCGTTTCGAGCATCAGAACTGCGAAAATTTGGAGTTTCTCAAGCGTTTCTTACCTTAAAACTGCTATATCTCGCGAACGGATTGACCAATACGCAAAATTTCTGTTGCATCTGAAAGTAGAAACTCCCCCGATTACAACGGTATGAGTAGTTTTCCCCTAGGCCGTTCTAGTTATTCGTTTCGAGCATCAGAACTGCGAAAGTTTTGAGTTTCTCAAGCGTTTCTTACGTCCAAACTGCCATATCTCATGAACGGATTGACCAATCCGCAAAATTTCTGTTGCATCTGAAAGTAGAAACTCGCCCGATTACAACGGTTCGAGTAGTATTCCCCTAGGCCGTTTTAGTTATTCGTTTCGAGCATCAGAACTGCGAAAATTTGGAGTTTCTCAAGCGTTTCTTACCTCAAAACTGCCATATCTCGCGAACGGATTGACCAATACGCAAAATTTCTGTTGCATCTGAAAGTAGAAACTCCCCCGATTACAACGGTATGAGTAGTTTCCCCCTAGGCCATTCTGGTTATTCGTTTCGAGCATCAGAACTGCGAAAATTTTGTGTTTCTCAAGCGTTCCGTACATCAAAACTGCCATATCTCGCGAACGGATTGACCAATCCGCAAAATTTCTGTTGCATCTGAAAGTAGAAGCTCGCCACATTTCAAAGGTTTGAATAGTTTTGCCCTAGGCCGTTCTAGTTATTCGTTTCGAGCATCAGAACTGCGAAAATTTTGCGTTTCTCAAGCGTTTCTTTCATCAACACTGCCATATCTCGCGAACGGATTGACCAATCCGCAAAATTTCTGTTGCATCTGAAAGTAGAAGCTCGCCCGATTACAACGGTACGAGTAGTTTTCCCATAGGCCTTTCTAGTTATTCGTTTCGAGCATCAGAACTGCGAAAATTTGGAGTTTCTCAAGCGTTTCTTACCTCAAAACTGCCATATCTCGCGAACGGATTGTCCAATAGGCAAAATTTCTGTTGCATCTGAAAGTAGAAACTCGCCCGATTACAACGGTATGAGTAGTTTTCCCCTAGGCCGTTCTAGTTATTCGTTTCGAGCATCAGAACTGCGAAAGTTTTGAGTTTCTCAAGCGTTTCTTACCTCAAAACTGCCATATCTCGCGAACGGATTGACCAATCCGCAAAATTTCTGTTGCATCTGAAAGTAGAAGCTCGCCACATTTCAACGGTTTGAGTAGTTTTGCCCTAGACCGTTCTAGCTATTCGTTTCGAGCATCAGAACTGCGAAAGTTTTGAGTTTCTCAAGCGTTTCTTTCATCAAAACTGCCATATCTCGCGAACGGATTGACCAATCCGCAAAATTTCTGTTGAACCGGAAAGTAGAAACCCGCCCGATTACAACGGCATGAATAGTTTTCCCCTAGGCCGTTCTAGTTAGTCGTTTTGAGCATCAGAACTGCTAAAATTGTGAGTTTCTCAATCGTTTCTTACCTCAAAACTGCCGTATCTCGCGAACGGATTGACCAATCCGCAAAATTTCTGTTGCATCTGAAAGTAGAAGCTCGCCACATTTCAACGGTTTGAGTAGTTTTGCCCTAGGCCGTTCTAGTTATTCGTTTCGAGCATCAGAAATGCGAAAATTTTGCGTTTCTCAAGCGTTTCTTTCATCAAAACTGCCATATCTCGCGAACGGATTGACAAATCCGCAAAATTTCTGTTGAACCGGAAAGTAGAAACTCGTCCGATTACAAAGGTATGCGTACTTTTCCCCTAGGCCGTTCTAGTTATTCGTTTCGAGCATCAGAACTGCGAAAATTTGGAGTGTCTCAAGCGTTCTTACCTCAAAACTGCCATATCTCGCGAACGGATTGACCAATCCGCAAAATTTCTGTTGCATGTGAAAGTAGAAGCTCGCCACATTTCAACGGTTTGAGTAGTTTTGCCCTAGGCCGTTCTAGTTATTCGTTTCGAGCATCAGAACTGCGAAAATTTTGCGTTTCTCAAGCGTTTCTTTCATCAAAACTGCCATATCTCGCGAACGGATTGACCAATCCGCAAAATTTCTGTTGCATCTGAAAGTAGAAGCTCGCCCGATTACAACGGTACGAGTAGTTTTCCCCTAGGCCGCTCTAGTTATTCGTTTCGAGCATCAGAACTGCGAAAATTTGGAGTTTCTCAAGCGTTTCTTACCTCAAAACTGCCATATCTCGCGAACGGATTGTCCAATACGCAAAATTTTTGTTGCATCTGAGAGTAGAAACTCGCCCGATTACAACGGTATGAGTAGTTTCCCCCTAGGCCGTTCTAGTTATTCGTTTCGGGCATCAGAACTGCGAAAATTTTGAGTTTCTCAAGCGTTCCTTACCTCAAAACTGCCATATCTCGCGAACGGATTGACCAATCCGCAAAATTTCTGTTGCATCTGAAAGTAGAAGCTCGCCACATTTCAACGGTTTGAGTAGTTTTGCCCTAGGCCGTTCTAGTTATTCGTTTCGAGCATCAGAACTGCGAAAATTTTGCGTTTCTCAAGAGTTTCTTTCATCAAAACTGCCATTTCTCGCGAACGGATTGACAAATCCGCAAAATTTCTGTTGAACCGGAAAGTAGAAACCCGCCCGATTACAACGGCATGAATAGTTTTCCCCTAGGCCATTCTATTTAGTCGTTTCGAGAATCAGAACTCCTAAAATGTTGAGTTCCTGAAGCGTTTCTTACGTCCAAACTGCCATATCTCATGAACGGATTGACCAATCCGCAAAATTTCTGTTGCATCTGAAAGTAGAAACTCGCCCGATTACAACGGTTCGAGTAGTATTCCCCTAGGCCGTTTTAGTTATTCGTTTCGAGCATCAGAACTGCGAAAATTTGGAGTTTCTCAAGCGTTTCTTACCTCAAAACTGCCATATCTCGCGAACGGATTGACCAATACGCAAAATTTCTGTTGCATCTGAAAGTAGAAACTCCCCCGATTACAACGGTATGAGTAGTTTCCCCCTAGGCCATTCTGGTTATTCGTTTCGAGCATCAGAACTGCGAAAATTTTGTGTTTCTCAAGCGTTCCGTACATCAAAACTGCCATATCTCGCGAACGGATTGACCAATCCGCAAAATTTCTGTTGCATCTGAAAGTAGAAGCTCGCCACATTTCAAAGGTTTGAATAGTTTTGCCCTAGGCCGTTCTAGTTATTCGTTTCGAGCATCAGAACTGCGAAAATTTTGCGTTTCTCAAGCGTTTCTTTCATCAACACTGCCATATCTCGCGAACGGATTGACCAATCCGCAAAATTTCTGTTGCATCTGAAAGTAGAAGCTCGCCCGATTACAACGGTACGAGTAGTTTTCCCATAGGCCTTTCTAGTTATTCGTTTCGAGCATCAGAACTGCGAAAATTTGGAGTTTCTCAAGCGTTTCTTACCTTAAAACTGCTATATCTCGCAAACGGATTGACCAATACGCAAAATTTCTGTTGCATCTGAAAGTAGAAACTCCCCCGATTACAACGGTATGAGTAGTTTTCCCCTAGGCCGTTCTAGTTATTCGTTTCGAGCATCAGAACTGCGAAAGTTTTGAGTTTCTCAAGCGTTTCTTACCTCAAAACTGCCATATCTCGCGAACGGATTGACCAATCCGCAAAATTTCTGTTGCATCTGAAAGTAGAAGCTCGCCACATTTCAACGGTTTGAGTAGTTTTGCCCTAGACCGTTCTAGCTATTCGTTTCGAGCATCAGAACTGCGAAAGTTTTGAGTTTCTCAAGCGTTTCTTTCATCAAAACTGCCATATCTCGCGAACGGATTGACCAATCCGCAAAATTTCTGTTGAACCGGAAAGTAGAAACCCGCCCGATTACAACGGCATGAATAGTTTTCCCCTAGGCCGTTCTAGTTAGTCGTTTTGAGCATCAGAACTGCTAAAATTGTGAGTTTCTCAAGCGTTTCTTACCTGAAAACTGCCGTATCTCGCGAACGGATTGACCAATCCGCAAAATTTCTGTTGCATCTGAAAGTAGAAGCTCGCCACATTTCAACGGTTTGAGTAGTTTTGCCCTAGGCCGTTCTAGTTATTCGTTTCGAGCATCAGAAATGCGAAAATTTTGCGTTTCTCAAGCGTTTCTTTCATCAAAACTGCCATATCTCGCGAACGGATTGACAAATCCGCAAAATTTCTGTTGAACCGGAAAGTAGAAACTCGCCCGATTACAAAGGTATGCGTACTTTTCCCCTAGGCCGTTCTAGTTATTCGTTTCGAGCATCAGAACTGCGAAAATTTGGAGTGTCTCAAGCGTTCTTACCTCAAAACTGCCATATCTCGCGAACGGATTGACCAATCCGCAAAATTTCTGTTGCATGTGAAAGTAGAAGCTCGCCACATTTCAACGGTTTGAGTAGTTTTGCCCTAGGCCGTTCTAGTTATTCGTTTCGAGCATCAGAACTGCGAAAATTTTGCGTTTCTCAAGCGTTTCTTTCATCAAAACTGCCATATCTCGCGAACGGATTGACCAATCCGCAAAATTTCTGTTGCATCTGAAAGTAGAAGCTCGCCCGATTACAACGGTATGAGTAGTTTCCCCCTAGGCCGTTCTAGTTATTCGTTTCGGGCATCAGAACTGCGAAAATTTTGAGTTTCTCAAGCGTTCCTTACCTCAAAACTGCCATATCTCGCGAACGGATTGACCAATCCGCAAAATTTCTGTTGCATCTGAAAGTAGAAGCTCGCCACATTTCAACGGTTTGAGTAGTTTTGCCCTAGACCGTTCTAGCTATTCGTTTCGAGCATCAGAACTGCGAAAGTTTTGAGTTTCTCAAGCGTTTCTTTCATCAAAACTGCCATATCTCGCGAACGGATTGACCAATCCGCAAAATTTCTGTTGAACCGGAAAGTAGAAACCCGCCCGATTACAACGGCATGAATAGTTTTCCCCTAGGCCGTTCTAGTTAGTCGTTTCGAGCATCAGAACTGCTAAAATTGTGAGTTTCTCAAGCGTTTCTTACCCCAAAACTGCCGTGTATCGCGAACGGATTGACCAATCCGCAAAATTTCTGTTGCATCTGTAAGTAGAAACTCGCCACATTTCAACGGTTTGAGTAGTTTTGCCCTAGGCCGTTCTAGTTATTCGTTTCGAGCATCAGAACTGCGAAAATTTTGCGTTTCTCAAGCGTTTCTTTCATCAAAACTGCCATATCTCGCGAACGGATTGACAAATCCGCAAAATTTCTGTTGAACCGGAAAGTAGAAACCCGCCCGATTACAACGGCATGAATAGTTTTCCCCTAAGCCGTTCTAGTTAGTCGTTTTGAGCATCAGAACTGCTAAAATTGTGAGTGTCTCAAGCGTTTCTTACCTCAAAACTGCCGTATCTCGCGCACGGATTGAACAGTCCGCAAAATTTCTGTTGCATCTGAAAGTAGAAGCTCGCCACATTTCAACGGTTTGAGTAGTTTTGCCTTAGGCCGTTCTAGTTATTCGTTTCGAGCATCAGAAATGCGAAAGTTTTGAGTTTCTCAAGCGTTTCGAGCATCAGAACTGCGAAAATTTTGAGTTTCTCAAGCGTTTCTTACCTCAAAACTGCCATATCTCGCGAACGGATTGACCAATCCGCAAAATTTCTGTTGCATCTGAAAGTAGAAGCTCGCCCGATTACAACGGTACGACTAGTTTTCCCCTAGGCCGTTCTAGTTATTCGTTTCGAGCATCAGAACTGCGAAAATTTGGAGTTTCTCAAGCGTTTCTTACCTCAAAACTGCCATATCTCGCGAACGGATTGACCAATACGCAAAATTTCTGTTGCATCTGAAAGTAGAAAGTCGCCCGATTACAACGGCATGAATAGTTTCACACTAGGCCGTTCTAGTTAGTCGTTTCGAGCATCAGAACTGCTAAAATGTAGAGTTTCTGAAGCGTTTCTTACCTCCAAACTGCCATATCTCATGAACGGATTGACCAATCCTCAAAATTTCTGTTGCATCTGTAAGTAGAAGCTCGCCACATTTCAAAGGTTTGAATAGTTTTGCCCTAGGCCGTTCTAGTTATTCGTTTCGAGCATCAGAACTGCGAAAATTTTGCGTTTCTCAAGCGTTTCTTTCATCAACACTGCCATATCTCGCGAACGGATTGACCAATCCGCAAAATTTCTGTTGCATCTGAAAGTAGAAGCTCGCCCGATTACAACGGTACGAGTAGTTTTCCCCTAGGCCTTTCTAGTTATTCGTTTCGAGCATCAGAACTGCGAAAATTTGGAGTTTCTCAAGCGTTTCTTACCTCAAAACTGCCATATCTCGCGAACGGATTGTCCAATAGGCAAAATTTCTGTTGCATCTGAAAGTAGAAACTCGCCCGATTACAACGGTATGAGTAGTTTTCCCCTAGGCCGTTCTAGTTATTCGTTTCGAGCATCAGAACTGCGAAAATTTTGAGTTTCTCAAGCGTTTCTTTCATCAAAACTGCCATATCTCGCGAACGGATTGACCAATCCGCAAAATTTCTGTTGAACCGGAAAGTAGAAACCCGCCCGATTACAACGGCATGAATAGTTTTCCCCTAGGCCGTTCTAGTTAGTCGTTTCGAGCATCAGAACTGCTAAAATGTTGAGTTTCTGAAGCGTTTCTTACCTCCAAACTGCCATATCTCATGAACGGATTGACCAATCCGCAAAATTTCTGTTGCATCTGAAAGTAGAAACTCGCCCGATTACAACGGTTCGAGTAGTATTCCCCTAGGCCGTTTTAGTTATTCGTTTCGAGCATCAGAACTGCGAAAATTTGGAGTTTCTCAAGCGTTTCTTTCCTTAAAACTGCTATATCTCGCGAACGGATTGACCAATACGCAAAATTTCTGTTGCATCTGAAAGTAGAAACTCCCCCGATTACAACGGTATGAGTAGTTTCCCCCTAGGCCATTCTGGTTATTCGTTTCGAGCATCAGAACTGCGAAAATTTTGAGTTTCTCAAGCGTTCCGTACATCAAAACTGCCATATCTCGCGAACCGATTGACCAATCCTCAAAATTTCTGTTGCATCTGTAAGTAGAAGCTCGCCACATTTCAAAGGTTTGAATAGTTTTGCCCTAGGCCGTTCTAGTTATTCGTTTCGAGCATCAGAACTGCGAAAATTTTGCGTTTCTCAAGCGTTTCTTTCATCAACACTGCCATATCTCGCGAACGGATTGACCAATCCGCAAAATTTCTGTTGCATCTGAAAGTAGAAGCTCGCCCGATTACAACGGTAAGAGTAGTTTTCCCCTAGGCCTTTCTAGTTATTCGTTTCGAGCATCAGAACTGCGAAAATTTGGAGTTTCTCAAGCGTTTCTTACCTCAAAACTGCCATGTCTCGCGAACGGATTGACCAATCCGCAAAATTTCTGTTGCATCTGATAGTAGAAGCTCGCCCGATTACAACGGTACGAGTAGTTTTCCCCTAGGCCGTTCTAGTTATTCGTTTCGAGCATCAGAACTGCGAAAATTTTGCGTTTCTCAAGCGTTTCTTTCATCAAAACTGCCATTTCTCGCGAACGGATTGACAAATCCGCAAAATTTCTGTTGAACCGGAAAGTAGAAACCCGCCCGATTACAACGGCATGAATAGTTTTCCCCTAGGCCGTTCTAGTTAGTCGTTTTGAGCATCAGAACTGCTAAAATTGTGAGTTTCTCAAGCGTTTCTTACCCCAAAACTGCCGTGTATCGCGAACGGATTGACCAATCCGCAAAATTTCTGTTGCATCTGTAAGTAGAAACTCGCCACATTTCAACGGTTTGAGTAGTTTTGCCCTAGGCCGTTCTAGTTATTCGTTTCGAGCATCAGAACTGCGAAAATTTTGCGTTTCTCAAGCGTTTCTTTCATCAAAACTGCCATATCTCGCGAACGGATTGACAAATCCGCAAAATTTCTGTTGAACCGGAAAGTAGAAACCCGCCCGATTACAACGGCATGAATAGTTTTCCCCTAAGCCGTTCTAGTTAGTCGTTTTGAGCATCAGAACTGCTAAAATTGTGAGTGTCTCAAGCGTTTCTTACCTCAAAACTGCCGTATCTCGCGCACGGATTGAACAGTCCGCAAAATTTCTGTTGCATCTGAAAGTAGAAGCTCGCCACATTTCAACGGTTTGAGTAGTTTTGCCTTAGGCCGTTCTAGTTATTCGTTTCGAGCATCAGAAATGCGAAAGTTTTGAGTTTCTCAAGCGTTTCGAGCATCAGAACTGCGAAAATTTTGAGTTTCTCAAGCGTTTCTTACCTCAAAACTGCCATATCTCGCGAACGGATTGACCAATCCGCAAAATTTCTGTTGCATCTGAAAGTAGAAGCTCGCCCGATTACAACGGTACGACTAGTTTTCCCCTAGGCCGTTCTAGTTATTCGTTTCGAGCATCAGAACTGCGAAAATTTGGTGTTTCTCAAGCGTTTCTTACCTCAAAACTGCCATATCTCGCGAACGGATTGTCCAATACGCAAAATTTCTGTTGCATCTGAAAGTAGAAACTCGCCCGATTACAACGGTATGAGTAGTTTTCCCCTAGGCCGTTCTAGTTATTCGTTTAGAGCATCAGAACTGCGAAAGTTTTGAGCTTCTCAAGCGTTTCGAGCATCAGAACTGCGAAAATTTTGAGTTTCTCAAGCGTTTCTTACCTCAAAACTGCCATATCTCGCGAACGGATTGACCAGTCCGCAAAATTTCTGTTCCATCTGAAAGTAGAAGCTCGCCCGATTACAACGGTACGAGTAGCTTTCCCCTAGGCCGTTCTAGTTATTCGTTTCGAGCATCAGAACTGCGAAAGTTTGGAGTTTCTCAAGTGTTTCTTACCTCAAAACTGCCATATCTCGCGAACGGATTGACCAATACGCAAAATTTCTGTTGCATCTGAAAGTAGAAAGTCGCCCGATTACAACGGCATGAATAGTTTCCCCCTAGGCCGTTCTAGTTAGTCGTTTCGAGCATCAGAACTGCTAAAATGTAGAGTTTCTGAAGCGTTTCTTACATCCAAACTGCCATATCTCATGAACGGATTGACCAATCCGCAAAATTTCTGTTGCATCTGAAAGTAGAAACTCGCCCGATTACAAAGTTATGCGTACTTTTCCCCTAGGCCGTTCTAGTTATTCGTTTCGAGCATCAGAACTGCGAAAATTTTGAGTTTCTCAAGCGTTTCGAGCATCAGAACTGCGAAAATTTTTAGTTTCTCAAGCGTTTCTTTCATCAAAACTGCCATACCTCGCTAACGGATTGACCAATCCGCAAAATTTCTGTTGAACCGGAAAGTAGAAACCCGCCCGATTACAACGGCATGAATAGTTTTCCCCTAGGCCGTTCTAGTTAGTCGTTTTGAGCATCAGAACTGCTAAAATTGTGAGTTTCTCAAGCGTTTCTTACCTCAAAACTGCCGTATCTCGCCAACGGATTGACCAATCCGCAAAATTTCTGTTGCATCTGAAAGTAGAAGCTCGCCACATTTCAACGGTTTGAGTAGTTTTGCCCTAGGCCGTTCTAGTTATTCGTTTCGAGCATCAGAACTGCGAAAGTTTTGAGTTTCTCAAGCGTTTCGAGCATCAGAACTGCGAAAATTTTGAGTTTCTCAAGCGTTTCTTACCTCAAAACTGCCATATCTCGCGAACGGATTGACCAATCCGCAAAATTTCTGTTGCATCTGAAAGTAGAAGCTCGCCCGATTACAACGGTACGACTAGTTTTCTCCTAGGCCGTTCTAGTTATTCGTTTCGAGCATCAGAACTGCGAAAATTTTGCGTTTCTCAAGCGTTTCTTTCATCAAAGCTGCCATATCTCGCGAACGGATTGACCAATCCGCAAAATTTCTGTTGCATCTGAACGTAGAAGCTCGCCCGATTACAACGGTACGAGTAGTTTTCCCCTAGGCCGTTCTAGTTATTCGTTTCGAGCATCAGAACTGCGAAAATTTGGAGTTTCTCAAGCGTTTCTTACCTCAAAACTGCCATATCTCGCGAACGGATTGTCCAATACGCAAAATTTCTGTTGCATCTGAAAGTAGAAACTCGCCCGATTACAACGGTATGAGTAGTTTTCCCCTAGGCCGTTCTAGTTATTCGTTTAGAGCATCAGAACTGCGAAAGTTTTGAGTTTCTCAAGCGTTTCGAGCATCAGAACTGCGAAAATTTTGAGTTTCTCTAGCGTTTCTTACCTCAAAACTGCCATATCTCGCGAACGGATTGACCAGTCCGCAAAATTTCTGTTCCATCTGAAAGTAGAAGCTCGCCCGATTACAACGGTACGAGCAGCTTTCCCCTAGGCCGTTCTAGTTATTCGTTTCGAGCATCAGAACTGCGAAAGTTTTGAGTTTCTCAAGCGTTTCTTTCATCAAAACTGCCATATCTCGCGAACGGATTGACCAATCCGCAAAATTTCTGTTGAACCGGAAAGTAGAAACCCGCCCGATTACAACGGCATGAATAGTTTTCCCCTAGGCCGTTCTAGTTAGTCGTTTCGAGCATCAGAACTGCTAAAATTGTGAGTTTCTCAAGCGTTTCTTACCTCAAAACTGCCGTATCTCGCGAACGGATTGACCAATCCGCAAAATTTCTGTTGCATCTGAAAGTAGAAACTCGCCACATTTCAACGGTTTGAGTAGTTTTGCCCTAGGCCGTTCTAGTTATTCGTTTCGAGCATCAGAACTGCGAAAATTTTGCGTTTCTCAAGCGTTTCTTTCATCAAAACTGCCATATCTCGCGAACGGATTGACAAATCGGCAAAATTTCTGTTGAACCGGAAAGTAGAAACCGGCCCGATTACAACGGCATGAATAGTTTTCCCCTAGGCCGTTCTAGTTAGTCGTTTCGAGCATCAGAACTGCTAAAATGTTGAGTTTCTGAAGCGTTTCTTACCTCCAAACTGCCATATCTCATGAACGGATTGACCAATCCGCAAAATTTCTGTTGCATCTGAAAGTAGAAACTCGCCCGATTACAAAGGTATGCGTACTTTTCCCCTAGGCCGTTCTAGTTATTCGTTTCGAGCATCAGAACTGCGAAAGTTTTGAGTTTCTCAAGCGTTTCGTGCATCAGAAGTGCGAAAATTTTGAGTTTCTCAAGCGTTTCTTACCTCAAAACTGCCATATCTCGCGAACGGATTGACCAATACGCAAAATTTCTGTTGCATCTGATAGTAGAAACTCCCCCGATTACAACGGTATGAGTAGTTTCCCCCTAGGCCATTCTGGTTATTCGTTTCGAGCTTCAGAACTGCGAAAATTTTGAGTTTCTCAAGCGTTCCGTACCTCAAAACTGCCATATCTCGCGAACGGATTGACCAATCCGCAAAATTTCTGTTGCATCTGAATGTAGAAGCTCGCCACATTTCGAAGGTTTGAGTAGTTTTGCCCTAGGCCGTTCTAGTTATTCGTTTCGAGCATCAGAACTGCGAAAGTTTTGAGTTTCTCAAGCGTTTCTTTCATCAAAACTGCCATATCTCGCGAACGGATTGACCAATCCGCAAAATTTCTGTTGAACCGGATAGTAGAAACCCGCCCGATTACAACGGCATGAATAGTTTTCCCCTAGGCCGTTCTAGTTAGTCGTTTCGAGCATCAGAACTGCTAAAATTGTGAGTTTCTCAAGCGTTTCTTACCTCAAAACTGCCGTATCTCGCGAACGGATTGACCAATCCGCAAAATTTCTGTTGCATCTGAAAGTAGAAACTCGCCACATTTCAACGGTTTGAGTAGTTTTGCCCTAGGCCGTTCTAGTTATTCGTTTCGAGCATCAGAACTGCGAAAATTTTGCGTTTCTCAAGCGTTTCTTTCATCATAACTGCTATATCTCGCGAACGGATTGACAAATCGGCAAAATTTCTGTTGAACCGGAAAGTAGAAACCCGCCCGATTACAACGCCATGAATAGTTTTCCCCTAGGCCGTTCTAGTTAGTCGTTTCGAGCATCAGAACTGCTAAAATGTTGAGTTTCTGAAGCGTTTCTTACCTCCAAACTGCCATATCTCATGAACGGATTGACCAATCCGCAAAATTTCTGTTGCATCTGAAAGTAGAAACTCGCCCGATTACAAAGGTATGCGTACTTTTCCCCTAGGCCGTTCTAGTTATTCGTTTCGAGCATCAGAACTGCGAAAGTTTTGAGTTTCTCAAGCGTTTCGTGCATCAGAACTGCGAAAATTTTTAGTTTCTCAAGCGTTTCTTACCTCAAAACTGCGATATCTCGCGAACGGATTGACCAATCCGCATAATTTCTGTTGCATCTGAAAGTAGAAGCTCGTCCGATTACAACGGTACGAGTAGTTTTCCCCTAGGCCGTTCTAGTTCTTCGTTTCGAGCATCAGAACTGCGAAAATTTGGAGTTTCTCAAGCGTTTCTTACCTCCAAACTGCCATATCTCGCGAACGGATTGACCAATACGCAAAATTTCTGTTGCATCTGAAAGTAGAAACTCCCCCGATTACAACGGTATGGGTAGTTTCCCCCTAGGCCATTCTGGTTATTCGTTTCGAGCATCAGAACTGCGAAAGTTTTGAGTTTCTCAAGCGTTTCGTGCATCAGAAGTGCGAAAATTTTGAGTTTCTCAAGCGTTTCTTACCTCAAAACTGCCATATCTCGCGAACGGATTGACCAATCCGCAAAATTTCTGTTGCATCTGAAAGTAGAAGCTCGCCACATTTCAAAGGTTAGAATAGTTTTGCCCTAGACCGTTCTAGTTATTCGTTTCGAGCATCAGAACTGCGAAAATTTTGCGTTTCTCAAGCGTTTCTTTCATCAAAACTGCCATATCTCGCGAACGGATTGACCAATCCGCAAAATTTCTGTTGCATCTGAAAGTAGAAGCTCGCCCGATTACAACGGTACGAGTAGTTTTCCCCTAGGCCGTTCTAGTTATTCGTTTCGAGCATCAGAACTGCGAAAATTTGGAGTTTCTCAAGCGTTTCTTACCTCAAAACTGCCATATCTCGCGAACGGATTGACAAATCCGCAAAATTTCTGTTGAACCGGAAAGTAGAAACCCGCCCGATTACAACGGCATGAATAGTTTTCCCCTAGGCCGTTCTAGTTAGTCGTTTCGAGCATCAGAACTGCGAAAATTTGGAGTTTCTCAAGCGTTTCTTACCTCCAAACTGCCATATCTCGCGAACGGATTGACCAATCCGCAAAATTTCTGTTGCATCTGAAAGCAGAAACTCGCCCGATTACAACGGTATGAGTAGTTTTCCCCTAGGCCGTTCTAGTTATTCGTTTCGAGCATCAGAACTGCGAAAGTTTTGAGTTTCTCAAGCGTTTCGAGCATCAGAAGTGCGAAAATTTTGAGTTTCTCAAGCGTTTCTTACCTCAAAACTGCCATATCTCGCGAACGGATTGACCAATCCGCAAAATTTCTGTTGCATCTGAAAGTAGAAGCTCGTCCGATTACAACGGTACGAGTAGTTTTCCCCTAGGCCGTTCTAGTTATTCGTTTCGAGCATCAGAACTGCGAAAATTTGGAGTTTCTCAAGCGTTTCTTATCTCAAAACTGCCATATCTCGCGAACGGATTGACCAATACGCAAAATTTCTGTGGCATCTGAAAGTAGAAACTCCCCCGATTACAACGGTATGAGTACTTTCCCCCTAGGCCATTCTGGTTATTCGTTTCGAGCATCAGAACTGCGAAAATTTTGAGTTTCTCAAGCGTTCCGTACCTCAAAACTGCCATATCTCGCGAACGGATTGACCAATCCGCAAAATTTCTGTTGCATCTGAAAGTAGAAGCTCGCCACATTTCAACGGTTTGAGTAGTTTTGCCCTAGGCCGTTCTAGTTTTTCGTTTCGAGCATCAGAACTGCGAAAATTTGGAGTTTCTCAAGCGTTTCTTACCTCAAAACTGCCATATCTCGCGAACGGATTGACCAATCCGCAAAATTTCTGTTGCATCTGAAAGTAGAATCTCGCCACATTTCAACGGTTTGAGTAGTTTTCCCCTAGGCCGTTCTAGTTATTCGTTTCGAGCATCAGAACTGCTAAAATGTTGAGTTTCTCAAGCGTTTCTTACCTCCAAACTGCCATATCTCGCGAACGGATTGACCAATCCGCAAAATTTCTGTTGCATCTGAAAGTAGAAACTCGCCCGATTACAACGGTATGAGAAGTTTTCCACTAGGCCGTTCTAGTTTTTCGTTTCGAGCATCAGAACTGCGAAAATTTTGAGTTTCTCAAGCGGTTCTTACCTCAAAACTGCCATATCTCGCGAACGGATTGACCAATCCGCAAAATTTCTGTTGCATCTGAAAGTAGAAGCTCGCCCGATTACAAAGGTACGAGTAGTTTTGCCCTAGGCCGTTCTAGTTTTTCGTTTCGAGCATAAGAACTGCGAAAATTTGGAGTTTCTCAAGCGTTTCTTACCTCAAAACTGCCATATCTCGCGAACGGATTGACCAATACGCAAAATTTCTGTTCCATCTGAAAGTAGAAGCTCGCCCGATTACAACGGTACGAGTAGTTTTCCCCCAGGCCGTTCTAGTTATTCGTTTCGAGCATCAGAACTGCGAAAATTTGGAGTTTCTCAAGCGTTTCTTACCTCAAAACTGCCATATCTCGCGAACGGATTGACCAATACGCAAAATTTCTGTTGCATCTGAAAGTAGAAACTCGCCCGATTACAACGGTATGAGTAGTTTTGCCCTAGGCCGTTCTAGTTTTTCGTTTCGAGCATCAGAACTGCGAAAATTTTGAGTTTCTCAAGCGTTTCTTACCTCAAAACTGCCATATCTCGCGAACGGATTGACCAATCCGCAAAATTTCTGTTGCATCTGAAAGTAGAAACCCGCCCGATTACAACGGTATGAGTAGTTTCCCCCTAGGCCGTTCTAGTTATTCGTTTCGAGCATCAGAACTGCGAAAATTTTGAGTTTCTCAAGCGTTCCTTACCCCAAAACTGCCATATCTCGCGAACGGATTGACCAATCCGCAAAATTTCTGTTGCATCTGAAAGTAGAAGCTCGCCACATTTCAAAGGTTTGAATAGTTTTGCCCTAGGCCGTTCTAGTTATTCGTTTCGAGCATCAGAACTGCGAAAATTTTGCGTTTCTCAACCGTTTCTTTCATCAACACTGCCATATCTCGCGAACGGATTGACCAATCCGCAAAATTTCTGTTGCATCTGAAAGTAGAAGCTCGCCCGATTACAACGGTACGAGTAGTTTTCCCCTAGGCCTTTCTAGTTATTCGTTTCGAGCATCAGAACTGCGAAAATTTGGAGTTTCTCAAGCGTTTCTTACCTCAAAACTGCCATATCTCGCGAACGGATTGTCCAATACGCAAAATTTCTGTTGCATCTGAAAGTAGAAACTCGCACGATTACAACGGTATGAGTAGTTTTCCCCTAGGCCGTTCTAGTTATTCGTTTCGAGCATCAGAACTGCGAAAATTTTGAGTTTCTCAAGCGTTTCGTGCATCAGAAGTGCGAAAATTTTGAGTTTCTCAAGCGTTTCTTACCTCAAAACTGCCATATCTCGCGAACGGATTGACCAATCCGCAAAATTTCTGTTGCATCTGAAAGTAGAAGCTCGCCACATTTCAAAGGTTAGAATAGTTTTGCCCTAGACCGTTCTAGTTATTCGTTTCGAGCATCAGAACTGCGAAAATTTTGCGTTTCTCAAGCGTTTCTTTCATCAAAACTGCCATATCTCGCGAACGGATTGACCAATCCGCAAAATTTCTGTTGCATCTGAAAGTAGAAGCTCGCCCGATTACAACGGTACGAGTAGTTTTCCCCTAGGCCGTTCTAGTTATTCGTTTCGAGCATCAGAACTGCGAAAATTTGGAGTTTCTCAAGCGTTTCTTACCTCAAAACTGCCATATCTCGCGAACGGATTGACCAATACGCAAAATTTCTGTTGCATCTGAAAGTAGAAACTCGCCCGATTACAACGGCATGAATAGTTTTCCCCTAGGCCGTTCTAGTTAGTCGTTTCGAGCATCAGAACTGCTAAAATGTAGAGTTTCTGAAGCGTTTCTTACCTCCAAACTGCCATATCTCATGAACGGATTGACCAATCCGCAAAATTTCTGTTGCATCTGAAAGCAGAAACTCGCCCGATTACAAAGGTATGCGTACTTTTCCCCTAGGCCGTTCTAGTTATTCGTTTCGAGCATCAGAACTGCAAAAATTTTGAGTTTCTCAAGCGTTTCGAGCATCAGAACTGCGAAAATTTTTAGTTTCTCAAGCGTTTCTTACCTCAAAACTGCCATATCTCGCGAACGGATTGACCAATCCGCAAAATTTCTGTTGCATCTGAAAGTAGAAGCTCGCCACATTTCAACGCGTTGAGTAGTTTTGCCCTAGGCCGTTCTAGCTATTCGTTTCGAGCATCAGAACTGCGAAAGTTTTGAGTTTCTCAAGCGTTTCTTTCATCAAAACTGCCATATCTCGCGAACGGATTGACCAATCCGCAAAATTTCTGTTGAACCGGAAAGTAGAAACCCGCCCGATTACAACGGCATGAATAGTTTTCCCCTAGGCCGTTCTAGTTAGTCGTTTTGAGCATCAGAACTGCTAAAATTGTGAGTTTCTCAAGCGTTTCTTACCTCAAAACTACCGTATCTCGCGAACGGATTGACCAATCCGCAAAATTTCTGTTGCATCTGAAAGTAGAAGCTCGCCACATTTCAACGGTTTGAGTAGTTTTGCCCTAGGCCGTTCTAGTTATTCGTTTCGAGCATCAGAAATGCGAAAATTTGGAGTTTCTCAAGCGTTCTTACCTCAAAACTGCCATATCTAGCGAACGGATTGACCAATCCGCAAAATCTCTGTTGCATCTGAAAGTAGAAGCTCGCCACATTTCAACGGTTTGAGTAGTTTTGCCCTAGGCCGTTCTAGTTATTCGTTTCGAGCATCAGAACTGCGAAAGTTTTGAGTTTCTCAAGCGTTTCTTTCATTAAAACTGCTATATCTCGCGAACGGATTGACCAATCCGCAAAATTTCTGTTGAACCGGAAAGTAGAAACCCGCCCGATTACAACGGCATGAATTGTTTTCCCCTAGGCCGTTCTAGTTAGTCGTTTCGAGCCTCAGTACTGCTAAAATTGTGAGTTTCTCAAGCGTTTCTTAACTCAAAACTGCCGTACCTCGCGAACGGATTGACCAATCCGCAAAATTTCTGTTGCATCTGAAAGTAGAAACTCGCCACATTTCAACGGTTTGAGTAGTTTTGCCCTAGGCCGTTCTAGTTATTCGTTTCGAGCATCAGAACTGCGAAAATTTTGCGTTTCTCAAGCGTTTCTTTCATCAAAACTGCCATATTTCGCGAACGGATTGACAAATCCGCAAAATTTCTGTTGAACCGGAAAGTAGAAACCCGCCCGATTACAACGGCATGAATAGTTTTCCCCTAGGCCGTTCTAGTTAGTCGTTTCGAGCATCAGAACTGCGAAAATTTGGAGTTTCTCAAGCGTTTCTTACCTCCAAACTGCCATATCTCGCGAACGGATTGACCAATCCGCAAAATTTCTGTTGCATCTGAAAGCAGAAACTCGCCCGATTACAACGGTATGAGTAGTTTTCCCCTAGGCCGTTCTAGTTATTCGTTTCGAGCATCAGAACTGCGAAAGTTTTGAGTTTCTCAAGCGTTTCGAGCATCAGAAGTGCGAAAATTTTGAGTTTCTCAAGCGTTTCTTACCTCAAAACTGCCATATCTCGCGAACGGATTGACCAATCCGCAAAATTTCTGTTGCATCTGAAAGTAGAAGCTCGTCCGATTACAACGGTACGAGTAGTTTTCCCCTAGGCCGTTCTAGTTATTCGTTTCGAGCATCAGAACTGCGAAAATTTGGAGTTTCTCAAGCGTTTCTTATCTCAAAACTGCCATATCTCGCGAACGGATTGACCAATACGCAAAATTTCTGTGGCATCTGAAAGTAGAAACTCCCCCGATTACAACGGTATGAGTACTTTCCCCCTAGGCCATTCTGGTTATTCGTTTCGAGCATCAGAACTGCGAAAATTTTGAGTTTCTCAAGCGTTCCGTACCTCAAAACTGCCATATCTCGCGAACGGATTGACCAATCCGCAAAATTTCTGTTGCATCTGAAAGTAGAAGCTCGCCACATTTCAACGGTTTGAGTAGTTTTGCCCTAGGCCGTTCTAGTTTTTCGTTTCGAGCATCAGAACTGCGAAAATTTGGAGTTTCTCAAGCGTTTCTTACCTCAAAACTGCCATATCTCGCGAACGGATTGACCAATCCGCAAAATTTCTGTTGCATCTGAAAGTAGAATGGCGCCACATTTCAACGGTTTGAGTAGTTTTCCCCTAGGCCGTTCTAGTTATTCGTTTCGAGCATCAGAACTGCTAAAATGTTGAGTTTCTCAAGCGTTTCTTACCTCCAAACTGCCATATCTCGCGAACGGATTGACCAATCCGCAAAATTTCTGTTGCATCTGAAAGTAGAAACTCGCCCGATTACAACGGTATGAGAAGTTTTCCACTAGGCCGTTCTAGTTTTTCGTTTCGAGCATCAGAACTGCGAAAATTTTGAGTTTCTCAAGCGGTTCTTACCTCAAAACTGCCATATCTCGCGAACGGATTGACCAATCCGCAAAATTTCTGTTGCATCTGAAAGTAGAAGCTCGCCCGATTACAAAGGTACGAGTAGTTTTGCCCTAGGCCGTTCTAGTTTTTCGTTTCGAGCATAAGAACTGCGAAAATTTGGAGTTTCTCAAGCGTTTCTTACCTCAAAACTGCCATATCTCGCGAACGGATTGACCAATACGCAAAATTTCTGTTCCATCTGAAAGTAGAAGCTCGCCCGATTACAACGGTACGAGTAGTTTTCCCCCAGGCCGTTCTAGTTATTCGTTTCGAGCATCAGAACTGCGAAAATTTGGAGTTTCTCAAGCGTTTCTTACCTCAAAACTGCCATATCTCGCGAACGGATTGACCAATACGCAAAATTTCTGTTGCATCTGAAAGTAGAAACTCGCCCGATTACAACGGTATGAGTAGTTTTGCCCTAGGCCGTTCTAGTTTTTCGTTTCGAGCATCAGAACTGCGAAAATTTTGAGTTTCTCAAGCGTTTCTTACCTCAAAACTGCCATATCTCGCGAACGGATTGACCAATCCGCAAAATTTCTGTTGCATCTGAAAGTAGAAACCCGCCCGATTACAACGGTATGAGTAGTTTCCCCCTAGGCCGTTCTAGTTATTCGTTTCGAGCATCAGAACTGCGAAAATTTTGAGTTTCTCAAGCGTTCCTTACCCCAAAACTGCCATATCTCGCGAACGGATTGACCAATCCGCAAAATTTCTGTTGCATCTGAAAGTAGAAGCTCGCCACATTTCAAAGGTTTGAATAGTTTTTGCCCTAGGCCGTTCTAGTTATTCGTTTCGAGCATCAGAACTGCGAAAATTTTGCGTTTCTCAACCGTTTCTTTCATCAACACTGCCATATCTCGCGAACGGATTGACCAATCCGCAAAATTTCTGTTGCATCTGAAAGTAGAAGCTCGCCCGATTACAACGGTACGAGTAGTTTTCCCCTAGGCCTTTCTAGTTATTCGTTTCGAGCATCAGAACTGCGAAAATTTGGAGTTTCTCAAGCGTTTCTTACCTCAAAACTGCCATATCTCGCGAACGGATTGTCCAATACGCAAAATTTCTGTTGCATCTGAAAGTAGAAACTCGCACGATTACAACGGTATGAGTAGTTTTCCCCTAGGCCGTTCTAGTTATTCGTTTCGAGCATCAGAACTGCGAAAATTTTGAGTTTCTCAAGCGTTTCTTTCATCAAAACTGCCATATCTCGCGAACGGATTGACCAATCCGCAAAATTTCTGTTGAACCGGAAAGTAGAAACCCGCCCGATTACAACGGCATGAATAGTTTTCCCCTAGGCCGTTCTAGTTAGTCGTTTCGAGCATCAGAACTGCTAAAATGTTGAGTTTCTGAAGCGTTTCTTACCTCCAAACTGCCATATCTCATGAACGGATTGACCAATCCGCAAAATTTCTGTTGCATCTGAAAGTAGAAACTCGCCCGATTACAACGGTTCGAGTAGTATTCCCCTAGGCCGTTTTAGTTATTCGTTTCGAGCATCAGAACTGCGAAAATTTGGAGTTTCTCAAGCGTTTCTTACCTCAAAACTGCCATATCTCGCGAACGGATTGACCAATACGCAAAATTTCTGTTGCATCTGAAAGTAGAAACTCCCCCGATTACAACGGTATGAGTAGTTTCCCCCTAGGCCATTCTGGTTATTCGTTTCGAGCATCAGAACTGCGAAAATTTTGAGTTTCTCAAGCGTTCCGTACATCAAAACTGCCATATCTCGCGAACCGATTGACCAATCCGCAAAATTTCTGTTGCATCTGTAAGTAGAAGCTCGCCACATTTCAAAGATTTGAATAGTTTTGCCCTAGGCCGTTCTAGTTATTCGTTTCGAGCATCAGAACTGCGAAAATTTTGCGTTTCTCAAGCGTTTCTTTCATCAACACTGCCATATCTCGCGAACGGATTGACCAATCCGCAAAATTTCTGTTGCATCTGAAAGTAGAAACTCGCCCGATTACAACGGTATGAGTAGTTTTCCCCTAGGCCGTTCTAGTTATTCGTTTCGAGCACCAGAACTGCGAAAATTTTGAGTTTCTCAAGCGTTTCTTTCATCAAAACTGCCATATCTCGCGAACGGATTGACCAATCCGCAAAATTTCTGTTGAACCGGAAAGTAGAAACCCGCCCGATTACAACGGCATGAATAGTTTTCCCCTAGGCCGTTCTAGTTAGTCGTTTCGAGCATCAGAACTGCTAAAATGTTGAGTTTCTGAAGCGTTTCTTACCTCCAAACTGCCATATCTCATGAACGGATTGACCAATCCCCAAAATTTCTGTTGCATCTGAAAGTAGAAACTCGCCCGATTAAACGGTTCGAGTAGTATTCCCCTAGGCCGTTTTAGTTATTCGTTTCGAGCATCAGAACTGCGAAAATTTGGAGTTTCTCAAGCGTTTCTTACCTCAAAACTGCCATATCTCGCGAACGGATTGACCAATACGCAAAATTTCTGTTGCATCTGAAAGTAGAAACTCCCCCGATTACAACGGTATGAGTAGTTTCCCCCTAGGCCATTCTGGTTATTCGTTTCGAGCATCAGAACTGCGAAAATTTTGAGTTTCTCAAGCGTTCCGTACATCAAAACTGCCATATCTCGCGAACCGATTGACTAATCCGCAAAATTTCTGTTGCATCTGTAAGTAGAAGCTCGCCACATTTCAAAGGTTTGAATAGTTTTGCCCTAGGCCGTTCTAGTTATTCGTTTCGAGCATCAGAACTGCGAAAATTTTGCGTTTCTCAAGCGTTTCTTTCATCAACACTGCCATATCTCGCGAACGGATTGACCAATCCGCAAAATTTCTGTTGCATCTGAAAGTAGAAGCTCGCCCGATTGCAACGGTACGAGTGGTTTTCCCCTAGGCCTTTCAAGTTATTCGTTTCGAGCATCAGAACTGCGAAAATTTGGAGTTTCTCAAGCGTTTCTTACCTCAAAACTGCCATATCTCGCGAACGGATTGTCCAATACGCAAAATTTCTGTTGCATCTGAAATGAGAAACTCGCCCGATTACAACGGTATGAGTAGTTTCCCCCTAGGCCGTTCTAGTTATTCGTTTCGAGCATCAGAACTGCGAAAATTTTGAGTTTCTCAAGCGTTCCTTACCTCAAAACTGCCATGTCTCGCGAACGGATTGACCAATCCGCAAAATTTCTGTTGCATCTGAAAGTAGAAGCTCGCCCGATTACAACGGTACGAGTAGTTTTCCCCTAGGCCGTTCTAGTTATTCGTTTCGAGCATCAGAACTGCGAAAATTTGGAGCTTCTCAAGCGTTTCTTACCTCAAAACTGCCATATCTCGCGAACGGAGTGACCAATACGCAAAATTTCTGTCGCATCTGAAAGTAGAAACTCCCCCGATTACAACGGTATGAGTAGTTTCCCCCTAGGCCATTCTGGTTATTCGTTTCGAGCATCAGAACTGCGAAAATTTTGAGTTTCTCAAGCGTTCCGTACCTCAAAACTGCCATATCTCGCGAACGAATTGACCAATCCGCAAAATTTCTGTTGCATCTGAAAGTAGAAGCTCGCCACATTTCAAAGGTTTGAATAGTTTTGCCCTAGGCCGTTCTAGTTATTCGTTTCGAGCATCAGAACTGCGAAAATTTGGAGTTTCTCAAGCGTTTCTTACCTCAAAACTGCCATATCTCGCGAACGGATTGTCCAATACGCAAAATTTTTGTTGCATCTGAGAGTAGAAACTCGCCCGATTACAACGGTATGAGTAGTTTCCCCCTAGGCCGTTCTAGTTATTCGTTTCGAGCATCAGAACTGCGAAAATTTTGAGTTTCTCAAGCGTTCCTTACCTCAAAACTGCCATATCTCGCGAACGGATTGACCAATCCGCAAAATTTCTGTTGCATCTGAAAGTAGAAGCTCGCCACATTTCAACGGTTCGAGTAGTATTCCCCTAGGCCGTTTTAGTTATTCGTTTCGAGCATCAGAACTGCGAAAATTTGGAGTTTCTCAAGCGTTTCTTACCTCAAAACTGCCATATCTCGCGAACGGATTGACCAATACGCAAAATTTCTGTTGCATCTGAAAGTAGAAACTCCCCCGATTACAACGGTATGAGTAGTTTCCCCCGAGGCCATTCTGGTTATTCGTTTCGAGCATCAGAACTACGAAAATTTTGAGTTTCTCAAGCGTTCCGTACATCAAAACTGCCATATCTCGCGAACGGATTGACCAATCCGCAAAATTTCTGTTGCATCTGAAAGTAGAAGCTCGCCACATTTCAAAGGTTTGAATAGTTTTGCCCTAGGCCGTTCTAGTTATTCGTTTCGAGCATCAGAACTGCGAAAATTTTGCGTTTCTCAAGCGTTTCTTTCATCAACACTGCCATATCTCGCGAACGGATTGACCAATCCGCAAAATTTCTGTTGCATCTGAAAGTAGAAGCTCGCCCGATTACAACGGTACGAGTAGTTTTCCCATAGGCCTTTCTAGTTATTCGTTTCGAGCATCAGAACTGCGAAAATTTGGAGTTTCTCAAGCGTTTCTTACCTCAAAACTGCCATATCTCGCGAACGGATTGTCCAATAGGCAAAATTTCTGTTGCATCTGAAAGTAGAAACTCGCCCGATTACAACGGTATGAGTAGTTTTCCCCTAGGCCGTTCTAGTTATTAGTTTCGAGCATCAGAACTGCGAAAATTTTGAGTTTCTCAAGCGTTTCTTTCATCAAAACTGCCGTATCTCGCGAACGGATTGACCAATCCGCAAAATTTCTGTTGAACCGGAAAGTAGAAACCCGCCCGATTACAACGGCATGAATAGTTTTCCCCTAGGCCGTTCTAGTTAGTCGTTTCGAGCATCAGAACTGCTAAAATGTTGAGTTTCTGAAGCGTTTCTTACCTCCAAACTGCCATATCTCATGAACGGATTGACCAATCCGCAAAATTTCTGTTGCATCTGAAAGTAGAAACTCGCCCGATTACAACGGTTCGAGTAGTATTCCCCTAGGCCGTTTTAGTTATTCGTTTCGAGCATCAGAACTGCGAAAATTTGGAGTTTCTCAAGCGTTTCTTTGCTTAAAACTGCTATATCTCGCGAACGGATTGACCAATACGCAAAATTTCTGTTGCATCTGAAAGTAGAAACTCCCCCGATTACAACGGTATGAGTAGTTTCCCCCTAGGCCATTCTGGTTATTCGTTTCGAGCATCAGAACTGCGAAAATTTTGAGTTTCTCAAGCGTTCCGTACATCTAAACTGCCATATCTCGCGAACCGATTGACCAATCCTCAAAATTTCTGTTGCATCTGTAAGTAGAAGCTCGCCACATTTCAAAGGTTTGAATAGTTTTGCCCTAGGCCGTTCTAGTTATTCGTTTCGAGCATCAGAACTGCGAAAATTTTGCGTTTCTCAAGCGTTTCTTTCATCAACACTGCCATATCTCGCGAACGGATTGACCAATCCGCAAAATTTCTGTTGCATCTGAAAGTAGAAGCTCGCCCGATTACAACGGTACGAGTAGTTTTCCCCTAGGCCTTTCTAGTTATTCGTTTCGAGCATCAGAACTGCGAAAGTTTGGAGTTTCTCAAGCGTTTCTTACCTCAAAACTGCCATATCTCGCGAACGGATTGACCAATACGCAAAATTTCTGTTGCATCTGAAAGTAGAAAGTCGCCCGATTACAACGGCATGAATAGTTTCCCCCTAGGCCGTTCTAGTTAGTCGTTTCGAGCATCAGAACTGCTAAAATGTAGAGTTTCTGAAGCGTTTCTTACCTCCAAACTGCCATATCTCATGAACGGATTGACCAATCCGCAAAATTTCTGTTGCATCTGAAAGTAGAAACTCGCCCGATTACAAAGTTATGCGTACTTTTCCCCTAGGCCGTTCTAGTTATTCGTTTCGAGCATCAGAACTGCGAAAATTTTGAGTTTCTCAAGCGTTTCGAGCATCAGAACTGCGAAAATTTTTAGTTTCTCAAGCGTTTCTTACCTCAAAACTGCCATATCTCGCGAACGGATTGACCAATCCGCAAAATTTCTGTTGCATCTGAAAGTAGAATCTCGCCACATTTCAACGGTTTGAGTAGTTTTGCCCTAGGCCGTTCTAGCTTTTCGTTTCGAGCATCAGAACTGCGAAAGTTTTGAGTTTCTCAAGCGTTTCTTTCATCAAAACTGCCATACCTCGCGAACGGATTGACCAATCCGCAAAATTTCTGTTGAACCGGAAAGTAGAAACCCGCCCGATTACAACGGCATGAATAGTTTTCCCCTAGGCCGTTCTAGTTAGTCGTTTTGAGCATCAGAACTGCTAAAATTGTGAGTTTCTCAAGCGTTTCTTACCTCAAAACTGCCGTATCTCGCCAACGGATTGACCAATCCGCAAAATTTCTGTTGCATCTGAAAGTAGAAGCTCGCCACATTTCAACGGTTTGAGTAGTTTTGCCCTAGGCCGTTCTAGTTATTCGTTTCGAGCATCAGAACTGCGAAAGTTTTGAGTTTCTCAAGCGTTTCGAGCATCAGAACTGCGAAAATTTTGAGTTTCTCAAGCGTTTCTTACCTCAAAACTGCCATATCTCGCGAACGGATTGACCAATCCGCAAAATTTCTGTTGCATCTGAAAGTAGAAGCTCGCCCGATTACAACGGTACGACTAGTTTTCCCCTAGGCCGTTCTAGTTATTCGTTTCGAGCATCAGAACTGCGAAAATTTTGCGTTTCTCAAGCGTTTCTTTCATCAAAACTGCCATATCTCGCGAACGGATTGACGAATCCGCAAAATTTCTGTTGCATCTGAACGTAGAAGCTCGCCCGATTACAACGGTACGAGTAGTTTTCCCCTAGGCCGTTCTAGTTATTCGTTTCGAGCATCAGAACTGCGAAAATTTGGAGTTTCTCAAGCGTTTCTTACCTCAAAACTGCCATATCTCGCGAACGGATTGTCCAATACGCAAAATTTCTGTTGCATCTGAAAGTAGAAACTCGCCCGATTACAACGGTATGAGTAGTTTTCCCCTAGGCCGTTCTAGTTATTCGTTTAGAGCATCAGAACTGCGAAAGTTTTGAGTTTCTCAAGCGTTTCGAGCATCAGAACTGCGAAAATTTTGAGTTTCTCTAGCGTTTCTTACCTCAAAACTGCCATATCTCGCGAACGGATTGACCAGTCCGCAAAATTTCTGTTCCATCTGAAAGTAGAAGCTCGCCCGATTACAACGGTACGAGTAGCTTTCCCCTAGGCCGTTCTAGTTATTCGTTTCGAGCATCAGAACTGCGAAAGTTTGGAGTTTCTCAAGCGTTTCTTACCTCAAAACTGCCATATCTCGCGAACGGATTGACCAATACGCAAAATTTCTGTTGCATCTGAAAGTAGAAAGTCGCCCGATTACAACGGCATGAATAGTTTCCCCCTAGGCCGTTCTAGTTAGTCGTTTCGAGCATCAGAACTGCTAAAATGTAGAGTTTCTGAAGCGTTTCTTACCTCCAAACTGCCATATCTCATGAACGGATTGACCAATCCGCAAAATTTCTGTTGCATCTGAAAGTAGAAACTCGCCCGATTACAAAGTTATGCGTACTTTTCCCCTAGGCCGTTCTAGTTATTCGTTTCGAGCATCAGAACTGCGAAAATTTTGAGTTTCTCAAGCGTTTCGAGCATCAGAACTGCGAAAATTTTTAGTTTCTCAAGCGTTTCTTACCTCAAAACTGCCATATCTCGCGAACGGATTGACCAATCCGCAAAATTTCTGTTGCATCTGAATGTAGAAGCTCGCCACATTTCAACGGTTTGAGTAGTTTTGCCCTAGGCCGTTCTAGCTTTTCGTTTCGAGCATCAGAACTGCGAAAGTTTTGAGTTTCTCAAGCGTTTCTTTCATCAAAACTGCCATATCTCGCGAACGGATTGACCAATCCGCAAAATTTCTGTTGAACCGGAAAGTAGAAACCCGCCCGATTACAACGGCATGAATAGTTTTCCCCTAGGCCGTTCTAGTTAGTCGTTTTGAGCATCAGAACTGCTAAAATTGTGAGTTTCTCAAGCGTTTCTTACCTCAAAACTGCCGTATCTCGCCAACGAATTGACCAATCCGCAAAATTTCTGTTGCATCTGAAAGTAGAAGCTCGCCACATTTCAACGGTTTGAGTAGTTTTGCCCTAGGCCGTTCTAGTTATTCGTTTCGAGCTTCAGAACTGCGAAAAGTTGGAGTTTCTCAAGCGTTCTAACCTCAAAACTGCCATATCTAGCGAACGGATTGACCAATCCGCAAAATCTCTGTTGCATCTGAAAGTAGAAGCTCGCCACATTTCAACGGTTTGAGTAGTTTTGCCCTAGGCCGTTCTAGTTATTCGTTTCGAGCATCAGAACTGCGAAAGTTTTGAGTTTCTCAAGCGTTTCTTTCATCAAAACTGCCATATCTCGCGAACGGATTGACCAATCCGCAAAATTTCTGTTGAACCGGAAAGTAGAAACCCGCCCGATTACAACGGCATGAATAGTTTTCCCCTAGGCCGTTCTAGTTAGTCGTTTCGAGCATCAGAACTGCTAAAATTGTGAGTTTCTCAAGCGTTTCTTACCTCAAAACTGCCGTATCTCGCGAACGGATTGACCAATCCGCAAAATTTCTGTTGCATCTGAAAGTAGAAACTCGCCACATTTCAACGGTTTGAGTAGTTTTGCCCTAGGCCGTTCTAGTTATTCGTTTCGAGCATCAGAACTGCGAAAATTTTGCGTTTCTCAAGCGTTTCTTTCATCAAAACTGCCATATCTCGCGAACGGATTGACAAATCGGCAAAATTTCTGTTGAACCGGAAAGTAGAAACCCGCCCGATTACAACGGCATGAATAGTTTTCCCCTAGGCCGTTCTAGTTAGTCGTTTCGAGCATCAGAACTGCTAAAATGTTGAGTTTCTCAAGCGTTTCTTACCTCCAAACTGCCATATCTCATGAACGGATTGACCAATCCGCAAAATTTCTGTTGCATCTGAAAGTAGAAACTCGCCCGATTACAAAGGTATGCGTACTTTTCCCCTAGGCCGTTCTAGTTATTCGTTTCGAGCATCAGAACTGCGAAAGTTTTGAGTTTCTCAAGCGTTTCGTGCATCAGAAGTGCGAAAATTTTGAGTTTCTCAAGCGTTTCTTACCTCAAAACTGCCATATCTCGCGAACGGATTGACCAATACGCAAAATTTCTGTTGCATCTGAAAGTAGAAACTCCCCCGATTACAACGGTATGAGTAGTTTCCCCCTAGGCAATTCTGGTTATTCGTTTCGAGCTTCAGAACTGCGAAAATTTTGAGTTTCTCAAGCGTTCCGTACCTCAAAACTGCCATATCTCGCGAACGGATTGACCAATCCGCAAAATTTCTGTTGCATCTGAATGTAGAAGCTCGCCACATTTCGAAGGTTTGAATAGTTTTCCCCTAGGCCGTTCTAGTTATTCGTTTCGAGCATCAGAACTGCGAAAGTTTGGAGTTTCTCAAGCGTTTCTTACCTCAAAACTGCCATATCTCGCGAACGGATTGACCAATACGCAAAATTTCTGTTGCATCTGAAAGTAGAAACTCGCCCGTTTACAACGGCATGAATAGTTTCCCCCTAGGCCGTTCTAGTTAGTCGTTTCGAGCATCAGAACTGCTAAAATGTAGAGTTTCTGAAGCGTTTCTTACTTCCAAACTGCCATATCTCATGAACGGATTGACCAATCCGCAAAATTTCTGTTGCATCTGAAAGTAGAAACTCGCCCGATTACAAAGCTATGCGTACTTTTCCCCTAGGCCGTTCTAGTTATTCGTTTCGAGCATCAGAACTGCGTAAATTTTGAGTTTCTCAAGCGTTTCGAGCATCAGAACTGCGAAAATTTTTAGTTTCTCAAGCGTTTCTTACCTCAAAACTGCCATATCTCGCGAACGGATTGACCAATCCGCAAAATTTCTGTTGCATCTGAAAGTAGAAGCTCGCCACATTTCAACGGTTTGAGTAGTTTTGCCCTAGGCCGTTCTAGCTTTTCGTTTCGAGCATCAGAACTGCGAAAGTTTTGAGTTTCTCAAGCGTTTCTTTCATCAAAACTGCCATATCTCGCGAACGGATTGACCAATCCGCAAAATTTCTGTTGAACCGGAAAGTAGAAACCCGCCCGATTACAACGGCATGAATAGTTTTCCCCTAGGCCGTTCTAGTTAGTCGTTTTGAGCATCAGAACTGCTAAAATTGTGAGTTTCTCAAGCGTTTCTTACCTCAAAACTGCCGTACCTCGCCAACGGATTGACCAATCCGCAAAATTTCTGTTGCATCTGAAAGTAGAAGCTCGCCACATTTCAACGGTTTGAGTAGTTTTGCCCTAGGCCGTTCTAGTTATTCGTTTCGAGCTTCAGAACTGCGAAAAGTTGGAGTCTCTCAAGCGTTCTTACCTCAAAACTGCCATATCTAGCGAACGGATTGACCAATCCGCAAAATCTCTGTTGCATCTGAAAGTAGAAGCTCGCCACATTTCAACGGTTTGAGTAGTTTTGCCCTAGGCCGTTCTAGTTATTCGTTTCGAGCATCAGAACTGCGAAAGTTTTGAGTTTCTCAAGCGTTTCTTTCATCAAAACTGCCATATCTCGCGAACGGATTGACCAATCCGCAAAATTTCTGTTGAACCGGAAAGTAGAAACCCGCCCGATTACAACGGCATGAATAGTTTTCCCCTAGGCCGTTCTAGTTAGTCGTTTCGAGCATCAGAACTGCTAAAATTGTGAGTTTCTCAAGCGTTTCGTGCATCAGAAGTGCGAAAATTTTGAGTTTCTCAAGCGTTTCTTACCTCAAAACTGCCATATCTCGCGAACGGATTGACCAATCCGCAAAATTTCTGTTGCATCTGAAAGTAGAAGCTCGCCACATTTCAAAGGTTAGAATAGTTTTGCCCTAGACCGTTCTAGTTATTCGTTTCGAGCATCAGAACTGCGAAAATTTTGCGTTTCTCAAGCGTTTCTTTCATCAAAACTGCAATATCTCGCGAACGGATTGACCAATCCGCAAAATTTCTGTTGCATCTGAAAGTAGAAGCTCGCCCGATTACAACGGTACGAGTAGTTTTCCCCTAGGCCGTTCTAGTTATTCGTTTCGAGCATCAGAACTGCGAAAATTTGGAGTTTCTCAAGCGTTTCTTACCTCAAAACTGCCATATCTCGCGAACGGATTGACCAATACGCAAAATTTCTGTTGCATCTGAAAGTAGAAACTCGCCCGATTACAACGGCATGAATAGTTTTCCCCTAGGCCGTTCTAGTTAGTCGTTTCGAGCATCAGAACTGCTAAAATGTAGAGTTTCTGAAGCGTTTCTTACCTCCAAACTGCCATATCTCATGAACGGATTGACCAATCCGCAAAATTTCTGTTGCATCTGAAAGCAGAAACTCGCCCGATTACAAAGGTATGCGTACTTTTCCCCTAGGCCGTTCTAGTTATTCGTTTCGAGCATCAGAACTGCAAAAATTTTGAGTTTCTCAAGCGTTTCGAGCATCAGAACTGCGAAAATTTTTAGTTTCTCAAGCGTTTCTTACCTCAAAACTGCCATATCTCGCGAACGGATTGACCAATCCGCAAAATTTCTGTTGCATCTGAAAGTAGAAGCTCGCCACATTTCAACGCGTTGAGTAGTTTTGCCCTAGGCCGTTCTAGCTATTCGTTTCGAGCATCAGAACTGCGAAAGTTTTGAGTTTCTCAAGCGTTTCTTTCATCAAAACTGCCATATCTCGCGAACGGATTGACCAATCCGCAAAATTTCTGTTGAACCGGAAAGTAGAAACCCGCCCGATTACAACGGCATGAATAGTTTTCCCCTAGGCCGTTCTAGTTAGTCGTTTCGAGCCTCAGTACTGCTAAAATTGTGAGTTTCTCAAGCGTTTCTTACCTCAAAACTGCCGTACCTCGCGAACGGATTGACCAATCCGCAAAATTTCTGTTGCATCTGAAAGTAGAAACTCGCCACATTTCAACGGTTTGAGTAGTTTTGCCCTAGGCCGTTCTAGTTATTCGTTTCGAGCATCAGAACTGCGAAAATTTTGCGTTTCTCAAGCGTTTCTTTCATCAAAACTGCCATATCTCGCGAACGGATTGACAAATCCGCAAAATTTCTGTTGAACCGGAAAGTAGAAACCCGCCCGATTACAACGGCATGAATAGTTTTCCCCTAGGCCGTTCTAGTTAGTCGTTTCGAGCATCAGAACTGCGAAAATTTGGAGTTTCTCAAGCGTTTCTTACCTCCAAACTGCCATATCTCGCGAACGGATTGACCAATCCGCAAAATTTCTGTTGCATCTGAAAGCAGAAACTCGCCCGATTACAACGGTATGAGTAGTTTTCCCCTAGGCCGTTCTAGTTATTCGTTTCGAGCATCAGAACTGCGAAAGTTTTGAGTTTCTCAAGCGTTTCGAGAATCAGAAGTGCGAAAATTTTGAGTTTCTCAAGCGTTTCTTACCTCAAAACTGCCATATCTCGCGAACGGATTGACCAATCCGCAAAATTTCTGTTGCATCTGAAAGTAGAAGCTCGCCCGATTACAACGGTGGGAGTAGTTTTCCCCTAGGCCGTTCTAGTTATTCGTTTCGAGCATCAGAACTGCGAAAATTTGGAGTTTCTCAAGCGTTTCTTACCTCAAAGCTGCCATATCTCGCGAACGGATTGACCAATACGCAAAATTTCTGTTGCATTTGAAAGTAGAAACTCGCCCGATTACAACGGTATGAGTAGTTTCCCCCTAGGCCATTCTGATTATACGTTTCGAGCATCAGAACTGCGAAAATTTTGAGTTTCTCAAGCGTTTCTTACCTCAAAACTGCCGTATCTCGCGAACGGATTGACCAATCCGCAAAATTTCTGTTGCATCTGAAAGTAGAAACTCGCCCGATTACAACGGTATGAGTAGTTTCCCCCTAGGCCGTTCTAGTTATTCGTTTCGAGCATCAGAACTGCGAAAATTTTGAGTTTCTCAAGCGTTCCTTACCTCAAAACTGCCATATCTCGCGAACGGATTGACCAATCCGCAAAATTTCTGTTGCATCTGAAAGTAGAAGCTCGCCACATTTCAACGGTTTGAGTAGTTTTGCCCTAGGCCGTTCTAGTTTTTCGTTTCGAGCATCAGAACTGCGAAAATTTTGAGTTTCTCAAGCGTTTCTTACCTCAAAACTGCCATATCTCGCGAACGGATTGACCAATCCGCAAAATTTCTGTTGCATCTGAAAGTAGAATCTCGCCACATTTCAACGGTTTGAGTAGTTTTCCCCTAGGCCGTTCTAGTTATTCGTTTCGAGCATCAGAACTGCTAAAATGTTGAGTTTCTCAAGCGTTTCTTACCTCCAAACTGCCATATCTCGCGAACGGATTGACCAATCCGCAAAATTTCTGTTGCATCTGAAAGTAGAAACTCGCCCGATTACAACGGTATGAGTAGTTTTCCACTAGGCCGTTCTAGTTTTTCGTTTCGAGCATCAGAACTGCGAAAATTTTGAGTTTCTCAAGCGTTTCTTACCTCAAAACTGCCATATCTCGCGAACGGATTGACCAATCCGCAAAATTTCTGTTGCATCTGAAAGTAGAAGCTCGCCCGATTACAAAGGTACGAGTAGTTTTGCCCTAGGCCGTTCTAGTTTTTCGTTTCGAGCATAAGAACTGCGAAAATTTGGAGTTTCTCAAGCGTTTCTTACCTCAAAACTGCCATATCTCGCGAACGGATTGACCAATACGCAAAATTTCTGTTCCATCTGAAAGTAGAAGCTCGCCCGATTACAACGGTACGAGTAGTTTTCCCCCAGGCCGTTCTAGTTATTCGTTTCGAGCATCAGAACTGCGAAAATTTGGAGTTTCTCAAGCGTTTCTTACCTCAAAACTGCCATATCTCGCGAACGGATTGACCAATACGCAAAATTTCTGTTGCATCTGAAAGTAGAAACTCGCCCGATTACAACGGTATGAGTAGTTTTGCCCTAGGCCGTTCTAGTTTTTCGTTTCGAGCATCAGAACTGCGAAAATTTTGAGTTTCTCAAGCGTTTCTTACCTCAAAACTGCCATATCTCGCGAACGGATTGACCAATCCGCAAAATTTCTGTTGCATCTGAAAGTAGAAACCCGCCCGATTACAACGGTATGAGTAGTTTCCCCCTAGGCCGTTCTAGTTTTTCGTTTCGAGCATAAGAACTGCGAAAATTTGGAGTTTCTCAAGCGTTTCTTACCTCAAAACTGCCATATCTCGCGAACGGATTGACCAATACGCAAAATTTCTGTTGCATCTGAAAGTAGAAGCTCGCCACATTTCAACGGTTTGAGTAGTTTTGCCCTAGGCCGTTCTAGTTTTTCGTTTCGAGCATCAGAACTGCGAAAATTTTGAGTTTCTCAAGCGTTTCTTACCTCAAAACTGCCATATCTCGCGAACGGATTGACCAATCCGCAAAATTTCTGTTGCATCTGAAAGTAGAATCTCGCCACATTTCAACGGTTTGAGTAGTTTTCCACTAGGCCGTTCTAGTTTTTCGTTTCGAGCATCAGAACTGCGAAAATTTTGAGTTTCTCAAGCGTTTCTTACCTCAAAACTGCCATATCTCGCGAACGGATTGACCAATCCGCAAAATTTCTGTTGCATCTGAAAGTAGAAGCTCGCCCGATTACAAAGGTACGAGTAGTTTTGCCCTAGGCCGTTCTAGTTTTTCGTTTCGAGCATAAGAACTGCGAAAACTTTTAGTTTCTCAAGCGTTTCTTACCTCAAAACTGCCATATCTCGCGAACGGATTGACCAATACGCAAAATTTCTGTTCCATCTGAAAGTAGAAGCTCGCCCGATTACAACGGTACGAGTAGTTTTCCCCCAGGCCGTTCTAGTTATTCGTTTCGAGCATCAGAACTGCGAAAATTTGGAGTTTCTCAAGCGTTTCTTACCTCAAAACTGCCATATCTCGCGAACGGATTGACCAATACGCAAAATTTCTGTTGCATCTGAAAGTAGAAACTCGCCCGATTACAACGGTATGAGTAGTTTTGCCCTAGGCCGTTCTAGTTTTTCGTTTCGAGCATCAGAACTGCGAAAATTTTGAGTTTCTCAAGCGTTTCTTACCTCAAAACTGCCATATCTCGCGAACGGATTGACCAATCCGCAAAATTTCTGTTGCATCTGAAAGTAGAAACCCGCCCGATTACAACGGTATGAGTAGTTTCCCCCTAGGCCGTTCTAGTTTTTCGTTTCGAGCATAAGAACTGCGAAAATTTGGAGTTTCTCAAGCGTTTCTTACCTCAAAACTGCCATATCTCGCGAACGGATTGACCAATACGCAAAATTTCTGTTGCATCTGAAAGTAGAAGCTCGCCACATTTCAACGGTTTGAGTAGTTTTGCCCTAGGCCGTTCTAGTTTTTCGTTTCGAGCATCAGAACTGCGAAAATTTTGAGTTTCTCAAGCGTTTCTTACCTCAAAACTGCCATATCTCGCGAACGGATTGACCAATCCGCAAAATTTCTGTTGCATCTGAAAGTAGAATCTCGCCACATTTCAACGGTTTGAGTAGTTTTCCCCTAGGCCGTTCTAGTTATTCGTTTCGAGCATCAGAACTGCTAAAATGTTGAGTTTCTCAAGCGTTTCTTACCTCCAAACTGCCATATCTCGCGAACGGATTGACCAATCCGCAAAATTACTGTTGCATCTGAAAGTAGAAACTCGCCCGATTACAACGGTATGAGTAGTTTTCCACTAGGCCGTTCTAGTTATTCGTTTCAAGCATCAGAACTGCGAAAATTTTGAGCTTCTCAAGCGTTTCTTACCTCAAAACTGCCATATCTCGCGAACGGATTGACCAATCCGCAAAATTTCTGTTCCATCTGAAAGTAGAAGCTCGCCCGATTACAACGGTACGAGTAGTTTTCCCCCAGGCCGTTCTAGTTATTCGTTTCGAGCATCAGAACTGCGAAAATTTGGAGTTTCTCAAGCGTTTCTTACCTCAAAACTGCCATATCTCGCGAACGGATTGACCAATACGCAAAATTTCTGTTGCATCTGAAAGTAGAAACTCACCCGATTACAACGGTATGAGTAGTTTTGCCCTAGGCCGTTCTAGTTTTTCGTTTCGAGCATCAGAACTGCGAAAATTTTGAGTTTCTCAAGCGTTTCTTACCTCAAAACTGCCATATCTCGCGAACGGATTGACCAATCCGCAAAATTTCTGTTGCATCTGAAAGTAGAAACTCGCCCGATTACAACGGTATGAGTAGTTTCCCCCTAGGCCGTTCTAGTTATTCGTTTCGAGCATCAGAACTGCGAAAATTTTGAGTTTCTCAAGCGTTCCTTACCTCAAAACTGCCATATCTCGCGAAAGGATTGACCAATCCGCAAAATTTCTGTTGCATCTGAAAGTAGAAGCTCGCCACATTTCAACGGTTTGAGTAGTTTTGCCCTAGGCCGTTCTTGTTTTTCGTTTCGAGCATCAGAACTGCGAAAATTTTGAGTTTCTCAAGCGTTTCTTACCTCAAAACTGCCATATCTCGCGAACGGATTGACCAATCCGCAAAATTTCTGTTGCATCTGAAAGTAGAATCTCGCCACATTTCAACGGTTTGAGTAGTTTTCCCCTAGGCCGTTCTAGTTATTCGTTTCGAGCATCAGAACTGCTAAAATGTTGAGTTTCTCAAGCGTTTCTTACCTCCAAACTGCCATATCTCGCGAACGGATTGACCAATCCGCAAAATTTCTGTTGATCCGGAAAGTAGAAACCCGCCCGATTACAACGGCATGAATAGTTTTCCCCTAGGCCGTTCTACTTAGTCGTTTCGAGCATCAGAACTGCTAAAATGTTGAGTTTCTGAAGCGTTTCTTACCTCCAAACTGCCATATCTCGCGAACGGATTGACCAATCCGCAAAATTTCTGTTGCATCTGAAAGTAGAAGCTCGCCCGATTACAAAGGTACGAGTAGTTTTGCCCTAGGCCGTTCTAGTTTTTCGTTTCGAGCATAAGAACTGCGAAAATTTGGAGTTTCTCAAGCGTTTCTTACCTCAAAACTGCCATATCTCGCGAACGGATTGACCAATACGCAAAATTTCTGTTCCATCTGAAAGTAGAAGCTCGCCCGATTACAACGGTACGAGTAGTTTTCCCCCAGGCCGTTCTAGTTATTCGTTTCGAGCATCAGAACTGCGAAAATTTGGAGTTTCTCAAGCGTTTCTTACCTCAAAACTGCCATATCTCGCGAACGGATTGACCAATACGCAAAATTTCTGTTGCATCTGAAAGTAGAAACTCGCCCGATTACAACGGTATGAGTAGTTTTGCCCTAGGCCGTTCTAGTTTTTCGTTTCGAGCATCAGAACTGCGAAAATTTTGAGTTTCTCAAGCGTTTCTTACCTCAAAACTGCCATATCTCGCGAACGGATTGACCAATACGCAAAATTTCTGTTGCATCTGAAAGTAGAAACCCGCCCGATTACAACGGTATGAGTAGTTTCCCCCTAGGCCGTTCTAGTTATTCGTTTCGAGCATCAGAACTGCGAAAATTTTGAGTTTCTCAAGCGTTCCTTACCTCAAAACTGCCATATCTCGCGAACGGATTGACCAATCCGCAAAATTTCTGTTGCATCTGAAAGTAGAAGCTCGCCACATTTCAACGGTTTGAGTAGTTTTGCCCTAGGCCGTTCTAGTTTTTCGTTTCGAGCATCAGAACTGCGAAAATTTTGAGTTTCTCAAGCGTTTCTTACCTCAAAACTGCCATATCTCGCGAACGGATTGACCAATCCGCAAAATTTCTGTTGCATCTGAAAGTAGAATCTCGCCACATTTCAACGGTTTGAGTAGTTTTCCCCTAGGCCGTTCTAGTTATTCGTTTCGAGCATCAGAACTGCTAAAATGTTGAGTTTCTCAAGCGTTTCTTACCTCCAAACTGCCATATCTCGCGAACGGATTGACCAATCCGCAAAATTTCTGTTGCATCTGAAAGTAGAAACTCGCCCGATTACAACGGTATGAGTAGTTTTCCACTAGGCCGTTCTAGTTATTCGTTTCAAGCATCAGAACTGCGAAAATTTTGAGCTTCTCAAGCGTTTCTTACCTCAAAACTGCCATATCTCGCGAACGGATTGACCAATCCGCAAAATTTCTGTTCCATCTGAAAGTAGAAGCTCGCCCGATTACAACGGTACGAGTAGTTTTCCCCCAGGCCGTTCTAGTTATTCGTTTCGAGCATCAGAACTGCGAAAATTTGGAGTTTCTCAAGCGTTTCTTACCTCAAAACTGCCATATCTCGCGAACGGATTGACCAATACGCAAAATTTCTGTTGCATCTGAAAGTAGAAACTCACCCGATTACAACGGTATGAGTAGTTTTGCCCTAGGCCGTTCTAGTTTTTCGTTTCGAGCATCAGAACTGCGAAAATTTTGAGTTTCTCAAGCGTTTCTTACCTCAAAACTGCCATATCTCGCGAACGGATTGACCAATCCGCAAAATTTCTGTTGCATCTGAAAGTAGAAACTCGCCCGATTACAACGGTATGAGTAGTTTCCCCCTAGGCCGTTCTAGTTATTCGTTTCGAGCATCAGAACTGCGAAAATTTTGAGTTTCTCAAGCGTTCCTTACCTCAAAACTGCCATATCTCGCGAAAGGATTGACCAATCCGCAAAATTTCTGTTGCATCTGAAAGTAGAAGCTCGCCACATTTCAACGGTTTGAGTAGTTTTGCCCTAGGCTGTTCTTGTTTTTCGTTTCGAGCATCAGAACTGCGAAAATTTTGAGTTTCTCAAGCGTTTCTTACCTCAAAACTGCCATATCTCGCGAACGGATTGACCAATCCGCAAAATTTCTGTTGCATCTGAAAGTAGAATCTCGCCACATTTCAACGGTTTGAGTAGTTTTCCCCTAGGCCGTTCTAGTTATTCGTTTCGAGCATCAGAACTGCTAAAATGTTGAGTTTCTCAAGCGTTTCTTACCTCCAAACTGCCATATCTCGCGAACGGATTGACCAATCCGCAAAATTTCTGTTGCATCTGAAAGTAGAAGCTCGCCACATTTCAACGGTTTGAGTAGTTTTCCCCTAGGCCGTTCTAGTTATTCGTTTCGAGCATCAGAACTGCGAAAATTTGGAGTTTCTCAAGCGTTTCTTACCCCCAAACTGCTATATCTCGCGAACGGATTGACCAATCCGCAAAATTTCTGTTGCATCTGAAAGTAGAAACACGCCCGATTACAACGGTATGAGTAGTTTTCCCCTAGGCCGTTCTAGTTATTCGTTTCGAGCATCAGAACTGCGAAAGTTTTGAGTTTCTCAAGCGTTTCGAGCATCAGAACGGCGAAAATTTTGAGTTTCTCAAGCGTTTCTTACCTCAAAACTGCCATATCTCGCGAACGGATTGACCAATCCGCAAAATTTCTGTTGCATCTGAAAGTAGAAGCTCGCCCGATTACAACGGTACGAGTAGTTTTCCCCTAGGCCGTTCTAGTTATTCGTTTCGAGCATCAGAACTGCGAAAATTTGGAGTTTCTCAAGCGTTTCTTACCTCAAAACTGCCATATCTCGCGAACGGATTGACCAATACGCAAAATTTCTGTTGCATCTGAAAGTAGAGACTCGCCCGATTACAACGGTATGAGTAGTTTCCCCCTAGGCCATTCTGGTTATTCGTTTCGAGCATCAGAACTGCGAAAATTTTGAGTTTCTCAAGCGTTCCTTACCTCAAAACTGCCATATCTCGCGAACGGATTGACCAATCCGCAAAATTTCTGTTGCATCTGAAAGTAGAAGCTCGCCACATTTCAACGGTTTGAGTAGTTTTGCCCTAGGCAGTTCTAGTTATTCGTTTCGAGCCTCAGAACTGCGAAAATTTTGCGTTTCTCAAGCGTTTCTTTCATCAAAACTGCCATATCTCGCGAACGGATTGACCAATCCGCAAAATTTCTGTTGCATCTGAAAGTAGAAGCTCGCCACATTTCAACGGTTTGAGTAGTTTTGCCCTAGGCCGTTCTAGTTTTTCGTTTCGAGCATCAGAATTGCGAAAATTTTGAGTTTCTCAAGCGTTTCTTACCTCAAAACTGCCATATCTCGCGAACGGATTGACCAATCCGCAAAATTTCTGTTGCATCTGAAAGTAGAATCTCGCCACATTTCAACGGTTTGAGTAGTTTTCCCCTAGGCCGTTCTAGTTATTCGTTTCGAGCATCAGAACTGCTAAAATGTTGAGTTTCTCAAGCGTTTCTTACCTCCAAACTGCCATATCTCGCGAACGGATTGACCAATCCGCAAAATTTCTGTTGCATCTGAAAGTAGAAACTCGCCCGATTACAACGGTATGAGTAGTTTTCCACTAGGCCGTACTAGTTATTCGTTTCAAGCATCAGAACTGCGAAAATTTTGAGTTTCTCAAGCGTTTCTTACCTCAAAACTGCCATATCTCGCGAACGGATTGACCAATCCGCAAAATTTCTGTTCCATCTGAAAGTAGAAGCTCGCCCGATTACAACGGTACGAGTAGTTTTCCCCCAGGCCGTTCTAGTTATTCGTTTCGAGCATCAGAACTGCGAAAATTTGGAGTTTCTCAAGCGTTTCTTACCTCAAAACTGCCATATCTCGCGAACGGATTGACCAATACGCAAAATTTCTGTCGCATCTGAAAGTAGAAACTCGCCCGATTACAACGGTATGAGTAGTTTTCCACTAGGCCGTTCTAGTTATTCGTTTCAAGCATCAGAACTGCGAAAATTTTGAGTTTCTCAAGCGTTTCTTACCTCAAAACTGCCATATCTCGCGAACGGATTGACCAATCCGCAAAATTTCTGTTGCATCTGAAAGTAGAAACTCGCCCGATTACAAGGGTATGAGTTGTTTCCCCCTAGGCCGTTCTAGTTATTCGTTTCGAGCATCAGAACTGCGAAAATTTTGAGTTTCTCAAGCGTTTCTTACCTCAAAACTGCCATATCTAGCGAACGGATTGACCAATACGCAAAATTTCTGTTGCATCTGAAAGTAGAAAAGCGCCCGATTACAACGGTATGAGTAGTTTTGCCCTAGGCCGTTCTAGTTTTTCGTTTCGAGCATCAGAACTGCGAAAATTTTGAGTTTCTCTAGCGTTTCTTACCTCAAAACTGCCATATCTCGCGAACGGATTGACCAATCCGCAAAATTTCTGTTGCATCTGAAAGTAGAAACTCGCCCGATTACAACGGTATGAGTAGTTTCCCCCTAGGCCGTTCTAGTTTTTCGTTTCGAGCATCAGAACTGCGAAAGTTTTGAGTTTCTCAAGCGTTTCGAGCATCAGAACGGCGAAAATTTTGAGTTTCTCAAGCGTTTCTTACCTCAAAACTGCCATATCTCGCGAACGGATTGACCAATACGCAAAATTTCTGTTGCATCTGAAAGTAGAAACGCGCCCGATTACAACGGTATGAGTAGTTTCCCCCTAGGCCGTTCTAGTTATTCGTTTCGAGCATCAGAACTGCGAAAATTTTGAGTTTCTCAAGCGTTCCTTACCTCAAAACTGCCATATCTCGCGAACGGATTGACCAATCCGCAAAATTTCTGTTGCATCTGAAAGTAGAAGCTCGCCCGATTACAAAGGTAGGAGTAGTTTTGCCCTAGGCCGTTCTAGTTTTTCGTTTCGAGCATCAGAACTGCGAAAATTTTGAGTTTCTCAAGCGTTTCTGACCTCAAAACTGCCATATCTCGCGAACGGATTGACCAATCCGCAAAATTTCTGTTGCATCTGAAAGTAGAAACTCGCCCGATTTCAACGGTATGAGTAGTTTCCCCCTAGGCCGTTCTAGTTATTCGTTTCGAGCATCAGAACTGCGAAAATTTTGAGTTTCTCAAGCGTTCCTTACCTCAAAACTGCCAGATCTCGCGAACGGATTGACCAATCCGCAAAATTTCTGTTGCATCTGAAAGTAGAAGCTCGCCACATTTCAACGGTTTGAGTAGTTTTGCCCTAGGCCGTTCTAGTTTTTCGTTTCGAGCATCAGAACTGCGAAAATTTTGAGTTTCTCAAGCGTTTCTTACCTCAAAACTGCCATATCTCGCGAACGGATTGACCAATCCGCAAAATTTCTGTTGCATCTGAAAGTAGAATCTCGCCACATTTCAACGGTTTGAGTAGTTTTCCCCTAGGCCGTTCTAGTTATTCGTTTCGAGCATCAGAACTGCTAAAATGTTGAGTTTCTCAAGCGTTTCTTACCTCAAAACTGCCATATCTCGCGAACGGATTGACCAATCCGCAAAATTTCTGTTCCATCTGAAAGTAGAAGCTCGCCCGATTACAACGGTACGAGTAGTTTTCCCCCAGGCCGTTCTAGTTATTCGTTTCGAGCATCAGAACTGCGAAAATTTGGAGTTTCTCAAGCGTTTCTTACCTCAAAACTGCCATATCTCGCGAACGGATTGACCAATACGCAAAATTTCTGTTGCATCTGAAAGTAGAAACTCCCCCGATTACAACGGTATGAGTAGTTTCCCCCTAGGCCATTCTGGTTATTCGTTTCGAGCATCAGAACTGCGAAAATTTTGAGTTTCTCAAGCGTTCCGTACCTCAAAACTGCCATATCTCGCGAACGGATTGACCAATCCGCAAAATTTCTGTTGCATCTGAAAGTAGAGACTCGCCCGATTACAACGGTATGAGTAGTTTCCCCCTAGGCCATTCTGGTTATTCGTTTCGAGCATCAGAACTGCGAAAATTTTGAGTTTCTCAAGCGTTCCTTACCTCAAAACTGCCATATCTCGCGAACGGATTGACCAATCCGCAAAATTTCTGTTGCATCTGAAAGTAGAAGCTCGCCACATTTCAACGGTTTGAGTAGTTTTGCCCTAGGCAGTTCTAGTTATTCGTTTCGAGCCTCAGAACTGCGAAAGTTTTGAGTTTCTCAAGCGTTTCTTTCATCAAAACTGCCATATCTCGCGAACGGATTGACCAATCCGCAAAATTTCTGTTGAACCGGAAAGTAGAAACCCGCCCGATTACAACGGCATGAATAGTTTTCCCCTAGGCCGTTCTAGTTAGTCGTTTCGAGCATCAGAACTGCTAAAATTGTGAGTTTCTCAAGCGTTTCGTGCATCAGAAGTGCGAAAATTTTGAGTTTCTCAAGCGTTTCTTACCTCAAAACTGCCATATCTCGCGAACGGATTGACCAATCCGCAAAATTTCTGTTGCATCTGAAAGTAGAAGCTCGCCACATTTCAAAGGTTAGAATAGTTTTGCCCTAGACCGTTCTAGTTATTCGTTTCGAGCATCAGAACTGCGAAAATTTTGCGTTTCTCAAGCGTTTCTTTCATCAAAACTGCAATATCTCGCGAACGGATTGACCAATCCGCAAAATTTCTGTTGCATCTGAAAGTAGAAGCTCGCCCGATTACAACGGTACGAGTAGTTTTCCCCTAGGCCGTTCTAGTTATTCGTTTCGAGCATCAGAACTGCGAAAATTTGGAGTTTCTCAAGCGTTTCTTACCTCAAAACTGCCATATCTCGCGAACGGATTGACCAATACGCAAAATTTCTGTTGCATCTGAAAGTAGAAACTCGCCCGATTACAACGGCATGAATAGTTTTCCCCTAGGCCGTTCTAGTTAGTCGTTTCGAGCATCAGAACTGCTAAAATGTAGAGTTTCTGAAGCGTTTCTTACCTCCAAACTGCCATATCTCATGAACGGATTGACCAATCCGCAAAATTTCTGTTGCATCTGAAAGCAGAAACTCGCCCGATTACAAAGGTATGCGTACTTTTCCCCTAGGCCGTTCTAGTTATTCGTTTCGAGCATCAGAACTGCAAAAATTTTGAGTTTCTCAAGCGTTTCGAGCATCAGAACTGCGAAAATTTTTAGTTTCTCAAGCGTTTCTTACCTCAAAACTGCCATATCTCGCGAACGGATTGACCAATCCGCAAAATTTCTGTTGCATCTGAAAGTAGAAGCTCGCCACATTTCAACGCGTTGAGTAGTTTTGCCCTAGGCCGTTCTAGCTATTCGTTTCGAGCATCAGAACTGCGAAAGTTTTGAGTTTCTCAAGCGTTTCTTTCATCAAAACTGCCATATCTCGCGAACGGATTGACCAATCCGCAAAATTTCTGTTGAACCGGAAAGTAGAAACCCGCCCGATTACAACGGCATGAATAGTTTTCCCCTAGGCCGTTCTAGTTAGTCGTTTCGAGCCTCAGTACTGCTAAAATTGTGAGTTTCTCAAGCGTTTCTTACCTCAAAACTGCCGTACCTCGCGAACGGATTGACCAATCCGCAAAATTTCTGTTGCATCTGAAAGTAGAAACTCGCCACATTTCAACGGTTTGAGTAGTTTTGCCCTAGGCCGTTCTAGTTATTCGTTTCGAGCATCAGAACTGCGAAAATTTTGCGTTTCTCAAGCGTTTCTTTCATCAAAACTGCCATATCTCGCGAACGGATTGACAAATCCGCAAAATTTCTGTTGAACCGGAAAGTAGAAACCCGCCCGATTACAACGGCATGAATAGTTTTCCCCTAGGCCGTTCTAGTTAGTCGTTTCGAGCATCAGAACTGCGAAAATTTGGAGTTTCTCAAGCGTTTCTTACCTCCAAACTGCCATATCTCGCGAACGGATTGACCAATCCGCAAAATTTCTGTTGCATCTGAAAGCAGAAACTCGCCCGATTACAACGGTATGAGTAGTTTTCCCCTAGGCCGTTCTAGTTATTCGTTTCGAGCATCAGAACTGCGAAAGTTTTGAGTTTCTCAAGCGTTTCGAGAATCAGAAGTGCGAAAATTTTGAGTTTCTCAAGCGTTTCTTACCTCAAAACTGCCATATCTCGCGAACGGATTGACCAATCCGCAAAATTTCTGTTGCATCTGAAAGTAGAAGCTCGCCCGATTACAACGGTGGGAGTAGTTTTCCCCTAGGCCGTTCTAGTTATTCGTTTCGAGCATCAGAACTGCGAAAATTTGGAGTTTCTCAAGCGTTTCTTACCTCAAAGCTGCCATATCTCGCGAACGGATTGACCAATACGCAAAATTTCTGTTGCATTTGAAAGTAGAAACTCGCCCGATTACAACGGTATGAGTAGTTTCCCCCTAGGCCATTCTGATTATACGTTTCGAGCATCAGAACTGCGAAAATTTTGAGTTTCTCAAGCGTTTCTTACCTCAAAACTGCCGTATCTCGCGAACGGATTGACCAATCCGCAAAATTTCTGTTGCATCTGAAAGTAGAAACTCGCCCGATTACAACGGTATGAGTAGTTTCCCCCTAGGCCGTTCTAGTTATTCGTTTCGAGCATCAGAACTGCGAAAATTTTGAGTTTCTCAAGCGTTCCTTACCTCAAAACTGCCATATCTCGCGAACGGATTGACCAATCCGCAAAATTTCTGTTGCATCTGAAAGTAGAAGCTCGCCACATTTCAACGGTTTGAGTAGTTTTGCCCTAGGCCGTTCTAGTTTTTCGTTTCGAGCATCAGAACTGCGAAAATTTTGAGTTTCTCAAGCGTTTCTTACCTCAAAACTGCCATATCTCGCGAACGGATTGACCAATCCGCAAAATTTCTGTTGCATCTGAAAGTAGAATCTCGCCACATTTCAACGGTTTGAGTAGTTTTCCCCTAGGCCGTTCTAGTTATTCGTTTCGAGCATCAGAACTGCTAAAATGTTGAGTTTCTCAAGCGTTTCTTACCTCCAAACTGCCATATCTCGCGAACGGATTGACCAATCCGCAAAATTTCTGTTGCATCTGAAAGTAGAAACTCGCCCGATTACAACGGTATGAGTAGTTTTCCACTAGGCCGTTCTAGTTTTTCGTTTCGAGCATCAGAACTGCGAAAATTTTGAGTTTCTCAAGCGTTTCTTACCTCAAAACTGCCATATCTCGCGAACGGATTGACCAATCCGCAAAATTTCTGTTGCATCTGAAAGTAGAAGCTCGCCCGATTACAAAGGTACGAGTAGTTTTGCCCTAGGCCGTTCTAGTTTTTCGTTTCGAGCATAAGAACTGCGAAAATTTGGAGTTTCTCAAGCGTTTCTTACCTCAAAACTGCCATATCTCGCGAACGGATTGACCAATACGCAAAATTTCTGTTCCATCTGAAAGTAGAAGCTCGCCCGATTACAACGGTACGAGTAGTTTTCCCCCAGGCCGTTCTAGTTATTCGTTTCGAGCATCAGAACTGCGAAAATTTGGAGTTTCTCAAGCGTTTCTTACCTCAAAACTGCCATATCTCGCGAACGGATTGACCAATACGCAAAATTTCTGTTGCATCTGAAAGTAGAAACTCGCCCGATTACAACGGTATGAGTAGTTTTGCCCTAGGCCGTTCTAGTTTTTCGTTTCGAGCATCAGAACTGCGAAAATTTTGAGTTTCTCAAGCGTTTCTTACCTCAAAACTGCCATATCTCGCGAACGGATTGACCAATCCGCAAAATTTCTGTTGCATCTGAAAGTAGAAACCCGCCCGATTACAACGGTATGAGTAGTTTCCCCCTAGGCCGTTCTAGTTTTTCGTTTCGAGCATAAGAACTGCGAAAATTTGGAGTTTCTCAAGCGTTTCTTACCTCAAAACTGCCATATCTCGCGAACGGATTGACCAATACGCAAAATTTCTGTTGCATCTGAAAGTAGAAGCTCGCCACATTTCAACGGTTTGAGTAGTTTTGCCCTAGGCCGTTCTAGTTTTTCGTTTCGAGCATCAGAACTGCGAAAATTTTGAGTTTCTCAAGCGTTTCTTACCTCAAAACTGCCATATCTCGCGAACGGATTGACCAATCCGCAAAATTTCTGTTGCATCTGAAAGTAGAATCTCGCCACATTTCAACGGTTTGAGTAGTTTTCCACTAGGCCGTTCTAGTTTTTCGTTTCGAGCATCAGAACTGCGAAAATTTTGAGTTTCTCAAGCGTTTCTTACCTCAAAACTGCCATATCTCGCGAACGGATTGACCAATCCGCAAAATTTCTGTTGCATCTGAAAGTAGAAGCTCGCCCGATTACAAAGGTACGAGTAGTTTTGCCCTAGGCCGTTCTAGTTTTTCGTTTCGAGCATAAGAACTGCGAAAACTTTTAGTTTCTCAAGCGTTTCTTACCTCAAAACTGCCATATCTCGCGAACGGATTGACCAATACGCAAAATTTCTGTTCCATCTGAAAGTAGAAGCTCGCCCGATTACAACGGTACGAGTAGTTTTCCCCCAGGCCGTTCTAGTTATTCGTTTCGAGCATCAGAACTGCGAAAATTTGGAGTTTCTCAAGCGTTTCTTACCTCAAAACTGCCATATCTCGCGAACGGATTGACCAATACGCAAAATTTCTGTTGCATCTGAAAGTAGAAACTCGCCCGATTACAACGGTATGAGTAGTTTTGCCCTAGGCCGTTCTAGTTTTTCGTTTCGAGCATCAGAACTGCGAAAATTTTGAGTTTCTCAAGCGTTTCTTACCTCAAAACTGCCATATCTCGCGAACGGATTGACCAATCCGCAAAATTTCTGTTGCATCTGAAAGTAGAAACCCGCCCGATTACAACGGTATGAGTAGTTTCCCCCTAGGCCGTTCTAGTTTTTCGTTTCGAGCATAAGAACTGCGAAAATTTGGAGTTTCTCAAGCGTTTCTTACCTCAAAACTGCCATATCTCGCGAACGGATTGACCAATACGCAAAATTTCTGTTGCATCTGAAAGTAGAAGCTCGCCACATTTCAACGGTTTGAGTAGTTTTGCCCTAGGCCGTTCTAGTTTTTCGTTTCGAGCATCAGAACTGCGAAAATTTTGAGTTTCTCAAGCGTTTCTTACCTCAAAACTGCCATATCTCGCGAACGGATTGACCAATCCGCAAAATTTCTGTTGCATCTGAAAGTAGAATCTCGCCACATTTCAACGGTTTGAGTAGTTTTCCCCTAGGCCGTTCTAGTTATTCGTTTCGAGCATCAGAACTGCTAAAATGTTGAGTTTCTCAAGCGTTTCTTACCTCCAAACTGCCATATCTCGCGAACGGATTGACCAATCCGCAAAATTACTGTTGCATCTGAAAGTAGAAACTCGCCCGATTACAACGGTATGAGTAGTTTTCCACTAGGCCGTTCTAGTTATTCGTTTCAAGCATCAGAACTGCGAAAATTTTGAGCTTCTCAAGCGTTTCTTACCTCAAAACTGCCATATCTCGCGAACGGATTGACCAATCCGCAAAATTTCTGTTCCATCTGAAAGTAGAAGCTCGCCCGATTACAACGGTACGAGTAGTTTTCCCCCAGGCCGTTCTAGTTATTCGTTTCGAGCATCAGAACTGCGAAAATTTGGAGTTTCTCAAGCGTTTCTTACCTCAAAACTGCCATATCTCGCGAACGGATTGACCAATACGCAAAATTTCTGTTGCATCTGAAAGTAGAAACTCACCCGATTACAACGGTATGAGTAGTTTTGCCCTAGGCCGTTCTAGTTTTTCGTTTCGAGCATCAGAACTGCGAAAATTTTGAGTTTCTCAAGCGTTTCTTACCTCAAAACTGCCATATCTCGCGAACGGATTGACCAATCCGCAAAATTTCTGTTGCATCTGAAAGTAGAAACTCGCCCGATTACAACGGTATGAGTAGTTTCCCCCTAGGCCGTTCTAGTTATTCGTTTCGAGCATCAGAACTGCGAAAATTTTGAGTTTCTCAAGCGTTCCTTACCTCAAAACTGCCATATCTCGCGAAAGGATTGACCAATCCGCAAAATTTCTGTTGCATCTGAAAGTAGAAGCTCGCCACATTTCAACGGTTTGAGTAGTTTTGCCCTAGGCCGTTCTTGTTTTTCGTTTCGAGCATCAGAACTGCGAAAATTTTGAGTTTCTCAAGCGTTTCTTACCTCAAAACTGCCATATCTCGCGAACGGATTGACCAATCCGCAAAATTTCTGTTGCATCTGAAAGTAGAATCTCGCCACATTTCAACGGTTTGAGTAGTTTTCCCCTAGGCCGTTCTAGTTATTCGTTTCGAGCATCAGAACTGCTAAAATGTTGAGTTTCTCAAGCGTTTCTTACCTCCAAACTGCCATATCTCGCGAACGGATTGACCAATCCGCAAAATTTCTGTTGATCCGGAAAGTAGAAACCCGCCCGATTACAACGGCATGAATAGTTTTCCCCTAGGCCGTTCTACTTAGTCGTTTCGAGCATCAGAACTGCTAAAATGTTGAGTTTCTGAAGCGTTTCTTACCTCCAAACTGCCATATCTCGCGAACGGATTGACCAATCCGCAAAATTTCTGTTGCATCTGAAAGTAGAAGCTCGCCCGATTACAAAGGTACGAGTAGTTTTGCCCTAGGCCGTTCTAGTTTTTCGTTTCGAGCATAAGAACTGCGAAAATTTGGAGTTTCTCAAGCGTTTCTTACCTCAAAACTGCCATATCTCGCGAACGGATTGACCAATACGCAAAATTTCTGTTCCATCTGAAAGTAGAAGCTCGCCCGATTACAACGGTACGAGTAGTTTTCCCCCAGGCCGTTCTAGTTATTCGTTTCGAGCATCAGAACTGCGAAAATTTGGAGTTTCTCAAGCGTTTCTTACCTCAAAACTGCCATATCTCGCGAACGGATTGACCAATACGCAAAATTTCTGTTGCATCTGAAAGTAGAAACTCGCCCGATTACAACGGTATGAGTAGTTTTGCCCTAGGCCGTTCTAGTTTTTCGTTTCGAGCATCAGAACTGCGAAAATTTTGAGTTTCTCAAGCGTTTCTTACCTCAAAACTGCCATATCTCGCGAACGGATTGACCAATACGCAAAATTTCTGTTGCATCTGAAAGTAGAAACCCGCCCGATTACAACGGTATGAGTAGTTTCCCCCTAGGCCGTTCTAGTTATTCGTTTCGAGCATCAGAACTGCGAAAATTTTGAGTTTCTCAAGCGTTCCTTACCTCAAAACTGCCATATCTCGCGAACGGATTGACCAATCCGCAAAATTTCTGTTGCATCTGAAAGTAGAAGCTCGCCACATTTCAACGGTTTGAGTAGTTTTGCCCTAGGCCGTTCTAGTTTTTCGTTTCGAGCATCAGAACTGCGAAAATTTTGAGTTTCTCAAGCGTTTCTTACCTCAAAACTGCCATATCTCGCGAACGGATTGACCAATCCGCAAAATTTCTGTTGCATCTGAAAGTAGAATCTCGCCACATTTCAACGGTTTGAGTAGTTTTCCCCTAGGCCGTTCTAGTTATTCGTTTCGAGCATCAGAACTGCTAAAATGTTGAGTTTCTCAAGCGTTTCTTACCTCCAAACTGCCATATCTCGCGAACGGATTGACCAATCCGCAAAATTTCTGTTGCATCTGAAAGTAGAAACTCGCCCGATTACAACGGTATGAGTAGTTTTCCACTAGGCCGTTCTAGTTATTCGTTTCAAGCATCAGAACTGCGAAAATTTTGAGCTTCTCAAGCGTTTCTTACCTCAAAACTGCCATATCTCGCGAACGGATTGACCAATCCGCAAAATTTCTGTTCCATCTGAAAGTAGAAGCTCGCCCGATTACAACGGTACGAGTAGTTTTCCCCCAGGCCGTTCTAGTTATTCGTTTCGAGCATCAGAACTGCGAAAATTTGGAGTTTCTCAAGCGTTTCTTACCTCAAAACTGCCATATCTCGCGAACGGATTGACCAATACGCAAAATTTCTGTTGCATCTGAAAGTAGAAACTCACCCGATTACAACGGTATGAGTAGTTTTGCCCTAGGCCGTTCTAGTTTTTCGTTTCGAGCATCAGAACTGCGAAAATTTTGAGTTTCTCAAGCGTTTCTTACCTCAAAACTGCCATATCTCGCGAACGGATTGACCAATCCGCAAAATTTCTGTTGCATCTGAAAGTAGAAACTCGCCCGATTACAACGGTATGAGTAGTTTCCCCCTAGGCCGTTCTAGTTATTCGTTTCGAGCATCAGAACTGCGAAAATTTTGAGTTTCTCAAGCGTTCCTTACCTCAAAACTGCCATATCTCGCGAAAGGATTGACCAATCCGCAAAATTTCTGTTGCATCTGAAAGTAGAAGCTCGCCACATTTCAACGGTTTGAGTAGTTTTGCCCTAGGCTGTTCTTGTTTTTCGTTTCGAGCATCAGAACTGCGAAAATTTTGAGTTTCTCAAGCGTTTCTTACCTCAAAACTGCCATATCTCGCGAACGGATTGACCAATCCGCAAAATTTCTGTTGCATCTGAAAGTAGAATCTCGCCACATTTCAACGGTTTGAGTAGTTTTCCCCTAGGCCGTTCTAGTTATTCGTTTCGAGCATCAGAACTGCTAAAATGTTGAGTTTCTCAAGCGTTTCTTACCTCCAAACTGCCATATCTCGCGAACGGATTGACCAATCCGCAAAATTTCTGTTGCATCTGAAAGTAGAAGCTCGCCACATTTCAACGGTTTGAGTAGTTTTCCCCTAGGCCGTTCTAGTTATTCGTTTCGAGCATCAGAACTGCGAAAATTTGGAGTTTCTCAAGCGTTTCTTACCCCCAAACTGCTATATCTCGCGAACGGATTGACCAATCCGCAAAATTTCTGTTGCATCTGAAAGTAGAAACACGCCCGATTACAACGGTATGAGTAGTTTTCCCCTAGGCCGTTCTAGTTATTCGTTTCGAGCATCAGAACTGCGAAAGTTTTGAGTTTCTCAAGCGTTTCGAGCATCAGAACGGCGAAAATTTTGAGTTTCTCAAGCGTTTCTTACCTCAAAACTGCCATATCTCGCGAACGGATTGACCAATCCGCAAAATTTCTGTTGCATCTGAAAGTAGAAGCTCGCCCGATTACAACGGTACGAGTAGTTTTCCCCTAGGCCGTTCTAGTTATTCGTTTCGAGCATCAGAACTGCGAAAATTTGGAGTTTCTCAAGCGTTTCTTACCTCAAAACTGCCATATCTCGCGAACGGATTGACCAATACGCAAAATTTCTGTTGCATCTGAAAGTAGAGACTCGCCCGATTACAACGGTATGAGTAGTTTCCCCCTAGGCCATTCTGGTTATTCGTTTCGAGCATCAGAACTGCGAAAATTTTGAGTTTCTCAAGCGTTCCTTACCTCAAAACTGCCATATCTCGCGAACGGATTGACCAATCCGCAAAATTTCTGTTGCATCTGAAAGTAGAAGCTCGCCACATTTCAACGGTTTGAGTAGTTTTGCCCTAGGCAGTTCTAGTTATTCGTTTCGAGCCTCAGAACTGCGAAAATTTTGCGTTTCTCAAGCGTTTCTTTCATCAAAACTGCCATATCTCGCGAACGGATTGACCAATCCGCAAAATTTCTGTTGCATCTGAAAGTAGAAGCTCGCCACATTTCAACGGTTTGAGTAGTTTTGCCCTAGGCCGTTCTAGTTTTTCGTTTCGAGCATCAGAATTGCGAAAATTTTGAGTTTCTCAAGCGTTTCTTACCTCAAAACTGCCATATCTCGCGAACGGATTGACCAATCCGCAAAATTTCTGTTGCATCTGAAAGTAGAATCTCGCCACATTTCAACGGTTTGAGTAGTTTTCCCCTAGGCCGTTCTAGTTATTCGTTTCGAGCATCAGAACTGCTAAAATGTTGAGTTTCTCAAGCGTTTCTTACCTCCAAACTGCCATATCTCGCGAACGGATTGACCAATCCGCAAAATTTCTGTTGCATCTGAAAGTAGAAACTCGCCCGATTACAACGGTATGAGTAGTTTTCCACTAGGCCGTACTAGTTATTCGTTTCAAGCATCAGAACTGCGAAAATTTTGAGTTTCTCAAGCGTTTCTTACCTCAAAACTGCCATATCTCGCGAACGGATTGACCAATCCGCAAAATTTCTGTTCCATCTGAAAGTAGAAGCTCGCCCGATTACAACGGTACGAGTAGTTTTCCCCCAGGCCGTTCTAGTTATTCGTTTCGAGCATCAGAACTGCGAAAATTTGGAGTTTCTCAAGCGTTTCTTACCTCAAAACTGCCATATCTCGCGAACGGATTGACCAATACGCAAAATTTCTGTCGCATCTGAAAGTAGAAACTCGCCCGATTACAACGGTATGAGTAGTTTTCCACTAGGCCGTTCTAGTTATTCGTTTCAAGCATCAGAACTGCGAAAATTTTGAGTTTCTCAAGCGTTTCTTACCTCAAAACTGCCATATCTCGCGAACGGATTGACCAATCCGCAAAATTTCTGTTGCATCTGAAAGTAGAAACTCGCCCGATTACAAGGGTATGAGTTGTTTCCCCCTAGGCCGTTCTAGTTATTCGTTTCGAGCATCAGAACTGCGAAAATTTTGAGTTTCTCAAGCGTTTCTTACCTCAAAACTGCCATATCTAGCGAACGGATTGACCAATACGCAAAATTTCTGTTGCATCTGAAAGTAGAAAAGCGCCCGATTACAACGGTATGAGTAGTTTTGCCCTAGGCCGTTCTAGTTTTTCGTTTCGAGCATCAGAACTGCGAAAATTTTGAGTTTCTCTAGCGTTTCTTACCTCAAAACTGCCATATCTCGCGAACGGATTGACCAATCCGCAAAATTTCTGTTGCATCTGAAAGTAGAAACTCGCCCGATTACAACGGTATGAGTAGTTTCCCCCTAGGCCGTTCTAGTTTTTCGTTTCGAGCATCAGAACTGCGAAAGTTTTGAGTTTCTCAAGCGTTTCGAGCATCAGAACGGCGAAAATTTTGAGTTTCTCAAGCGTTTCTTACCTCAAAACTGCCATATCTCGCGAACGGATTGACCAATACGCAAAATTTCTGTTGCATCTGAAAGTAGAAACGCGCCCGATTACAACGGTATGAGTAGTTTCCCCCTAGGCCGTTCTAGTTATTCGTTTCGAGCATCAGAACTGCGAAAATTTTGAGTTTCTCAAGCGTTCCTTACCTCAAAACTGCCATATCTCGCGAACGGATTGACCAATCCGCAAAATTTCTGTTGCATCTGAAAGTAGAAGCTCGCCCGATTACAAAGGTAGGAGTAGTTTTGCCCTAGGCCGTTCTAGTTTTTCGTTTCGAGCATCAGAACTGCGAAAATTTTGAGTTTCTCAAGCGTTTCTGACCTCAAAACTGCCATATCTCGCGAACGGATTGACCAATCCGCAAAATTTCTGTTGCATCTGAAAGTAGAAACTCGCCCGATTTCAACGGTATGAGTAGTTTCCCCCTAGGCCGTTCTAGTTATTCGTTTCGAGCATCAGAACTGCGAAAATTTTGAGTTTCTCAAGCGTTCCTTACCTCAAAACTGCCAGATCTCGCGAACGGATTGACCAATCCGCAAAATTTCTGTTGCATCTGAAAGTAGAAGCTCGCCACATTTCAACGGTTTGAGTAGTTTTGCCCTAGGCCGTTCTAGTTTTTCGTTTCGAGCATCAGAACTGCGAAAATTTTGAGTTTCTCAAGCGTTTCTTACCTCAAAACTGCCATATCTCGCGAACGGATTGACCAATCCGCAAAATTTCTGTTGCATCTGAAAGTAGAATCTCGCCACATTTCAACGGTTTGAGTAGTTTTCCCCTAGGCCGTTCTAGTTATTCGTTTCGAGCATCAGAACTGCTAAAATGTTGAGTTTCTCAAGCGTTTCTTACCTCAAAACTGCCATATCTCGCGAACGGATTGACCAATCCGCAAAATTTCTGTTCCATCTGAAAGTAGAAGCTCGCCCGATTACAACGGTACGAGTAGTTTTCCCCCAGGCCGTTCTAGTTATTCGTTTCGAGCATCAGAACTGCGAAAATTTGGAGTTTCTCAAGCGTTTCTTACCTCAAAACTGCCATATCTCGCGAACGGATTGACCAATACGCAAAATTTCTGTTGCATCTGAAAGTAGAAACTCCCCCGATTACAACGGTATGAGTAGTTTCCCCCTAGGCCATTCTGGTTATTCGTTTCGAGCATCAGAACTGCGAAAATTTTGAGTTTCTCAAGCGTTCCGTACCTCAAAACTGCCATATCTCGCGAACGGATTGACCAATCCGCAAAATTTCTGTTGCATCTGAAAGTAGAAGCTCGCCACATTTCAAAGGTTTGAATAGTTTTGCCCTAGGCCGTTCTAGTTATTCGTTTCGAGCATCAGAACTGCGAAAATTTTGCGTTTCTCAAGCGTTTCTTTCATCAAAACTGCCATATCTCGCGAACGGATTGACCAATCCGCAAAATTTCTGTTGCATCTGAAAGTAGAAGCTCGCCCGATTACAACGGTACGAGTAGTTTTCCCCTAGGCCGATCTAGTTATTCGTTTCGAGCATCAGAACTGCGAAAACTTTTAGTTTCTCAAGCGTTTCTTACCTCAAAACTGCCATATCTCGCGAACGGATTGACCAATCCGCAAAATTTCTGTTGCATCTGAAAGTAGAAGCTCGCCACATTTCAACGGTTTGAGTAGTTTTGCCCTAGGCCGTTCTAGCTATTCGTTTCGAGCATCAGAACTGCGAAAGTTTTGAGTTTCTCAAGCGTTTCTTTCATCAAAACTGCCATATCTCGCGAACGGATTGACCAATCCGCAAAATTTCTGTTGAACCGGAAAGTAGAAACCCGCCCGATTACAACGGCATGAATAGTTTTCCCCTAGGCCGTTCTAGTTAGTCGTTTTGAGCATCAGAACTGCTAAAATTGTGAGTTTCTCAAGCGTTTCTTACCTCAAAACTGCCGTATCTCGCGAACGGATTGACCAATCCGCAAAATTTCTGTTGCATCTGAAAGTAGAAACTCGCCACATTTCAACGGTTTGAGTAGTTTTGCCCTAGGCCGTTCTAGTTATTCGTTTCGAGCATCAGAACTGCTAAAATGTTGAGTTTCTCAAGCGTTTCTTACCTCAAAACTGCCATATCTCGCGAACGGATTGACCAATCCGCGAAATTTCTGTTGCATCTGAAAGTAGAAGCTCGCCACATTTCAACGGTTTGAGTAGTTTTGCCCTAGGCCGTTCTAGTTTTTCGTTTCGAGCATCAGAACTGCGAAAATTTTGAGTTTCTCAAGCGTTTCTTACCTCAAAACTGCCATATCTCGCGAACGGATTGACCAATCCGCAAAATTTCTGTTGCATCTGAAAGTAGAATCTCGCCACATTTCAACGGTTTGAGTAGTTTTCCCCTAGGCCGTTCTAGTTATTCGTTTCGAGCATCAGAACTGCGAAAATTTTGAGCTTCTCAAGCGTTTCTTACCTCAAAACTGCCATATCTCGCGAACGGATTGACCAATCCGCAAAATTTCTGTTCCATCTGAAAGTAGAAGCTCGCCCGATTACAACGGTACGAGTAGTTTTCCCCCAGGCCGTTCTAGTTATTCGTTTCGAGCATCAGAACTGCGAAAGTTTTGAGTTTCTCAAGCGTTTCGAGCATCAGAACGGCGAAAATTTTGAGTTTCTCAAGCGTTTCATACCTCAAAACTGCCATATCTCGCGAACGGATTGACCAATCCGCAAAATTTCTGTTGCATCTGTAAGTAGAAGCTCGCCCGATTACAACGGTACGAGTAGTTTTCCCCTAGGCCGTTCTAGTTATTCGTTTCGAGCATCAGAACTGCGAAAATTTGGAGTTTCTCAAGCGTTTCTTACCTCAAAACTGCCATATCTCGCGAACGGATTGACCAATACGCAAAATTTCTGTTGCATCTGAAAGTAGAGACTCGCCCGATTACAACGGTATGAGTAGTTTCCCCCAGGCCGTTCTAGTTATTCGTTTCGAGCATCAGAACTGCGAAAATTTGGAGTTTCTCAAGCGTTCCTTACCTCAAAACTGCCATATCTCGCGAACGGATTGACCAATCCGCAAAATTTCTGTTGCATCTGAAAGTAGAAGCTCGCCCGATTACAAAGGTAGGAGTAGTTTTGCCCTAGGCCGTTCTAGTTTTTCGTTTCGAGCATCAGAACTGCGAAAATTTTGAGTTTCTCAAGCGTTTCTTACCTCAAAACTGCCATATCTCGCGAACGGATTGACCAATCCGCAAAATTTCTGTTGCATCTGAAAGTAGAAGCTCGCCCGATTACAACGGTACGAGTAGTTTTCCCCTAGGCCGATCTAGTTATTCGTTTCGAGCATCAGAACTGCGAAAACTTTTAGTTTCTCAAGCGTTTCTTACCTCAAAACTGCCATATCTCGCGAACGGATTGACCAATCCGCAAAATTTCTGTTGCATCTGAAAGTAGAAGCTCGCCACATTTCAACGGTTTTAGTAGTTTTGCCCTAGGCCGTTCTAGCTATTCGTTTCGAGCATCAGAACTGCGAAAGTTTTGAGTTTCTCAAGCGTTTCTTTCATCAAAACTGCCATATCTCGCGAACGGATTGACCAATCCGCAAAATTTCTGTTGAACCGGAAAGTAGAAACCCGCCCGATTACAACGGCATGAATAGTTTTCCCCTAGGCCGTTCTAGTTAGTCGTTTTGAGCATCAGAACTGCTAAAATTGTGAGTTTCTCAAGCGTTTCTTACCTCAAAACTGCCGTATCTCGCGAACGGATTGACCAATCCGCAAAATTTCTGTTGCATCTGAAAGTAGAAACTCGCCACATTTCAACGGTTTGAGTAGTTTTCCCCTAGGCCGATCTAGTTATTCGTTTCGAGCATCAGAACTGCGAAAACTTTTAGTTTCTCAAGCGTTTCTTACCTCAAAACTGCCATATCTCGCGAACGGATTGACCAATCCGCAAAATTTCTGTTGCATCTGAAAGTAGAAGCTCGCCACATTTCAACGGTTTGAGTAGTTTTGCCCTAGGCCGTTCTAGCTATTCGTTTCGAGCATCAGAACTGCGAAAGTTTTGAGTTTCTCAAGCGTTTCTTTCATCAAAACTGCCATATCTCGCGAACGGATTGACCAATCCGCAAAATTTCTGTTGAACCGGAAAGTAGAAACCCGCCCGATTACAACGGCATGAATAGTTTTCCCCTAGGCCGTTCTAGTTAGTCGTTTTGAGCATCAGAACTGCTAAAATTGTGAGTTTCTCAAGCGTTTCTTACCTCAAAACTGCCGTATCTCGCGAACGGATTGACCAATCCGCAAAATTTCTGTTGCATCTGAAAGTAGAAACTCGCCACATTTCAACGGTTTGAGTAGTTTTGCCCTAGGCCGTTCTAGTTAATCGTTTCGAGCATCAGAACTGCTAAAATGTTGAGTTTCTCAAGCGTTTCTTACCTCAAAACTGCCATATCTCGCGAACGGATTGACCAATCCGCAAAATTTCTGTTCCATCTGAAAGTAGAAGCTCGCCCGATTACAACGGTACGAGTAGTTTTCCCCCAGGCCGTTCTAGTTATTCGTTTCGAGCATCAGAACTGCGAAAATTTGGAGTTTCTCAAGCGTTTCTTACCTCAAAACTGCCATATCTCGCGAACGGATTGACCAATACGCAAAATTTCTGTTGCATCTGAAAGTAGAAACTCGCCCGATTACAACGGTATGAGTAGTTTTCCCCTAGGCCGTTCTAGTTATTCGTTTCGAGCATCAGAACTGCGAAAGTTTTGAGTTTCTCAAGCGTTTCGAGCATCAGAACGGCGAAAATTTTGAGTTTCTCAAGCGTTTCATACCTCAAAACTGCCATATCTCGCGAACGGATTGACCAGTCCGCAAAATTTCTGTTGCATCTGAAAGTAGAAGCCCGCCCGATTACAACGGTACGAGTAGTTTTCCCCTAGGCCGTTCTAGTTATTCGTTTCGAGCATCAGAACTGCGAAAATTTGGAGTTTCTCAAGCGTTTCTTACCTCAAAACTGCCATATCTCGCGAACGGATTGACCAATACGCAAAATTTCTGTTGCATCTGAAAGTAGAGACTCGCCCGATTACAACGGTATGAGTAGTTTCCCCCTAGGCCATTCTGGTTATTCGTTTCGAGCATCAGAACTGCGAAAATTTTGAGTTTCTCAAGCGTTCCTTACCTCAAAACTGCCATATCTCGCGAACGGATTGACCAATCCGCAAAATTTCTGTTGCATCTGAAAGTAGAAGCTCGCCCGATTACAAAGGTAGGAGTAGTTTTGCCCTAGGCCGTTCTAGTTTTTCGTTTCGAGCATCAGAACTGCGAAAATTTTGAGTTTCTCAAGCGTTTCTTACCTCAAAACTGCCATATCTCGCGAACGGATTGACCAATCCGCAAAATTTCTGTTGCATTTGAAAGTAGAAACTCGCCCGATTTCAACGGTATGAGTAGTTTCCCCCTAGGCCGTTCTAGTTATTCGTTTCGAGCATCAGAACTGCGAAAATTTTGAGTTTCTCAAGCGTTCCTTACCTCAAAACTGCCAGATCTCGCGAACGGATTGACCAATCCGCAAAATTTCTGTTGCATCTGAAAGTAGAAGCTCGCCACATTTCAACGGTTTGAGTAGTTTTGCCCTAGGCCGTTCTAGTTTTTCGTTTCGAGCATCAGAACTGCGAAAATTTTGAGTTTCTCAAGCGTTTCTTACCTCAAAACTGCCATATCTCGCGAACGGATTGACCAATCCGCAAAATTTCTGTTGCATCTGAAAGTAGAATCTCGCCACATTTCAACGGTTTGAGTAGTTTTCCCCTAGGCCGTTCTAGTTATTCGTTTCGAGCATCAGAACTGCTAAAATGTTGAGTTTCTCAAGCGTTTCTTACCTCAAAACTGCCATATCTCGCGAACGGATTGACCAATCCGCAAAATTTCTGTTCCATCTGAAAGTAGAAGCTCGCCCGATTACAACGGTACGAGTAGTTTTCCCCCAGGCCGTTCTAGTTATTCGTTTCGAGCATCAGAACTGCGAAAATTTGGAGTTTCTCAAGCGTTTCTTACCTCAAAACTGCCATATCTCGCGAACGGATTGACCAATCCGCAAAATTTCTGTTCCATCTGAAAGTAGAAGCTCGCCCGATTACAACGGTACGAGTAGTTTTCCCCTAGGCCATTCTGGTTATTCGTTTCGAGCATCAGAACTGCGAAAATTTTGAGTTTCTCAAGCGTTCCGTACCTCAAAACTGCCATATCTCGCGAACGGATTGACCAATCCGCAAAATTTCTGTTGCATCTGAAAGTAGAAGCTCGCCACATTTCAAAGGTTTGAATAGTTTTGCCCTAGGCCGTTCTAGTTATTCGTTTCGAGCATCAGAACTGCGAAAATTTTGCGTTTCTCAAGCGTTTCTTTCATCAAAACTGCCATATCTCGCGAACGGATTGACCAATCCGCAAAATTTCTGTTGCATCTGAAAGTAGAAGCTCGCCCGATTACAACGGTACGAGTAGTTTTCCCCTAGGCCGTTCTAGTTATTCGTGTCGAGCATCAGAACTGCGAAAATTTTTAGTTTCTCAAGCGTTTCTTACCTCAAAACTGCCATATCTCGCGAACGGATTGACCAATCCGCAAAATTTCTGTTGCATCTGAAAGTAGAAGCTCGCCACATTTCAACGGTTTGAGTAGTTTTGCCCTAGGCCGTTCTAGCTATTCGTTTCGAGCATCAGAACTGCGAAAGTTTTGAGTTTCTCAAGCGTTTCTTTCATCAAAACTGCCATATCTCGCGAACGGATTGACCAATCCGCAAAATTTCTGTTGAACCGGAAAGTAGAAACCCGCCCGATTACAACGGCATGAATAGTTTTCCCCTAGGCCGTTCTAGTTAGTCGTTTTGAGCATCAGAACTGCTAAAATTGTGAGTTTCTCAAGCGTTTCTTACCTCAAAACTGCCGTATCTCGCGAACGGATTGACCAATCCGCAAAATTTCTGTTGCATCTGAAAGTAGAAACTCGCCACATTTCAACGGTTTGAGTAGTTTTGCCCTAGGCCGTTCTAGTTATTCGTTTCGAGCATCAGAACTGCTAAAATTTTGAGTTTCTCAAGCGTTTCTTACCTCAAAACTGCCATATCTCGCGAACGGATTGACCAATCCGCAAAATTTCTGTTGCATCTGAAAGTAGAATCTCGCCACATTTCAACGGTTTGAGTAGTTTTCCCCTAGGCCGTTCTAGTTATTCGTTTCGAGCATCAGAACTGCGAAAATTTTGAGCTTCTCAAGCGTTTCTTACCTCAAAACTGCCATATCTCGCGAACGGATTGACCAATCCGCAAAATTTCTGTTCCATCTGAAAGTAGAAGCTCGCCCGATTACAACGGTACGAGTAGTTTTCCCCCAGGCCGTTCTAGTTATTCGTTTCGAGCATCAGAACTGCGAAAATTTGGAGTTTCTCAAACGTTTCTTACCTCAAAACTGCCATATCTCGCGAACGGATTGACCAATACGCAAAATTTCTGTTGCATCTGAAAGTAGAAACTCGCCCGATTACAACGGTATGAGTAGTTTTCCCCTAGGCCGTTCTAGTTATTCGTTTCGAGCATCAGAACTGCGAAAGTTTTGAGTTTCTCAAGCGTTTCGAGCATCAGAACGGCGAAAATTTTGAGTTTCTCAAGCGTTTCATACCTCAAAACTGCCATATCTCGCGAACGGATTGACCAATCCGCAAAATTTCTGTTGCATCTGAAAGTAGAAGCTCGCCCGATTACATCGGTACGAGTAGTTTTCCCCTAGGCCGTTCTAGTTATTCGTTTCGAGCATCAGAACTGCGAAAATTTGGAGTTTCTCAAGCGTTTCTTACCTCAAAACTGCCATATCTCGCGAACGGATTGACCAATACGCAAAATTTCTGTTGCATCTGAAAGTAGAGACTCGCCCGATTACAACGGTATGAGTAGTTTCCCCCTAGGCCATTCTGGTTATTCGTTTCGAGCATCAGAACTGCGAAAATTTTGAGTTTCTCAAGCGTTCCTTACCTCAAAACTGCCATATCTCGCGAACGGATTGACCAATCCGCAAAATTTCTGTTGCATCTGAAAGTAGAAGCTCGCCACATTTCAACGGTTTGAGTAGTTTTGCCCTAGGCCGTTCTAGTATTTCGTTTCGAGCATCAGAACTGCGAAAATTTTGAGTTTCTCAAGCGTTTCTTACCTCAAAGCTGCCATATCTCGCGAACGGATTGACCAATCCGCAAAATTTCTGTTGCATCTGAAAGTAGAATCTCGCCACATTTCAACGGTTTGAGTAGTTTTCCCCTAGGCCGTTCTAGTTATTCGTTTCGAGCATCAGAACTGCTAAAATGTTGAGTTTCTCAAGCGTTTCTTACCTCCAAACTGCCATATCTCGCGAACGGATTGACCAATCCGCAAAATTTCTGTTGCATCTGAAAGTAGAAACTCGCCCGATTACAACGGTATGAGTAGTTTTCCACTAGGCCGTTCTAGTTATTCGTTTCAAGCATCAGAACTGCGAAAATTTTGAGTTTCTCAAGCGTTTCTTACCTCAAAACTGCCATATCTCGCGAACGGATTGACCAATCCGCAAAATTTCTGTTCCATCTGAAAGTAGAAGCTCGCCCGATTACAACGGAACGAGTAGTTTTCCCCCAGGCCGTTCTAGTTATTCGTTTCGAGCATCAGAACTGCGAAAATTTGGAGTTTCTCAAGCGTTTCTTACCTCAAAACTGCCATATCTCGCGAACGGATTGACCAATACGCAAAATTTCTGTTGCATCTGAATGTAGAAACTCGCCCGATTACAACGGTATGAGTAGTTTTCCACTAGGCCGTTCTAGTTATTCGTTTCAAGCATCAGAACTGCGAAAATTTTGAGTTTCTCAAGCGTTTCTTACCTCAAGACTGCCATATCTCGCGAACGGATTGACCAATCCGCAAAATTTCTGTTGCATCTGAAAGTAGAAACTCGCCCGATTACAACGGTATGAGTAGTTTCCCCCTAGGCCATTCTGGTTATTCGTTTCGAGCATCAGAACTGCGAAAATTTTGAGTTTCTCAAGCGTTCCTTACCTCAAAACTGCCATATCTCGCGAACGGATTGACCAATCCGCAAAATTTCTGTTGCATCTGAAAGTAGAAGCTCGCCCGATTACAAAGGTAGGAGTAGTTTTGCCCTAGGCCGTTCTAGTTTTTCGTTTCGAGCATCAGAACTGCGAAAATTTTGAGTTTCTCAAGCGTTTCTTACCTCAAAACTGCCATATCTCGCGAACGGATTGACCAATCCGCAAAATTTCTGTTGCATCTGAAAGTAGAAACTCGCCCGATTTCAACGGTATGAGTAGTTTCCCCCTAGGCCGTTCTAGTTATTCGTTTCGAGCATCAGAACTGCGAAAATTTTGAGTTTCTCAAGCGTTCCTTACCTCAAAACTGCCAGATCTCGCGAACGGATTGACCAATCCGCAAAATTTCTGTTGCATCTGAAAGTAGAAGCTCGCCACATTTCAACGGTTTGAGTAGTTTTGCCCTAGGCCGTTCTAGTTTTTCGTTTCGAGCATCAGAACTGCGAAAATTTTGAGTTTCTCAAGCGTTTCTTACCTCAAAACTGCCATATCTCGCGAACGGATTGACCAATCCGCAAAATTTCTGTTGCATCTGAAAGTAGAATCTCGCCACATTTCAACGGTTTGAGTAGTTTTCCCCTAGGCCGTTCTAGTTATTCGTTTCGAGCATCAGAACTGCTAAAATGTTGAGTTTCTCAAGCGTTTCTTACCTCAAAACTGCCATATCTCGCGAACGGATTGACCAATCCGCAAAATTTCTGTTCCATCTGAAAGTAGAAGCTCGCCCGATTACAACGGTACGAGTAGTTTTCCCCCAGGCCGTTCTAGTTATTCGTTTCGAGCATCAGAACTGCGAAAATTTAGAGTTTCTCAAGCGTTTCTTACCTCAAAACTGCCATATCTCGCGAACGGATTGACCAATACGCAAAATTTCTGTTGCATCTGAAAGTAGAAACTCCCCCGATTACAACGGTATGAGTAGTTTCCCCCTAGGCCATTCTGGTTATTCGTTTCGAGCATCAGAACTGCGAAAATTTTGAGTTTCTCAAGCGTTCCGTACCTCAAAACTGCCATATCTCGCGAACGGATTGACCAATCCGCAAAATTTCTGTTGCATCTGAAAGTAGAAGCTCGCCACATTTCAAAGGTTTGAATAGTTTTGCCCTAGGCCGTTCTAGTCATTCGTTTCGAGCATCAGAACTGCGAAAATTTTGCGTTTCTCAAGCGTTTCTTTCATCAAAACTGCCATATCTCGCGAACGGATTGACCAATCCGCAAAATTTCTGTTGCATCTGAAAGTAGAAGCTCGCCCGATTACAACGGTACGAGTAGTTTTCCCCTAGGCCGTTCTAGTTATTCGTTTCGAGCATCAGAACTGCGAAAATTTTTAGTTTCTCAAGCGTTTCTTACCTCAAAACTGCCATATCTCGCGAACGGATTGACCAATCCGCAAAATTTCTGTTGCATCTGAAAGTAGAAGCTCGCCACATTTCAACGGTTTGAGTAGTTTTGCCCTAGGCCGTTCTAGCTATTCGTTTCGAGCATCAGAACTGCGAAAGTTTTGAGTTTCTCAAGCGTTTCTTTCATCAAAACTGCCATATCTCGCGAACGGATTGACCAATCCGCAAAATTTCTGTTGAACCGGAAAGTAGAAACCCGCCCGATTACAACGGCATGAATAGTTTTCCCCTAGGCCGTTCTAGTTAGTCGTTTTGAGCATCAGAACTGCTAAAATTGTGAGTTTCTCAAGCGTTTCTTACCTCAAAACTGCCGTATCTCGCGAACGGATTGACCAATCCGCAAAATTTCTGTTGCATCTGAAAGTAGAAACTCGCCACATTTCAACGGTTTGAGTAGTTTTGCCCTAGGCCGTTCTAGTTATTCGTTTCGAGCATCAGAACTGCTAAAATGTTGAGTTTCTCAAGCGTTTCTTACCTCAAAACTGCCATATCTCGCGAACGGATTGACCAATCCGCGAAATTTCTGTTGCATCTGAAAGTAGAAGCTCGCCACATTTCAACGGTTTGAGTAGTTTTGCCCTAGGCCGTTCTAGTTTTTCGTTTCGAGCATCAGAACTGCGAAAATTTTGAGTTTCTCAAGCGTTTCTTACCTCAAAACTGCCATATCTCGCGAACGGATTGACCAATCCGCAAAATTTCTGTTGCATCTGAAAGTAGAATCTCGCCACATTTCAACGGTTTGAGTAGTTTTCCCCTAGGCCGTTCTAGTTATTCGTTTCGAGCATCAGAACTGCGAAAATTTTGAGCTTCTCAAGCGTTTCTTACCTCAAAACTGCCATATCTCGCGAACGGATTGACCAATCCGCAAAATTTCTGTTCCATCTGAAAGTAGAAGCTCGCCCGATTACAACGGTACGAGTAGTTTTCCCCCAGGCCGTTCTAGTTATTCGTTTCGAGCATCAGAACTGCGAAAATTTTGAGCTTCTCAAGCGTTTCTTACCTCAAAACTGCCATATCTCGCGAACGGATTGACCTATCCGCAAAATTTCTGTTCCATCTGAAAGTAGAAGCTCGCCCGATTACAACGGTACGAGTAGTTTTCCCCTAGGCCGTTCTAGTTATTCGTTTCGAGCATCAGAACTGCGAAAGTTTTGAGTTTCTCAAGCGTTTCGAGCATCAGAACGGCGAAAATTTTGAGTTTCTCAAGCGTTTCATACCTCAAAACTGCCATATCTCGCGAACGGATTGACCAATCCGCAAAATTTCTGTTGCATCTGAAAGTAGAAGCTCGCCCGATTACATCGGTACGAGTAGTTTTCCCCTAGGCCGTTCTAGTTATTCGTTTCGAGCATCAGAACTGCGAAAATTTGGAGTTTCTCAAGCGTTTCTTACCTCAAAACTGCCATATCTCGCGAACGGATTGACCAATACGCAAAATTTCTGTTGCATCTGAAAGTAGAGACTCGCCCGATTACAACGGTATGAGTAGTTTCCCCCTAGGCCATTCTGGTTATTCGTTTCGAGCATCAGAACTGCGAAAATTTTGAGTTTCTCAAGCGTTCCTTACCTCAAAACTGCCATATCTCGCGAACGGATTGACCAATCCGCAAAATTTCTGTTGCATCTGAAAGTAGAAGCTCGCCACATTTCAACGGTTTGAGTAGTTTTGCCCTAGGCCGTTCTAGTATTTCGTTTCGAGCATCAGAACTGCGAAAATTTTGAGTTTCTCAAGCGTTTCTTACCTCAAAGCTGCCATATCTCGCGAACGGATTGACCAATCCGCAAAATTTCTGTTGCATCTGAAAGTAGAATCTCGCCACATTTCAACGGTTTGAGTAGTTTTCCCCTAGGCCGTTCTAGTTATTCGTTTCGAGCATCAGAACTGCTAAAATGTTGAGTTTCTCAAGCGTTTCTTACCTCCAAACTGCCATATCTCGCGAACGGATTGACCAATCCGCAAAATTTCTGTTGCATCTGAAAGTAGAAACTCGCCCGATTACAACGGTATGAGTAGTTTTCCACTAGGCCGTTCTAGTTATTCGTTTCAAGCATCAGAACTGCGAAAATTTTGAGTTTCTCAAGCGTTTCTTACCTCAAAACTGCCATATCTCGCGAACGGATTGACCAATCCGCAAAATTTCTGTTCCATCTGAAAGTAGAAGCTCGCCCGATTACAACGGTACGAGTAGTTTTCCCCCAGGCCGTTCTAGTTATTCGTTTCGAGCATCAGAACTGCGAAAATTTGGAGTTTCTCAAGCGTTTCTTACCTCAAAACTGCCATATCTCGCGAACGGATTGACCAATACGCAAAATTTCTGTTGCATCTGAAAGTAGAAACTCGCCCGATTACAATGGTATGAGTAGTTTTCCACTAGGCCGTTCTAGTTATTCGTTTCAAGCATCAGAACTGCGAAAATTTTGAGTTTCTCAAGCGTTTCTTACCTCAAAACTGCCATATCTCGCGAACGGATTGACCAATCCGCAAAATTTCTGTTCCATCTGAAAGTAGAAGCTCGCCCGATTACAACGGTACGAGTAGTTTTCCCCCAGGCCGTTCTAGTTATTCGTTTCGAGCATCAGAACTGCGAAAATTTTGAGTTTCTCAAGCGTTCCTTACCTCAAAACTGCCAGATCTCGCGAACGGATTGACCAATCCGCAAAATTTCTGTTGCATCTGAAAGTAGAAGCTCGCCACATTTCAACGGTTTGAGTAGTTTTGCCCTAGGCCGTTCTAGTTTTTCGTTTCGAGCATCAGAACTGCGAAAATTTTGAGTTTCTCAAGCGTTTCTTACCTCAAAACTGCCATATCTCGCGAACGGATTGACCAATCCGCAAAATTTCTGTTGCATCTGAAAGTAGAATCTCGCCACATTTCAACGGTTTGAGTAGTTTTCCCCTAGGCCGTTCTAGTTATTCGTTTCGAGCATCAGAACTGCTAAAATGTTGAGTTTCTCAAGCGTTTCTTACCTCCAAACTGCCATATCTCGCGAACGGATTGACCAATCCGCAAAATTTCTGTTGCATCTGAAAGTAGAAACTCGCCCGATTACAACGGTATGAGTAGTTTTCCACTAGGCCGTTCTAGTTATTCGTTTCAAGCATCAGAACTGCGAAAATTTTGAGTTTCTCAAGCGTTTCTTACCTCAAAACTGCCATATCTCGCGAACGGATTGACCAATCCGCAAAATTTCTGTTCCATCTGAAAGTAGAAGCTCGCCCGATTACAACGGTACGAGTAGTTTTCCCCCAGGCCGTTCTAGTTATTCGTTTCGAGCATCAGAACTGCGAAAATTTGGAGTTTCTCAAGCGTTTCTTACCTCAAAACTGCCATATCTCGCGAACGGATTGACCAATACGCAAAATTTCTGTTGCATCTGAAAGTAGAAACTCGCCCGATTACAACGGTATGAGTAGTTTTCCACTAGGCCGTTCTAGTTATTCGTTTCAAGCATCAGAACTGCGAAAATTTTGAGTTTCTCAAGCGTTTCTTACCTCAAAACTGCCATATCTCGCGAACGGATTGACCAATCCCCAAAATTTCTGTTGCATCTGAAAGTAGAAACTCGCCCGATTACAACGGTATGAGTAGTTTCCCCCTAGGCCGTTCTAGTTATTCGTTTCGAGCATCAGAACTGCGAAAATTTTGAGTTTCTCAAGCGTTCCTTACCTCAAAACTGCCAGATCTCGCGAACGGATTGACCAATCCGCAAAATTTCTGTTGCATCTGAAAGTAGAAGCTCGCCACATTTCAACGGTTTGAGTAGTTTTGCCCTAGGCCGTTCTAGTTTTTCGTTTCGAGCATCAGAACTGCGAAAATTTTGAGTTTCTCAAGCGTTTCTTACCTCAAAACTGCCATATCTCGCGAACGGATTGTCCAATCCGCAAAATTTCTGTTGCATCTGAAAGTAGAATCTCGCCACATTTCAACGGTTTGAGTAGTTTTCCACTAGGCCGTTCTAGTTATTCGTTTCAAGCATCAGAACTGCGAAAATTTTGAGTTTCTCAAGCGTTTCTTACCTCAAAACTGCCATATCTCGCGAACGGATTGACCAATCCGCAAAATTTCTGTTCCATCTGAAAGTAGAAGCTCGCCCGATTACAACGGTACGAGTAGTTTTCCCCCAGGCCGTTCTAGTTATTCGTTTCGAGCATCAGAACTGCGAAAATTTGGAGTTTCTCAAGCGTTTCTTACCTCAAAACTGCCATATCTCGCGAACGGATTGACCAATACGCAAAATTTCTGTTGCATCTGAAAGTAGAAACTCGCCCGATTACAACGGTATGAGTAGTTTTCCACTAGGCCGTTCTAGTTATTCGTTTCAAGCATCAGAACTGCGAAAATTTTGAGTTTCTCAAGCGTTTCTTACCTCAAAACTGCCATATCTCGCGAACGGATTGACCAATCCCCAAAATTTCTGTTGCATCTGAAAGTAGAAACTCGCCCGATTACAACGGTATGAGTAGTTTCCCCCTAGGCCGTTCTAGTTATTCGTTTCGAGCATCAGAACTGCGAAAATTTTGAGTTTCTCAAGCGTTCCTTACCTCAAAACTGCCAGATCTCGCGAACGGATTGACCAATCCGCAAAATTTCTGTTGCATCTGAAAGTAGAAGCTCGCCACATTTCAACGGTTTGAGTAGTTTTGCCCTAGGCCGTTCTAGTTTTTCGTTTCGAGCATCAGAACTGCGAAAATTTTGAGTTTCTCAAGCGTTTCTTACCTCAAAACTGCCATATCTCGCGAACGGATTGTCCAATCCGAAAAATTTCTGTTGCATCTGAAAGTAGAATCTCGCCACATTTCAACGGTTTGAGTAGTTTTCCCCTAGGCCGTTCTAGTTATTCGTTTCGAGCATCAGAACTGCTAAAATGTTGAGTTTCTCAAGCGTTTCTTACCTCAAAACTGCCATATCTCGCGAACGGATTGACCAATACGCAAAATTTCTGTTGCATCTGAAAGTAGAAACGCGCCCGATTACAACGGTATGAGTAGTTTTCCCCCAGGCCGTTCTAGTTATTCGTTTCGAGCATCAGAACTGCGAAAATTTTGAGTTTCTCAAGCGTTTCTTACCTCAAAACTGCCATATCTCGCGAACGGATTGACCAATACGCAAAATTTCTGTTGCATCTGAAAGTAGAAACTCGCCCGATTACAACGGTATGAGTAGTTTTCCACTAGGCCGTTCTAGTTATTCGTTTCAAGCATCAGAACTGCGAAAATTTTGAGTTTCTCAAGCGTTTCTTACCTCAAAACTGCCATATCTCGCGAACGGATTGACCAATCCCCAAAATTTCTGTTGCATCTGAAAGTAGAAACTCGCCCGATTACAACGGTATGAGTAGTTTCCCCCTAGGCCGTTCTAGTTATTCGTTTCGAGCATCAGAACTGCGAAAATTTTGAGTTTCTCAAGCGTTCCTTACCTCAAAACTGCCAGATCTCGCGAACGGATTGACCAATCCGCAAAATTTCTGTTGCATCTGAAAGTAGAAGCTCGCCACATTTCAACGGTTTGAGTAGTTTTGCCCTAGGCCGTTCTAGTTTTTCGTTTCGAGCATCAGAACTGCGAAAATTTTGAGTTTCTCAAGCGTTTCTTACCTCAAAACTGCCATATCTCGCGAACGGATTGTCCAATCCGCAAAATTTCTGTTGCATCTGAAAGTAGAATCTCGCCACATTTCAACGGTTTGAGTAGTTTTCCCCTAGGCCGTTCTAGTTATTCGTTTCGAGCATCAGAACTGCTAAAATGTTGAGTTTCTCAAGCGTTTCTTACCTCAAAACTGCCATATCTCGCGAACGGATTGACCAATACGCAAAATTTCTGTTGCATCTGAAAGTAGAAACGCGCCCGATTACAACGGTATGAGTAGTTTTGCCCTAGGCCGTTCTAGTTTTTCGTTTCGAGCATCAGAACTGCGAAAATTTTGAGTTTCTCAAGCGTTTCTTACCTCAAAACTGCCATATCTCGCGAACGGATTGACCAATCCGCAAAATTTCTGTTGCATCTGAAAGTAGAAACTCGCCCGATTACAACGGTATGAGTAGTTTCCCCCTAGGCCGTTCTAGTTTTTCGTTTCGAGCATCAGAACTGCTAAAATTGTGAGTTTCTCAAGCGTTTCTTACCTCAAAACTGCCGTATCTCGCGAACGGATTGACCAATCCGCAAAATTTCTGTTGCATCTGAAAGTAGAAACTCGCCACATTTCAACGGTTTGAGTAGTTTTGCCCTAGGCCGTTCTAGTTATTCGTTTCGAGCATCAGAACTGCTAAAATGTTGAGTTTCTCAAGCGTTTCTTACCTCAAAACTGCCATATCTCGCGAACGGATTGACCAATCCGCGAAATTTCTGTTGCATCTGAAAGTAGAAGCTCGCCACATTTCAACGGTTTGAGTAGTTTTGCCCTAGGCCGTTCTAGTTTTTCGTTTCGAGCATCAGAACTGCGAAAATTTTGAGATTCTCAAGCGTTTCTTACCTCAAAACTGCCATATCTCGCGAACGGATTGACCAATCCGCAAAATTTCTGTTGCATCTGAAAGTAGAATCTCGCCACATTTCAACGGTTTGAGTAGTTTTCCCCTAGGCCGTTCTAGTTATTCGTTTCGAGCATCAGAACTGCGAAAATTTTGAGCTTCTCAAGCGTTTCTTACCTCAAAACTGCCATATCTCGCGAACGGATTGACCAATCCGCAAAATTTCTGTTCCATCTGAAAGTAGAAGCTCGCCCGATTACAACGGTACGAGTAGTTTTCCCCCAGGCCGTTCTAGTTATTCGTTTCGAGCATCAGAACTGCGAAAATTTGGAGTTTCTCAAACGTTTCTTACCTCAAAACTGCCATATCTCGCGAACGGATTGACCAATACGCAAAATTTCTGTTGCATCTGAAAGTAGAAACTCGCCCGATTACAACGGTATGAGTAGTTTTCCCCTAGGCCGTTCTAGTTATTCGTTTCGAGCATCAGAACTGCGAAAGTTTTGAGTTTCTCAAGCGTTTCGAGCATCAGAACGGCGAAAATTTTGAGTTTCTCAAGCGTTTCATACCTCAAAACTGCCATATCTCGCGAACGGATTGACCAATCCGCAAAATTTCTGTTGCATCTGAAAGTAGAAGCTCGCCCGATTACATCGGTACGAGTAGTTTTCCCCTAGGCCGTTCTAGTTATTCGTTTCGAGCATCAGAACTGCGAAAATTTGGAGTTTCTCAAGCGTTTCTTACCTCAAAACTGCCATATCTCGCGAACGGATTGACCAATACGCAAAATTTCTGTTGCATCTGAAAGTAGAGACTCGCCCGATTACAACGGTATGAGTAGTTTCCCCCTAGGCCATTCTGGTTATTCGTTTCGAGCATCAGAACTGCGAAAATTTTGAGTTTCTCAAGCGTTCCTTACCTCAAAACTGCCATATCTCGCGAACGGATTGACCAATCCGCAAAATTTCTGTTGCATCTGAAAGTAGAAGCTCGCCCGATTACATCGGTACGAGTAGTTTTCCCCTAGGCCGTTCTAGTTATTCGTTTCGAGCATCAGAACTGCGAAAATTTGGAGTTTCTCAAGCGTTTCTTACCTCAAAACTGCCATATCTCGCGAACGGATTGACCAATCCGCAAAATTTCTGTTGCATCTGAAAGTAGAAACTCGCCCGATTACAACGGTATGAGTAGTTTCCCCCTAGGCCGTTCTAGTTATTCGTTTCGAGCATCAGAACTGCGAAAATTTTGAGTTTCTCAAGCGTTCCTTACCTCAAAACTGCCAGATCTCGCGAACGGATTGACCAATCCGCAAAATTTCTGTTGCATCTGAAAGTAGAAGCTCGCCACATTTCAACGGTTTGAGTAGTTTTGCCCTAGGCCGTTCTAGTTTTTCGTTTCGAGCATCAGAACTGCGAAAATTTTGAGTTTCTCAAGCGTTTCTTTCCTCAAAACTGCCATATCTCGCGAACGGATTGACCAATCCGCAAAATTTCTGTTGCATCTGAAAGTAGAATCTCGCCACATTTCAACGGTTTGAGTAGTTTTCCCCTAGGCCGTTCTAGTTATTCGTTTCGAGCATCAGAACTGCTAAAATGTTGAGTTTCTCAAGCGTTTCTTACCTCCAAACTGCCATATCTCGCGAACGGATTGAACAATCCGCAAAATTTCTGTTGCATCTGAAAGTAGAAACTCGCCCGATTACAACGGTATGAGTAGTTTTCCACTAGGCCGTTCTAGTTATTCGTTTCAAGCATCAGAACTGCGAAAATTTTGAGTTTCTCAAGCGTTTCTTACCTCAAAACTGCCATATCTCGCGAACGGATTGACCAATCCGCAAAATTTCTGTTCCATCTGAAAGTAGAAGCTCGCCCGATTACAACGGTACGAGTAGTTTTCCCCCAGGCCGTTCTAGTTATTCGTTTCGAGCATCAGAACTGCGAAAATTTGGAGTTTCTCAAGCGTTTCTTACCTCAAAACTGCCATATCTCGCGAACGGATTGACCAATACGCAAAATTTCTGTTGCATCTGAAAGTAGAAACTCGCCCGATTACAACGGTATGAGTAGTTTTCCACTAGGCCGTTCTAGTTATTCGTTTCAAGCATCAGAACTGCGAAAATTTTGAGTTTCTCAAGCGTTTCTTACCTCAAAACTGCCATATCTCGCGAACGGATTGACCAATCCGCAAAATTTCTGTTGCATCTGAAAGTAGAAACTCGCCCGATTACAACGGTATGAGTAGTTTCCCCCTAGGCCGTTCTAGTTATTCGTTTCGAGCATCAGAACTGCGAAAATTTTGAGTTTCTCAAGCGTTCCTTACCTCAAAACTGCCAGATCTCGCGAACGGATTGACCAATCCGCAAAATTTCTGTTGCATCTGAAAGTAGAAGCTCGCCACATTTCAACGGTTTGAGTAGTTTTGCCCTAGGCCGTTCTAGTTTTTCGTTTCGAGCATCAGAACTGCGAAAATTTTGAGTTTCTCAAGCGTTTCTTACCTCAAAACTGCCATATCTCGCGAACGGATTGTCCAATCCGCAAAATTTCTGTTGCATCTGAAAGTAGAATCTCGCCACATTTCAACGGTTTGAGTAGTTTTCCCCTAGGCCGTTCTAGTTATTCGTTTCGAGCATCAGAACTGCTAAAATGTTGAGTTTCTCAAGCGTTTCTTACCTCAAAACTGCCATATCTCGCGAACGGATTGACCAATCCGCAAAATTTCTGTTGCATCTGAAAGTAGAAACGCGCCCGATTACAACGGTATGAGTAGTTTTCCACTAGGCCGTTCTAGTTATTCGTTTCAAGCATCAGAACTGCGAAAATTTGGAGTTTCTCAAGCGTTTCTTACCTCAAAACTGCCATATCTCGCGAACGGATTGACCAATCCGCAAAATTTCTGTTGCATCTGAAAGTAGAAACTCGCCCGATTACAACGGTATGAGTAGTTTCCCCCTAGGCCGTTCTAGTTTTTCGTTTCGAGCATCATAACTGCGAAAGTTTTGAGTTTCTCAAGCGTTTCGAGCATCAGAACGGCGAAAATTTTGAGTTTCTCAAGCGTTTCTTACCTCAAAACTGCCATATCTCGCGAACGGATTGACCAATACGCAAAATTTCTGTTGCATCTGAAAGTAGAAACGCGCCCGATTACAACGGTATGAGTGGTTTTGCCCTAGGCCGTTCTAGTTTTTCGTTTCGAGCATCAGAACTGCGAAAATTTTGAGTTTCTCAAGCGTTTCTTACCTCAAAACTGCCATATCTCGCGAACGGATTGACCAATCCGCAAAATTTCTGTTGCATCTGAAAGTAGAATCTCGCCACATTTCAACGGTTTGAGTAGTTTTCCCCTAGGCCGTTCTAGTTATTCGTTTCGAGCATCAGAACTGCTAAAATGTTGAGTTTCTCAAGCGTTTCTTACCTCCAAACTGCCATATCTCGCGAACGGATTGACCAATCCGCAAAATTTCTGTTGCATCTGAAAGTAGAAACTCGCCCGATTACAACGGTATGAGTAGTTTTCCACTAGGCCGTTCTAGTTATTCGTTTCAAGCATCAGAACTGCGAAAATTTTGAGTTTCTCAAGCGTTCCTTACCTCAAAACTGCCATATCTCGCGAACGGATTGACCAATCCGCAAAATTTCTGTTGCATCTGAAAGTAGAGACTCGCCCGATTACAACGGTATGAGTAGTTTCCCCCTAGGCCATTCTGGTTATTCGTTTCGAGCATCAGAACTGCGAAAATTTTGAGTTTCTCAAGCGTTCCTTACCTCAAAACTGCCATATCTCGCGAACGGATTGACCAATCCGCAAAATTTCTGTTGCATCTGAAAGTAGAAGCTCGCCCGATTACATCGGTACGAGTAGTTTTCCCCTAGGCCGTTCTAGTTATTCGTTTCGAGCATCAGAACTGCGAAAATTTGGAGTTTCTCAAGCGTTTCTTACCTCAAAACTGCCATATCTCGCGAACGGATTTACCAATCCGCAAAATTTCTGTTGCATCTGAAAGTAGAAACTCGCCCGATTACAACGGTATGAGTAGTTTCCCCCTAGGCCGTTCTAGTTATTCGTTTCGAGCATCAGAACTGCGAAAATTTTGAGTTTCTCAAGCGTTCCTTACCTCAAAACTGCCAGATCTCGCGAACGGATTGACCAATCCGCAAAATTTCTGTTGCATCTGAAAGTAGAAGCTCGCCACATTTCAACGGTTTGAGTAGTTTTGCCCTAGGCCGTTCTAGTTTTTCGTTTCGAGCATCAGAACTGCGAAAATTTTGAGTTTCTCAAGCGTTTCTTTCCTCAAAACTGCCATATCTCGCGAACGGATTGACCAATCCGCAAAATTTCTGTTGCATCTGAAAGTAGAATCTCGCCACATTTCAACGGTTTGAGTAGTTTTCCCCTAGGCCGTTCTAGTTATTCGTTTCGAGCATCAGAACTGCTAAAATGTTGAGTTTCTCAAGCGTTTCTTACCTCCAAACTGCCATATCTCGCGAACGGATTGAACAATCCGCAAAATTTCTGTTGCATCTGAAAGTAGAAACTCGCCCGATTACAACGGTATGAGTAGTTTTCCACTAGGCCGTTCTAGTTATTCGTTTCAAGCATCAGAACTGCGAAAATTTTGAGTTTCTCAAGCGTTTCTTACCTCAAAACTGCCATATCTCGCGAACGGATTGACCAATCCGCAAAATTTCTGTTCCATCTGAAAGTAGAAGCTCGCCCGATTACAACGGTACGAGTAGTTTTCCCCCAGGCCGTTCTAGTTATTCGTTTCGAGCATCAGAACTGCGAAAATTTGGAGTTTCTCAAGCGTTTCTTACCTCAAAACTGCCATATCTCGCGAACGGATTGACCAATACGCAAAATTTCTGTTGCATCTGAAAGTAGAAACTCGCCCGATTACAACGGTATGAGTAGTTTTCCACTAGGCCGTTCTAGTTATTCGTTTCAAGCATCAGAACTGCGAAAATTTTGAGTTTCTCAAGCGTTTCTTACCTCAAAACTGCCATATCTCGCGAACGGATTGACCAATCCGCAAAATTTCTGTTGCATCTGAAAGTAGAAACTCGCCCGATTACAACGGTATGAGTAGTTTCCCCCTAGGCCGTTCTAGTTATTCGTTTCGAGCATCAGAACTGCGAAAATTTTGAGTTTCTCAAGCGTTCCTTACCTCAAAACTGCCAGATCTCGCGAACGGATTGACCAATCCGCAAAATTTCTGTTGCATCTGAAAGTAGAAGCTCGCCACATTTCAACGGTTTGAGTAGTTTTGCCCTAGGCCGTTCTAGTTTTTCGTTTCGAGCATCAGAACTGCGAAAATTTTGAGTTTCTCAAGCGTTTCTTACCTCAAAACTGCCATATCTCGCGAACGGATTGTCCAATCCGCAAAATTTCTGTTGCATCTGAAAGTAGAATCTCGCCACATTTCAACGGTTTGAGTAGTTTTCCCCTAGGCCGTTCTAGTTATTCGTTTCGAGCATCAGAACTGCTAAAATGTTGAGTTTCTCAAGCGTTTCTTACCTCAAAACTGCCATATCTCGCGAACGGATTGACCAATCCGCAAAATTTCTGTTGCATCTGAAAGTAGAAACGCGCCCGATTACAACGGTATGAGTAGTTTTCCACTAGGCCGTTCTAGTTATTCGTTTCAAGCATCAGAACTGCGAAAATTTTGAGTTTCTCAAGCGTTTCTTACCTCAAAACTGCCATATCTCGCGAACGGATTGACCAATCCGCAAAATTTCTGTTGCATCTGAAAGTAGAAACTCGCCCGATTACAACGGTATGAGTAGTTTCCCCCTAGGCCGTTCTAGTTTTTCGTTTCGAGCATCATAACTGCGAAAGTTTTGAGTTTCTCAAGCGTTTCGAGCATCAGAACGGCGAAAATTTTGAGTTTCTCAAGCGTTTCTTACCTCAAAACTGCCATATCTCGCGAACGGATTGACCAATACGCAAAATTTCTGTTGCATCTGAAAGTAGAAACGCGCCCGATTACAACGGTATGAGTGGTTTTGCCCTAGGCCGTTCTAGTTTTTCGTTTCGAGCATCAGAACTGCGAAAATTTTGAGTTTCTCAAGCGTTTCTTACCTCAAAACTGCCATATCTCGCGAACGGATTGACCAATCCGCAAAATTTCTGTTGCATCTGAAAGTAGAATCTCGCCACATTTCAACGGCTTGAGTAGTTTGCCCCTAGGCCGTTCTAGTTATTCGTTTCGAGCATCAGAACTGCTAAAATGTTGAGTTTCTCAAGCGTTTCTTACCTCCAAACTGCCATATCTCGCGAACGGATTGACCAATCCGCAAAATTTCTGTTGCATCTGAAAGTAGAAACTCGCCCGATTACAACGGTATGAGTAGTTTTCCACTAGGCCGTTCTAGTTATTCGTTTCAAGCATCAGAACTGCGAAAATTTTGAGTTTCTCAAGCGTTTCTTACCTCAAAACTGCCATATCTCGCGAACGGATTGACCAATCCGCAAAATTGCTGTTCCATCTGAAAGTAGAAGCTCGCCCGATTACAACGGTACGAGTAGTTTTCCCCTAGGCCGTTCTAGTTATTCGTTTCGAGCATCAGAACTGCGAAAGTTTTGAGTTTCTCAAGCGTTTCGAGCATCAGAACGGCGAAAATTTTGAGTTTCTCAAGCGTTTCTTACCTCAAAACTGCCATACCTCGCGAACGGATTGACCAATCCGCAAAATTTCTGTTGCATCTGAAAGTAGAATCTCGCCACATTTCAACGGTTTGAGTAGTTTTCCCCTAGGCCGTTCTAGTTATTCGTTTCGAGCATCAGAACTGCTAAAATGTTGAGTTTCTCAAGCGTTTCTTACCTCCAAACTGCCATATCTCGCGAACGGATTGACCAATCCGCAAAATTTCTGTTGCATCTGAAACTAGAAACTAGCCCGATTACAACGGTATGAGCAGTTTTCCCCTAGGCCGTTTTAATTATTCGTTTCGAGCATCAGAACTGCGAAAATTTTGAGTTTCTCAAGCGTTTCTTACCTCAAAACTGCCATATCTCGCGAACGGATTGACCAATCCGCAAAATTTCTGTTGCATCTGAAAGTAGAATCTCGCCACATTTCAACGGTTTGAGTAGTTTTCCCCTAGGCCGTTCTAGTTATTCGTTTCGAGCATCAGAACTGCTAAAATGTAGAGTTTCTCAAGCGTTTCTTACCTCCAAACTGCCATATCTCGCGAACGGATTGACCAATCCGCAAAATTTCTGTTGCATCTGGAAGTAGAAGCCCGCCCGATTACAACGGTACGAGTAGTTTTCCCCTAGGCCGTTCTAGTTATTCGTTTCGAGCATCAGAACTGCGAAAATTTTGACTTTCTCAAGCGTTTCGAGCATCAGAACTGCGAAAATTTTGAGTTTCTCAAGCGTTTCTTTCATCGAAACTGCCATATCTCGCGAACGGATTGACCAATCCGCAAAATTTCTGTTGAACCGGAAAGTAGAAACCCGCCCGATTACAACTGCATGAATAGTTTTCCCCTAGGCCGTTCTAGTTATTCGTTTCGAGCATCAGAACTGCTAAAATTGTGAGTTTCTCAAGCGTTTCTTACCTCAAAACTGCCATATCTCGCGAACGGATTGACCAATCCGCAAAATTTCTGTTGCAGACGAAAGTAGAATCTCGCCACATTTCAACGGTTTGAGTAGTTTTCCCCTAGGCCGTTCTAGTGATTCGTTTCGAGCATCAGAACTGCTAAAATGTTGAGTTTCTCAAGCGTTTCTTACCTCCAAACTGCCATATCTCGCGAACGGATTGACCAATCTGCAAAATTTCTGTTGCATCTGAAACTAGAAACTAGCCCGATTACAACGGTATGAGCAGTTTTCCCCTAGGCCGTTCTAATTATCGTTTCGAGCATAAGAACTGCGAAAATTTTGAGTTTCTCAAGCGTTTCTTACCTCAAAACTGCCATATCTCGCGAACGGATTGACCAATCCGCAAAATTTCTGTTGCATCTGAAAGTATTATAGAATCTCGCCATATTTCGACGGTTTGAGTAGTTTTCCCCTAGGCCGTTCTAGTTATTCGTTTCAAGCATCAGAACTGCGAAAATTTTGAGTTTCTCAAGCGTTTCTTACCTCAAAACTGCCATATCTCGCGAACGGTTTGACCATTCCGCAAAATTTCTGTTGCATCTGGAAGTAGAAGCTCGCCCGATTACAACGGTACGAGTAGTTTTCCCCTAGGCCGTTCTAGTTATTCGTTTTGAGCATCAGAACTGCGAAAATTTTGACTTTCTCAAGCGTTTCTTACCTCAAAACTGCCATATCTCGCGAACGGATTGACCAATCCGCAAAATTTCTGTTGCATCTGAAAGTAGAAGCTCGCCACATTTCAACGGTTTGAGTAGTTTTGCTCTAGGCCGTTCTGGTTATTCGTTTCGAGCATCAGAACTGCGAAAATTTTGAGTTTCTCAAGCGTTTCTTTCATCAAAACTGCCATATCTCGCGAACGGATTGAGCATTCCGCAAAATTTCTGTTGAACCGGAAAGTAGAAACCCGCCCGATTACAACGGCGTGAATAGTTTTCCCCTAGGCCGTTCTAGTTAGTCGTTTCGAGCATCAGAACTGCTAAAATGTTGAGTTTCTGAAGCGTTTCTTACATCCAAACTGCTATATCTCATGAACGGATTGACCAATCCGCAAAATTTCTGTTGCATCTGAAAGTAGAAACTCGCCCGATTACAAAGGTATGCGTACTTTTCCCCTAGGCAGTTCTAATTATTCGTTTCGAGCATCAGAACTGCTAAAATGTTGAGTTTCTCAAGCGTTTCTTACCTCCAAACTGCCATATCTCGCGAACGGATTGACCAATCCGCAAAATTTCTGTTGCATCTGAAAGTAGAATCTCGCCACATTTCAACGGTTTGAGTAGTTTTCCCCTAGGCCGTTCTAGTTATTCGTTTCGAGCATCAGAACTGCTAAAATGTAGAGTTTCTCAAGCGTTTCTTACCTCCAAACTGCCATATCTCGCGAACGGATTGACCAATCCGCAAAATTTCTGTTGCATCTGGAAGTAGAAGCTCGCCCGATTACAACGGTACGAGTAGTTTTCCCCTAGGCCGTTCTAGTTATTCGTTTCGAGCATCAGAACTGCGAAAATTTTGACTTTCTCAAGCGTTTCTTACCTCAAAACTGCCATATCTCGCGAACGGATTGACCAATCCGCAAAATTTCTGTTGCATCTGAAAGTAGAAGCTCGCCACATTTCAACGGTTTGAGTAGTTTTGCTCTAGGCCGTTCTGGTTATTCGTTTCGAGCATCAGAACTGCGAAAATTTTGAGTTTCTCAAGCGTTTCTTTCATCAAAACTGCCATATCTCGCGAACGGATTGAGCATTCCGCAAAATTTCTGTTGAACCGGAAAGTAGAAACCCGCCCGATTACAACGGCGTGAATAGTTTTCCCCTAGGCCGTTCTAGTTAGTCGTTTCGAGCATCAGAACTGCTAAAATGTTGAGTTTCTGAAGCGTTTCTTACATCCAAACTGCTATATCTCATGAACGGATTGACCAATCCGCAAAATTTCTGTTGCATCTGAAAGTAGAAACTCGCCCGATTACAAAGGTATGCGTACTTTTCCCCTAGGCAGTTCTAATTATTCGTTTCGAGCATCAGAACTGCGAAAATTTTGAGTTTCTCAAGCGTTTCTTACCTCCAAACTGCCATATCTCGCGAACGGATTGACCAATCCGCAAAATTTCTGTTGCATCTGAAAGTAGAATCTCGCCACATTTCAACGGTTTGAGTAGTTTTCCCCTAGGCCGTTCTAGTTATTCGTTTCGAGCATCAGAACTGCTAAAATTTTGAGTTTCTCAAGCGTTTCTTACCTCAAAACTGCCATATCTCGCGAACGGATTGACCAATCCGCAAAATTTCTGTTCCATCTGAAAGTAGAAGCTCGCCCGATTACAACGGTACGAGTAGTTTTCCCCCAGGCCGTTCTAGTTATTCGTTTCGAGCATCAGAACTGCGAAAATTTGGAGTTTCTCAAGCGTTTCTTACCTCAAAACTGCCATATCTCGCGAACGGATTGACCAATCCGCAAAATTTCTGTTGCATCTGAAAGTAGAAGCTCGCCACATTTCAACGGTTTGAGTAGTTTTCCCCTAGGCCGTTCTAGTTATTCGTTTCGAGCATCAGAACTGCGAAAATTTGGAGTTTCTCAAGCGTTTCTTACTTCAAAACTGCCATATCCCGCGAACGGATTGACCAATCCGCAAAATTTCTGTTGCATCTGAAAGTAGAAACTCGCTCGATTACAACGGTATGAGTAGTTCTCCCCTAGGCCGTTCTAGTTATTCGTTTCGAGCATCAGAACTGCGAAAATTTTCAGTTTCTCAAGCGTTTCTTACCTCAAAACTGCCATATCGCGCGAACGGATTGACCAATCCGCAAAATTTCTCTTGCATCTTAAAGTAGAAACTCGCCCGATTACAACGGTATGAGTAGTTTCCCCCTAGGCTGTTCTAGTTATTCGCTTCGAGCATCAGAACTGCGAAAATTTTGAGTTTCTCAAGCGTTTCGTACCTCAAAACTGCCATATCTCGCGAACGGATTGACCAATCCGCAAAATTTCTCTTGCATCTGAAAGTAGAAACTCGCCCGATTACAACGGTATGAGTAGTTTTCCACTAGGCCGTTCTAGTTATTCGTTTCAAGCATCAGAACTGCGAAAATTTGGTGTTTCTCAAGCGTTTCTTACCTCAAAACTGCCATATCTCGCGAACGGATTGACCAATCTGCAAAATTTCTGTTGCATCTGAAAGTTGAAACTCGCCCGATTACAACGGTATGAGTAGTTTTCCCCTAGGTCGTTCTAGTTATTCGTTTCGAGCATCAGAACTGAGAAAGGTTTGAGTTTCTCAAGCGTTTCGAGCATCAGAAATGCGAAAATTTTGAGTTTCTCAAGCGTTTCTTACCTCAAAACTGCCATATCTCGCGAACGGATTGACCAATCCGCAAAATTTCTGTTGAACCGGAAAGTAGAAACCCGCCCGATTACAACGGCATGAATAGTTTTCCCCTAGGCCGTTCTACTTAGTCGTTTCGAGCATCAGAACTGCTAAAATGTTGAGTTTCTGAAGCGTTTCTTACCTCCAAACTGCCATATCTCATGAACGGATTGACCAATCCGCAAAATTTCTCTTGCATCTGAAAGTAGAAACTCGCCCGATTACAACGGTATGAGTAGTTTTCCCCTAGGCCGTTCCAGTTATTCGTTTCGAGCATTAGAACTGCTAAAATGTTCAGTTTCTCAAGCGTTTCTTACCTCAAAACTGCCGTATCTCGCGAACGGATTGACCAATCCGCAAAATTTCTGTTGCATCTGAAAGTAGAAACTCGCCCGATTACAACGGTATGAGTAGTTTTCCCCTAGGCCGTTCTAGTTATTCGTTTCGAGCATTAGAACTGCGAAAATTTGGAGTTTCTCAAGCGTTTCTTACATCAAAACTGCCGTATCCCGCGAACGGATTGACCAATCCGCAAAATTTCTGTTGCATCTGAAAGTAGAAACTCGCCCGATTACAAAGGTATGCGTACTTTTCTCCTAGGCCGTTCTAGTTATTCGTTTCGAGCATCAGAACTGCGAAAATTTGGAGTTTCTCAAGCGTTTCTTACCTCAAAACTGCCATATCTCGCGAACGGATTGACCAATCCGCAAAATTTCTGTTGCATCTGAAAGTAGAAGCTCGCCACATTTCAACGGTTTGAGTAGTTTTGCTCTAGGCCGTTCTGGTTATTCGTTTCGAGCATCAGAACTGCGAAAATTTTGAGTTTCTCAAGCGTTTCTTTCATCAAAACTGCCATATCTCGCGAACGGATTGAGCATTCCGCAAAATTTCTGTTGAACCGGAAAGTAGAAACCCGCCCGATTACAACGGCGTGAATAGTTTTCCCCTAGGCCGTTCTAGTTAGTCGTTTCGAGCATCAGAACTGCTAAAATGTTGAGTTTCTGAAGCGTTTCTTACATCCAAACTGCTATATCTCATGAACGGATTGACCAATCCGCAAAATTTCTGTTGCATCTGAAAGTAGAAACTCGCCCGATTACAAAGGTATGCGTACTTTTCCCCTAGGCAGTTCTAATTATTCGTTTCGAGCATCAGAACTGCTAAAATGTTGAGTTTCTCAAGCGTTTCTTACCTCCAAACTGCCATATCTCGCGAACGGATTGACCAATCCGCAAAATTTCTGTTGCATCTGAAAGTAGAATCTCGCCACATTTCAACGGTTTGAGTAGTTTTCCCCTAGGCCGTTCTAGTTATTCGTTTCGAGCATCAGAACTGCTAAAATGTAGAGTTTCTCAAGCGTTTCTTACCTCCAAACTGCCATATCTCGCGAACGGATTGACCAATCCGCAAAATTTCTGTTGCATCTGGAAGTAGAAGCTCGCCCGATTACAACGGTACGAGTAGTTTTCCCCTAGGCCGTTCTAGTTATTCGTTTCGAGCATCAGAACTGCGAAAATTTTGACTTTCTCAAGCGTTTCGAGCATCAGAACTGCGAAAATTTTGAGTTTCTCAAGCGTTTCTTACCTCCAAACTGCCATATCTCGCGAACGGTTTGACCAATCCGCAAAATTTCTGTTGCATCTGAAAGTAGAATCTCGCCACATTTCAACGGTTTGAGTAGTTTTCCCCTAGGCCGTTCTAGTTATTCGTTTCGAGCATCAGAACTGCTAAAATTTTGAGTTTCTCAAGCGTTTCTTACCTCAAAACTGCCATATCTCGCGAACGGATTGACCAATCCGCAAAATTTCTGTTCCATCTGAAAGTAGAAGCTCGCCCGATTACAACGGTACGAGTAGTTTTCCCCCAGGCCGTTCTAGTTATTCGTTTCGAGCATCAGAACTGCGAAAATTTGGAGTTTCTCAAGCGTTTCTTACCTCAAAACTGCCATATCTCGCGAACGGATTGACCAATCCGCAAAATTTCTGTTGCATCTGAAAGTAGAAGCTCGCCACATTTCAACGGTTTGAGTAGTTTTCCCCTAGGCCGTTCTAGTTATTCGTTTCGAGCATCAGAACTGCGAAAATTTGGAGTTTCTCAAGCGTTTCTTACTTCAAAACTGCCATATCCCGCGAACGGATTGACCAATCCGCAAAATTTCTGTTGCATCTGAAAGTAGAAACTCGCTCGATTACAACGGTATGAGTAGTTCTCCCCTAGGCCGTTCTAGTTATTCGTTTCGAGCATCAGAACTGCGAAAATTTTCAGTTTCTCAAGCGTTTCTTACCTCAAAACTGCCATATCGCGCGAACGGATTGACCAATCCGCAAAATTTCTCTTGCATCTTAAAGTAGAAACTCGCCCGATTACAACGGTATGAGTAGTTTCCCCCTAGGCTGTTCTAGTTATTCGCTTCGAGCATCAGAACTGCGAAAATTTTGAGTTTCTCAAGCGTTTCGTACCTCAAAACTGCCATATCTCGCGAACGGATTGACCAATCCGCAAAATTTCTCTTGCATCTGAAAGTAGAAACTCGCCCGATTACAACGGTATGAGTAGTTTTCCACTAGGCCGTTCTAGTTATTCGTTTCAAGCATCAGAACTGCGAAAATTTGGTGTTTCTCAAGCGTTTCTTACCTCAAAACTGCCATATCTCGCGAACGGATTGACCAATCTGCAAAATTTCTGTTGCATCTGAAAGTAGAAACTCGCCCGATTACAACGGTATGAGTAGTTTTCCCCTAGGTCGTTCTAGTTATTCGTTTCGAGCATCAGAACTGAGAAAGGTTTGAGTTTCTCAAGCGTTTCGAGCATCAGAAATGCGAAAATTTTGAGTTTCTCAAGCGTTTCTTACCTCAAAACTGCCATATCTCGCGAACGGATTGACCAATCCGCAAAATTTCTGTTGAACCGGAAAGTAGAAACCCGCCCGATTACAACGGCATGAATAGTTTTCCCCTAGGCCGTTCTACTTAGTCGTTTCGAGCATCAGAACTGCTAAAATGTTGAGTTTCTGAAGCGTTTCTTACCTCCAAACTGCCATATCTCATGAACGGATTGACCAATCCGCAAAATTTCTCTTGCATCTGAAAGTAGAAACTCGCCCGATTACAACGGTATGAGTAGTTTTCCCCTAGGCCGTTCCAGTTATTCGTTCCGAGCATTAGAACTGCTAAAATGTTCAGTTTCTCAAGCGTTTCTTACCTCAAAACTGCCGTATCTCGCGAACGGATTGACCAATCCGCAAAATTTCTGTTGCATCTGAAAGTAGAAACTCGCCCGATTACAACGGTATGAGTAGTTTTCCCCTAGGCCGTTCTAGTTATTCGTTTCGAGCATTAGAACTGCGAAAATTTGGAGCTTCTCAAGCGTTTCTTACATCAAAACTGCCGTATCCCGCGAACGGATTGACCAATCCGCAAAATTTCTGTTGCATCTGAAAGTAGAAACTCGCCCGATTACAAAGGTATGTGTACTTTTCTCCTAGGCCGTTCTAGTTATTCGTTTCGAGCATCAGAACTGCGAAAATTTGGAGTTTCTCAAGCGTTTCTTACCTCCAAACTGCCATATCTCGCGAACGGATTAACCAATCCGCAAAATTTCTGTTGCATCTGAAAGTAGAAACTCGCCCGATTACAACGGTATGAGGAGTTTTCCCCTAGGCTGTTCTAGTTATTCGCTTCGAGCATCAGAACTGCGAAAATTTTGAGTTTCTCAAGCGTTTCGTACCTCAAAACTGCCATATCTCGCGAACGGATTGACCAATCCGCAAAATTTCTCTTGCATCTGAAAGTAGAAACTCGCCCGATTACAACGGTATGAGTAGTTTTCCACTAGGCCGTTCTAGTTATTCGTTTCGAGCATCAGAACTGAGAAAGGTTTGAGTTTCTCAAGCGTTTCGAGCATCAGAAATGCGAAAATTTTGAGTTTCTCAAGCGTTTCTTACCTCAAAACTGCCATATCTCGCGAACGGATTGACCAATCCGCAAAATTTCTGTTGAACCGGAAAGTAGAAACCCGCCCGATTACAACGGCATGAATAGTTTTCCCCTAGGCCGTTCTACTTAGTCGTTTCGAGCATCAGAACTGCTAAAATGTTGAGTTTCTGAAGCGTTTCTTACCTCCAAACTGCCATATCTCATGAACGGATTGACCAATCCGCAAAATTTCTCTTGCATCTGAAAGTAGAAACTCGCCCGATTACAACGGTATGAGTAGTTTTCCCCTAGGCCGTTCCAGTTATTCGTTCCGAGCATTAGAACTGCTAAAATGTTCAGTTTCTCAAGCGTTTCTTACCTCAAAACTGCCGTATCTCGCGAACGGATTGACCAATCCGCAAAATTTCTGTTGCATCTGAAAGTAGAAACTCGCCCGATTACAACGGTATGAGTAGTTTTCCCCTAGGCCGTTCTAGTTATTCGTTTCGAGCATTAGAACTGCGAAAATTTGGAGCTTCTCAAGCGTTTCTTACATCAAAACTGCCGTATCCCGCGAACGGATTGACCAATCCGCAAAATTTCTGTTGCATCTGAAAGTAGAAACTCGCCCGATTACAAAGGTATGTGTACTTTTCTCCTAGGCCGTTCTAGTTATTCGTTTCGAGCATCAGAACTGCGAAAATTTGGAGTTTCTCAAGCGTTTCTTACCTCCAAACTGCCATATCTCGCGAACGGATTAACCAATCCGCAAAATTTCTGTTGCATCTGAAAGTAGAAACTCGCCCGATTACAACGGTATGAGGAGTTTTCCCCTAGGCCGTTCTAGTTATTCGTTTCGAGCATCAGAACTGCGAAAGTTTTGAGTTTCTCAAGCGTTTCGAGCATCAGAATTGCGAAAATTTGGAGTTTCTCAAGCGTTTCTTACCTCAAAACTGCCATATCTCGCGAACGGATTGACCAATCCGCAAAATTTCTGTTGCATCCGAAAGTAGAAGCTCGCCCGATTACAACGGTACGAGTAGTGTTCCCCTAGGTCGTTCTGGTTATTCGTTTCGAGCATCAGAACTGCGAAAATTTTCAGTTTCTCAAGCGTTTCTTACCTCAAAACTGCCATATCTCGCGAACGGATTGACCAATCCGCAAAATTTCTCTTGCATCTGAAAGTAGAAACTCGCCCGATTACAACGGTATGAGTAGTTTCCCCTAGGCCGTTCTAGTTATTCGTTTCGAGCATCAGAACTGCGAAAATTTTGCGTTTCTCAAGCGTTTCGTACCTCAAAACTGCCATATCTCGCGAACGGATTGACCAATCCGCAAAATTTCTTTTGCATCTGAAAGTAGAAGCTCGGCTCATTTCAACGGTTTGAGTAGTTTTCCCCTAGACCGATCTAGTTATTCGTTTCGAGCATCAGAACTGCTAAAATGTTGAGTTCCTCAAGCGTTTCTTACCTCAAAACTGCCGTATCTCGCGAACGGATTGACCAATCCGCAAAATTTCTGTTGCATCTGAAAGTAGAAACTCGCCCGATTACAACGGTATGAGCAGTTTTCCTCTAGGCCGTTCTAGTTATTCGTTTCGAGCATCAGAACTGCGAAAATTTTGAGTTTCTCAAGCGTTTCTTACATCAAAACTGCCATATCTCGCGAACGGATTGACCAATCCGCAAAATTTCTGTTGCATCTGAAAGTAGAAGCTCGCCACATTTCAACGGTTTGAGTAGTTTTCCCCTAGGCCGTTCTAGTTATTCGTTTCGAGCATCAGAACTGCTAAAATGTTGAGTTTCTCAAGCGTTTCTTATCTCAAAACTGCCATATCTCGCGAACAGATTGACCAATCCGCAAAATTTCTGTTGCATCTGAAAGTAGAAGCTCGCCCGATTACAACGGTACGAGTAGTTTTCCCCTAGGCCGTTCTAGTTATTCGTTTCGAGCATCAGAAATGCGAAAATTTTGAGTTTCTCAAGCGTTTCTTACATCAAAACTGCCATATCTCGTGATCGGATTGACCAATCCGCAAAATTTCTGTTGCATCTGAAAGTAGAAGCTCGCCACATTTCAACGGTTTGAGTAGTTTTCCCCTAGGCCGTTCTAGTTATTCGTTTCGAGCATCAGAACTGCGAAAATTTGGAGTTTCTCAAGCGTTCTTACCTCAAAACTGCCATATCTTGCGAACGGATTGACCAATCGGCAAAATTTCTCTTGCATCTGAAAGTACAAACTCGCCCGATTACAACGGTATGCGTACTTTTCTCCTAGGCCGTTCTAGTTATTCGTTTCGAGCATCAGAACTGCGAAAATTTGGAGTTTCTCAAGCGTTTCTTACCTCCAAACTGCCATATCTCGCGAACGGATTGACCAATCCGCAAAATTTCTGTTGCATCTGAAAGTAGTAACTCGCCCGATTACAACGGTATGAGCAGTTTTCCCCTAGGCCGTTCTAGTTATTCGTTTGGAGCATCAGAACTGCGAAAATTTTGAGTTTCTCAAGCGTTTCTTACATCAAAACTGCCATATCTCGCGAACGGATTGACCAATCCGCAAAATTTCTGTTGCATCTGAAAGTAGAAGCTCGCCACATTTCAACGGTTTGAGTAGTTTTCCCCTAGGCCGTTCTAGTTATTCGTTTCGAGCATCAGAACTGCTAAAATGTTGAGTTTCTCAAGCGTTTCTTACCTCAAAACTGCCATATCTCGCGAACGGATTGACCAATCCGCAAAATTTCTGTTGCATCTGAAAGTAGAAGCTCGCCACATTTGAACGGTTTGAGTAGTTTTCCCCTAGGCCGTTCTAGTTATTCGTTTCGAGCATCAGAACTGCGAAAATTTTGAGTTTCTCAAGCGTTTCTTACATCAAAACTGCCATATCTCGCGATCGGATTGACCAATCCGCAAAATTTCTGTTGCATCTGAAAGTAGAAGCTCGCCACATTTGAACGGTTTGAGTAGTTTTCCCCTAGGCCGTTCTAGTTATTCGTTTCGAGCATCAGAACTGCTAAAATGTTGAGTTCCTCAAGCGTTTCCTACCTCAAAACTGCCATATCTCGCGAACGGATTGACCAATCCGCAAAATTTCTGTTGAACCGGAAAGTAAAAACCCGCCCGATTACAACGGTATGAGTAGTTTTCCCCTAGGCCGTTCTAGTTATTCGTTTCGAGCATCAGAACTGCGAAAATTTGGAGTTTCTCAAGCGTTCTTACCTCAAAACTGCCATATCTCGCGAACGGATTGACCAATCGGCAAAATTTCTCTTGCATCTGAAAGTACAAACTCGCCCGATTACAACGGTATGCGTACTTTTCCCCTAGGCCGTTCTAGTTATTCGTTTCGAGCATCAGAACTGCGAAAATTTTGAGTTCCTCAAGCGTTTCTTACATCAAAACTGCCACATCTCGCGAACGGATTGACCAATCCGCAAAATTTCTGTTGCATCTGAAAGTAGAAGCTCGCCACATTTCAACGGATTGAGTGGTTTTGCCCTAGGCCGTTCTAGTTATTCGTTTCGAGCATCAGAACTGCGAAAATTTTGAGTTTCTCAAGCGTTTCTTTCATCAAAACTGCCATATCTCGCGAACGGATTGACCAATCCGCAAAATTTCTGTTGAACCGGAAAGTAAAAACCCGCCCGATTACAACGGTATGAGTAGTTTTCCCCTAGGCCGTTCTAGTTATTCGTTTCGAGCATCAGAACTGCGAAAATTTGGAGTTTCTCAAGCGTTCTTACCTCAAAACTGCCATATCTCGCGAACGGATTGACCAATCGGCAAAATTTCACTTGCATCTGAAAGTACAAACTCGCCCGATTACAACGGTATGCGTACTTTTCCCCTAGGCCGTTCTAGTTATTCGCTTCGAGCATCAGAACTGCGAAAATTTGGAGTTTCTCAAGCGTTCTTACCTCAAAACTGCCATATCTCGCGAACGGATTGACCAATCGGCAAAATTTCTCTTGCATCTGAAAGTACAAACTCGCCCGATTACAACGGTATGCGTACTTTTCCCCTAGGCCGTTCTAGTTATTCGCTTCGAGCATCAGAACTGCGAAAATTTGGAGTTTCTCAAGCGTTTCTTACCTCCAAACTGCCATATCTCGCGAACGGATTGACCAATCCGCAAAATTTCTGTTGCATCTGAAAGTAGTAACTCGCCCGATTACAACGGTATGAGCAGTTTTCCCCTAGGCCGTTCTAGTTATTCGTTTCGAGCATCAGAACTGCGAAAATTTGGAGTTTCTCAAGCGTTTCTTACCTCAAAACTGCAATATCTCGCGAACGGATTGACCAATCTGCAAAATTTCTGTTGCATCTGAAAGTAGAAACTCGCCCGATTACCACGGTATGAGTAGTATTCCCCTAGGCCGTTCTAGTTATTCGTTTCGAGCATCAGAACTGCGAAAGTTTTGAGTTTCTCAAGCGTTTCGAGCATCAGAACTGCGAAAATTTTGAGTTTCTCAAGCGTTTCTTACCTCGAAACTGCCACATCTCGCGAACGGATTGACCAATCCGCAAAATTTCTGTTGCATCTGAAAGTAGAAGCTCGCCCGATTACAACGGTACGAGTAGTTTTCCCCTAGGCCGTTCTAGTTATTCGTTTCGAGCATCAGAACTGCGAAAATTTTCAGTTTCACAAGCGTTTCTTACCTCAAAACTGCCATATCTCGCGAACGGATTGATCAATCCGCAAAATTTCTCTTGCATCTGAAAGTAGAAACTCGCCCGATTACAACGGTATGAGTAGTTTCCCCCTAGGCCGTTCTAGTTATTCGTTTCGAGCATCAGAACTGCGAAAATTTTGAGTTTCTCAAGCGTTTCGTACCTCAAAACTGCCATATCTCGCGTACGGATTAACCAATCCGCAAAATTTCTGTTGCATCTGAAAGTAGAAGCTCGCCACATTTCAACGGTTTGAGTAGTATTCCCCTAGGCCGTTCTAGTTATTCGTTTCGAGCATCAGAACTGCGAAAATTTGGAGTTTCTCAAGCGTTTCTTACCTCAAAACTGCCATATCTCGCGAACGGATTGACCAATCCGCAGAATTTCTCTTGCATCTGAAAGTAGAAACTCGCCCGATTACAACGGTATGAGTAGCTTTCCCCTAGGCCGTTCTAGTTATTCGTTTCGAGCATTAGAACTGCTAAAATGTTGAGTTTCTCAAGCGTTTCTTACCTCAAAACTGCCGTATCTCGCGAACGGATTGACCAATCCGCAAAATTTCTGTTGCATCTGAAACTAGAAACTAGCCCGATTACAACGGTATGAGCAGTTTTCCCCTAGGTCGTTCTAGTTATTCGTTTGGAGCATCAGAACTGCGAAAATTTTGAGTTTCTCAAGCGTTTCTTACATCAAAACTGCCATATCTCGCGAACGGATTGACCAATCCGCAAAATTTCTGTTGCATCTGAAAGTAGAAGCTCGCCACATTTCAACGGTTTGAGTAGTTTTCCCCTAGGCCGTTCTAGTTATTCGTTTCGAGCATTAGAACTGCTAAAATGTTGAGTTTCTCAAGTGTTTCTTACCTCCAAACTGTCATATCTCGCGAACGGATTGACCAATCCGCAAAATTTCTGTTGCATCAGAAAGTAGAAGCTCGCCCGATTACAACGGTACGAGTAGTTTCCCCCTAGGCCGTTCTAGTTATTCGTTTCGAGCATTAGAACTGCTAAAATGTTGAGTTTCTCAAGCGTTTCTTACCTCAAAACTGCCGTATCTCGCGAACGGATTGACCAATCCGCAAAATTTCTGTTGCATCTGAAACTAGAAACTAGCCCGATTACAACGGTATGAGCAGTTTTCCCCTAGGTCGTTCTAGTTATTCGTTTGGAGCATCAGAACTGCGAAAATTTTGAGTTTCTCAAGCGTTTCTTACATCAAAACTGCCATATCTCGCGAACGGATTGACCAATCCGCAAAATTTCTGTTGCATCTGAAAGTAGAAGCTCGCCACATTTCAACGGTTTGAGTAGTTTTCCCCTAGGCCGTTCTAGTTATTCGTTTCGAGCATTAGAACTGCTAAAATGTTGAGTTTCTCAAGTGTTTCTTACCTCCAAACTGTCATATCTCGCGAACGGATTGACCAATCCGCAAAATTTCTGTTGCATCAGAAAGTAGAAGCTCGCCCGATTACAACGGTACGAGTAGTTTCCCCCTAGGCCGTTCTAGTTATTCGTTTCGAGCATCAGAACTGCGAAAATTTTGAGTTTCTCAAGCGTTTCTTACATCAAAACTGCCATATCTCGCGAACGGATTGACCAATCCGCAAAATTTCTGTTGCATCTGAAAGTAGAAGCTCGCCACATTTCAACGGTTTGAGTAGTTTTCCCCTAGGCCGTTCTAGTTATTCGTTTCGAGCATCAGAACTGCGAAAATTTTGAGTTCCTCAAGCGTTTCTTACATCAAAACTGCCATATCTCGCGAACGGATTGACCAATCCGCAAAATTTCTGTTGAACCGGAAAGTAAAAACCCGCCCGATTACAACGGTATGAGTAGTTTTCCCCTAGGCCGTTCTAGTTATTCGTTTCGAGCATCAGAACTGCGAAAATTTGGAGTTTCTCAAGCGTTCTTACCTCAAAACTGCCATATCTCGCGAACGGATTGACCAATCGGCAAAATTTCTCTTGCATCTGAAAGTACAAACTCGCCCGATTACAACGGTATGCGTACTTTTCCCCTAGGCCGTTCTAGTTATTCGTTTCGAGCATCAGAACTGCGAAAATTTGGAGTTTCTCAAGCGTTTCTTACCTCAAAACTGCAATATCTCGCGAACGGATTGAACAATCTGCAAAATTTCTGTTGCATCTGAAAGTAGAAACTCGCCCGATTACAACGGTATGAGTAGTTTTCCCCTAGCCCGTTCTAGTTATTCGTTTCGAGCATCAGAACTGCGAAAGCTTTGAGTTTCTCAAGCGTTTCGAGCATCAGAACTGCGAAAATTTTGAGTTTCTCAAGCGTTTCTTACCTCGAAACTGCCACATCTCGCGAACGGATTGACCAATCCGCAAAATTTCTGTTGCACCTGAAAGTAGAAACTCGCCCGATTACAACGGTATGAGTAGTTTTCCCCTAGGCCGTTCTAGTTATTCGTTTCGAGCATCAGAACTGCGAAAGTTTTGAGTTTCTCAAGCGTTTCGAGCATCAGAACTGCGAAAATTTTGAGTTTCTCAATCGTTTCTTACCTCGAAACTGCCACATCTCGCGAACGGATTGACCAATCCGCAAAATTTCTGTTGCATCTGAAAGTAGAAGCTCGCCACATTTCAACGGTTTGAGTAGTTTTCCCCTAGGCCGTTCTAGATATTCGTTTCGAGCATCAGAACCGCTCAAATGTTGAGTTTCTGAAGCGTTTCGTACCTCCAAACTGCTATATCTCATGAACGGATTGACCAATCCGCAAAATTTCTGTTGCATCTGAAAGTAGAAACTCGCCCGATTACAAAGGTATGCGTACTTTTCCCCTAGCCCGTTCTAGTTATTCGTTTCGAGCATCAGAACTGCGAAAATTTGGAGTTTCTCAAGCGTTTCTTACCTCGAAACTGCCACATCTCGCGAACGGATTGACCAATCCGCAAAATTTCTGTTGCATCTGAAAGTAGAAGCTCGCCCGATTACAACGGTATGAGTAGTTTTCCCCTAGGCCGTTCTAGTTATTCGTTTCGAGCATCAGAACTGCGAAAGTTTTGAGTTTCTCAAGCGTTTCGAGCATCAGAACTGCGAAAATTTTGAGTTTCTCAAGCGTTTCTTTCATCAAAACTGCCATATCTCGCGAACGGATTGACCAATCCGCAAAATTTCTGTTGAACCGGAAAGTAAAAACCCGCCCGATTACAACGGTATGAGTAGTTTTCCCCTAGGCCGTTCTAGTTATTCGTTTCGAGCATCAGAACTGCGAAAGTTTTGAGTTTCTCAAGCGTTTCGAGCATCAGAACTGCGAAAATTTTGAGTTTCTCAAGCGTTTCTTACCTCGAAACTGCCACATCTCGCGAACGGATTGACCAATCCGCAAAATTTCTGTTGCATCTGAAAGTAGAAGCTCGCCACATTTCAACGGTTTGAGTAGTTTTCCCCTAGGCCGTTCTAGTTATTCGTTTCGAGCATCAGAACTGCTAAAATGTTGAGTTTCTCAAGCGTTTCTTACCTCAAAACTGCCATATCTCGCGAACGGATTGACCAATCCGCAAAATTTCTGTTGCATCTGAAAGTAGAAGCTCGCCCGATTACAACGGTACGAGTGGTTTTCCCCTAGGCCGTTCTAGTTATTCGTTTCGAGCATCAGAACTGCGAAAATTTGGAGTTTCTCAAGCGTTTCTTACCTCAATCCTGCCATATCTCGCGAACGGATTGACCAATACGCAACATTTCTGTTGCATCTGAAAGTAGAAACTCGCCCGATTACAACCGTATGAGTAGTTTCCCCCTAGGCCGGTCTAGTTATTCGTTTCGAGCATCAGAACTGCGAAAATTTTGAGTTTCTCAAGCGTTCCTTACCTCAAAACCGCCATATCTCGCGAACTGATTGACCAATCCGCAAAATTTCTGTTGCATCTGAAAGTAGAAGCTCGCCACATTTCAACGGTTTGAGTAGTTTTCCCCTAGGCCGTTCTAGATATTCGTTTCGAGCATCAGAACTGCTAAAATGTTGAGTTTCTGAAGCGTTTCTTACCTCCAAACTGCTATATCTCATGAACGGATTGACCAATCCGCAAAATTTCTGTTGCATCTGAAAGTAGAAACTCGCCCGATTACAAAGGTATGCGTACTTTTCCCCTAGGCCGTTCTAGTTATTCGTTTCGAGCATCAGAACTGCGAAAATTTGGAGTTTCTCAAGCGTTTCTTACCTCCAAACTGCCATATCTCGCGAACGGATTGACCAATCCGCAAAATTTCTGTTGCATCTGAAAGTAGAAGCTCGCCACATTTCAACGGTTTGAGTAGTTTTCCCCTAGGCCGTTCTAGATATTCGTTTCGAGCATCAGAACTGCTCAAATGTTGAGTTTCTGAAGCGTTTCTTACCTCCAAACTGCTATATCTCATGAACGGATTGACCAATCCGCAAAATTTCTGTTGCATCTGAAAGTAGAAACTCGCCCGTTTACAAAGGTATGCGTACTTTTCCCCTAGGCCGTTCTAGTTATTCGTTTCGAGCATCAGAACTGCGAAAATTTGGAGTTTCTCAAGCGTTTCTTACCTCAAAACTGCCATATCTCGCGAACGGATTTACCAATCCGCAAAATTTCTGTTGCATCTGAATGTAGAAACTCGCTCGATTACAACGGTATGAGTAGTTTTCCCCTAGGCCGTTCTGGTTATTCGTTTCGAGCATCAGAACTGCGAAAATTTGGAGTTTCTCAAGCGTATCTTACATCAAAACTGCCGTATCCCGCGAACGGATTGACCAATCCGCAAAATTTCTGTTGCATCTGAAAGTAGAAACTCGCCCGAATACAACGGTATGAGTAGTTTTCCCCTAAGCCGTTCTAGTTATTCGTTTCGAGCATCAGAACTGCGAAAATTTGGAGTTTCTCAAGCGTTTCTTACCTCAAAACTGCCATATCTCGCGAACGGATTGACCAATCCGCAAAATTTCTGTTGCATCTGAAAGTAGAAGCTCGCCCGATTACAACGGTACGAGTAGTTTTCCCCTAGGCCGTTCTTGTTATTCGTTTCGAGCATTAGAACTGCTAAAATGTTGAGTTTCTCAAGCGTATCTTACCTCAAAACTGCCATATCTCGCGAACGGATTCACCAATCCGCAAAATTTCTGTTGCATCTGAAAGTAGAAGCTCGCCCGATTACAACGGTACGAGTAGTTTTCCCCTAGGCCGTTCTAGTTATTCGTTTCGAGCATCAGAACTGCGAAAGTTTTGAGTTTCTCAAGCGTTTCGAGCATCAGAACTGCGAAAATTTTGAGTTTCTCAAGCGTTTCTTTCATCAAAACTGCCATATCTCGCGAACGGATTGACCAATCCGCAACATTTCTGTTGCATCTGAAAGTAGAAACTCGCCCGATTACAACCGTATGAGTAGTTTCCCCTAGGCCGGTCTAGTTATTCGTTTCGAGCATCAGAACTGCGAAAATTTTGTGTTTCTCAAGCGTTCCTTACCTCAAAACCGCCATATCTCGCGAACTGATTGACCAATCCGCAAAATTTCTGTTGCATCTGAAAGTAGAAGCTCGCCCGATTACAACGGTACGAGTAGTTTTCCCCTAGGCCGTTCTTGTTATTCGTTTCGAGCATTAGAACTGCTAAAATGTTGAGTTTCTCAAGCGTATCTTACCTCAAAACTGCCATATCTCGCGAACGGATTCACCAATCCGCAAAATTTCTGTTGCATCTGAAAGTAGAAGCTCGCCCGATTACAACGGTACGAGTAGTTTTCCCCTAGGCCGTTCTAGTTATTCGTTTCGAGCATCAGAACTGCGAAAGTTTTGAGTTTCTCAAGCGTTTCGAGCATCAGAACTGCGAAAATTTTGAGTTTCTCAAGCGTTTCTTTCATCAAAACTGCCATATCTCGCGAACGGATTGACCAATCCGCAACATTTCTGTTGCATCTGAAAGTAGAAACTCGCCCGATTACAACCGTATGAGTAGTTTCCCCCTAGGCCGGTCTAGTTATTCGTTTCGAGCATCAGAACTGCGAAAATTTTGAGTTTCTCAAGCGTTCCTTACCTCAAAACCGCCATATCTCGCGAACTGATTGACCAATCCGCAAAATTTCTGTTGCATCTGAAAGTAGAAGCTCGCCACATTTCAACGGTTTGAGTAGTTTTCCCCTAGGCCGTTCTAGATATTCGTTTCGAGCATCAGAACTGCTAAAATGTTGAGTTTCTGAAGCGTTTCTTACCTCCAAACTGCTATATCTCATGAACGGATTGACCAATCCGCAAAATTTCTGTTGCATCTGAAAGTAGAAACTCGCCCGATTACAAAGGTATGCGTACTTTTCCCCTAGGCCGTTCTAGTTATTCGTTTCGAGCATCAGAACTGCGAAAATTTGGAGTTTCTCAAGCGTTTCTTACCTCCAAACTGCCATATCTCGCGAACGGATTGACCAATCCGCAAAATTTCTGTTGCATCTGAAAGTAGAAGCTCGCCACATTTCAACGGTTTGAGTAGTTTTCCCCTAGGCCGTTCTAGATATTCGTTTCGAGCATCAGAACTGCTCAAATGTTGAGTTTCTGAAGCGTTTCTTACCTCCAAACTGCTATATCTCATGAACGGATTGACCAATCCGCAAAATTTCTGTTGCATCTGAAAGTAGAAACTCGCCCGATTACAAAGGTATGCGTACTTTTCCCCTAGGCCGTTCTAGTTATTCGTTTCGGGCATCAGAACTGCGAAAATTTGGAGTTTCTCAAGCGTTTCTTACCTCAAAACTGCCATATCTCGCGAACGGATTTACCAATCCGCAAAATTTCTGTTGCATCTGAATGTAGAAACTCGCTCGATTACAACGGTATGAGTAGTTTTCCCCTAGGCCGTTCTGGTTATTCGTTTCGAGCATCAGAACTGCGAAAATTTGGAGTTTCTCAAGCGTATCTTACATCAAAACTGCCGTATCCCGCGAACGGATTGACCAATCCGCAAAATTTCTGTTGCATCTGATAGTAGAAACTCGCCCGAATACAACGGTATGAGTAGTTTTCCCCTAAGCCGTTCTAGTTATTCGTTTCGAGCATCAGAACTGCGAAAATTTGGAGTTTCTCAAGCGTTTCTTACCTCAAAACTGCCATATCTCGCGAACGGATTGACCAATCCGCAAAATTTCTGTTGCATCTGAAAGTAGAAGCTCGCCCGATTACAACGGTACGAGTAGTTTTCCCCTAGGCCGTTCTTGTTATTCGTTTCGAGCATTAGAACTGCTAAAATGTTGAGTTTCTCAAGCGTATCTTACCTCAAAACTGCCATATCTCGCGAACGGATTTACCAATCCGCAAAATTTCTGTTGCATCTGAAAGTAGAAGCTCGCCCGATTACAACGGTACGAGTAGTTTTCCCCTAGGCCGTTCTAGTTATTCGTTTCGAGCATCAGAACTGCGAAAGTTTTGAGTTTCTCAAGCGTTTCGAGCATCAGAACTGCGAAAATTTTGAGTTTCTCAAGCGTTTCTTTCATCAAAACTGCCATATCTCGCGAACGGATTGACCAATCCGCAAAATTTCTGTTGAACCGGAAAGTAAAAACCCGCCCGATTACAACGGTATGAGTAGTTTTCCCCTAGGCCGTTCTAGTTATTCGTTTCGAGCATCAGAACTGCGAAAGTTTTGAGTTTCTCAAGCGTTTCGAGCATCAGAACTGCGAAAATTTTGAGTTTCTCAAGCGTTTCTTACCTCGAAACTGCCACATCTCGCGAACGGATTGACCAATCCGCAAAATTTCTGTTGCATCTGAAAGTAGAAGCTCGCCACATTTCAACGGTTTGAGTAGTTTTCCCCTAGGCCGTTCTAGTTATTCGTTTCGAGCATCAGAACTGCTAAAATGTTGAGTTTCTCAAGCGTTTCTTACCTCAAAACTGCCATATCTCGCGAACGGATTGACCAATCCGCAAAATTTCTGTTGCATCTGAAAGTAGAAGCTCGCCCGATTACAACGGTACGAGTGGTTTTCCCCTAGGCCGTTCTAGTTATTCGTTTCGAGCATCAGAACTGCGAAAATTTGGAGTTTCTCAAGCGTTTCTTACCTCAATCCTGCCATATCTCGCGAACGGATTGACCAATACGCAACATTTCTGTTGCATCTGAAAGTAGAAACTCGCCCGATTACAACCGTATGAGTAGTTTCCCCCTAGGCCGGTCTAGTTATTCGTTTCGAGCATCAGAACTGCGAAAATTTTGAGTTTCTCAAGCGTTCCTTACCTCAAAACCGCCATATCTCGCGAACTGATTGACCAATCCGCAAAATTTCTGTTGCATCTGAAAGTAGAAGCTCGCCACATTTCAACGGTTTGAGTAGTTTTCCCCTAGGCCGTTCTAGATATTCGTTTCGAGCATCAGAACTGCTAAAATGTTGAGTTTCTGAAGCGTTTCTTACCTCCAAACTGCTATATCTCATGAACGGATTGACCAATCCGCAAAATTTCTGTTGCATCTGAAAGTAGAAACTCGCCCGATTACAAAGGTATGCGTACTTTTCCCCTAGGCCGTTCTAGTTATTCGTTTCGAGCATCAGAACTGCGAAAATTTGGAGTTTCTCAAGCGTTTCTTACCTCAAAACTGCCATATCTCGCGAACGGATTTACCAATCCGCAAAATTTCTGTTGCATCTGAATGTAGAAACTCGCTCGATTACAACGGTATGAGTAGTTTTCCCCTAGGCCGTTCTGGTTATTCGTTTCGAGCATCAGAACTGCGAAAATTTGGAGTTTCTCAAGCGTATCTTACATCAAAACTGCCGTATCCCGCGAACGGATTGACCAATCCGCAAAATTTCTGTTGCATCTGAAAGTAGAAACTCGCCCGAATACAACGGTATGAGTAGTTTTCCCCTAAGCCGTTCTAGTTATTCGTTTCGAGCATCAGAACTGCGAAAATTTGGAGTTTCTCAAGCGTTTCTTACCTCAAAACTGCCATATCTCGCGAACGGATTGACCAATCCGCAAAATTTCTGTTGCATCTGAAAGTAGAAGCTCGCCCGATTACAACGGTACGAGTAGTTTTCCCCTAGGCCGTTCTTGTTATTCGTTTCGAGCATTAGAACTGCTAAAATGTTGAGTTTCTCAAGCGTATCTTACCTCAAAACTGCCATATCTCGCGAACGGATTTACCAATCCGCAAAATTTCTGTTGCATCTGAAAGTAGAAGCTCGCCCGATTACAACGGTACGAGTAGTTTTCCCCTAGGCCGTTCTAGTTATTCGTTTCGAGCATCAGAACTGCGAAAGTTTTGAGTTTCTCAAGCGTTTCGAGCATCAGAACTGCGAAAATTTTGAGTTTCTCAAGCGTTTCTTTCATCAAAACTGCCATATCTCGCGAACGGATTGACCAATCCGCAAAATTTCTGTTGAACCGGAAAGTAAAAACCCGCCCGATTACAACGGTATGAGTAGTTTTCCCCTAGGCCGTTCTAGTTATTCGTTTCGAGCATCAGAACTGCGAAAGTTTTGAGTTTCTCAAGCGTTTCGAGCATCAGAACTGCGAAAATTTTGAGTTTCTCAAGCGTTTCTTACCTCGAAACTGCCACATCTCGCGAACGGATTGACCAATCCGCAAAATTTCTGTTGCATCTGAAAGTAGAAGCTCGCCACATTTCAACGGTTTGAGTAGTTTTCCCCTAGGCCGTTCTAGTTATTCGTTTCGAGCATCAGAACTGCTAAAATGTTGAGTTTCTCAAGCGTTTCTTACCTCAAAACTGCCATATCTCGCGAACGGATTGACCAATCCGCAAAATTTCTGTTGCATCTGAAAGTAGAAGCTCGCCCGATTACAACGGTACGAGTGGTTTTCCCCTAGGCCGTTCTAGTTATTCGTTTCGAGCATCAGAACTGCGAAAATTTGGAGTTTCTCAAGCGTTTCCTACCTCAATCCTGCCATATCTCGCGAACGGATTGACCAATACGCAACATTTCTGTTGCATCTGAAAGTAGAAACTCGCCCGATTACAACCGTATGAGTAGTTTCCCCCTAGGCCGGTCTAGTTATTCGTTTCGAGCATCAGAACTGCGAAAATTTTGAGTTTCTCAAGCGTTCCTTACCTCAAAACCGCCATATCTCGCGAACTGATTGACCAATCCGCAAAATTTCTGTTGCATCTGAAAGTAGAAGCTCGCCACATTTCAACGGTTTGAGTAGTTTTCCCCTAGGCCGTTCTAGATATTCGTTTCGAGCATCAGAACTGCTAAAATGTTGAGTTTCTGAAGCGTTTCTTACCTCCAAACTGCTATATCTCATGAACGGATTGACCAATCCGCAAAATTTCTGTTGCATCTGAAAGTAGAAACTCGCCCGATTACAAAGGTATGCGTACTTTTCCCCTAGGCCGTTCTAGTTATTCGTTTCGAGCATCAGAACTGCGAAAATTTGGAGTTTCTCAAGCGTTTCTTACCTCCAAACTGCCATATCTCGCGAACGGATTGACCAATCCGCAAAATTTCTGTTGCATCTGAAAGTAGAAACTCGCCCGATTACAAAGGTATGCGTACTTTTCCCCTAGGCCGTTCTAGTTATTCGTTTCGAGCATCAGAACTGCGAAAATTTGGAGTTTCTCAAGCGTTTCTTACCTCCAAACTGCTATATCTCATGAACGGATTGACCAATCCGCAAAATTTCTGTTGCATCTGAAAGTAGAAACTCGCCCGATTACAAAGGTATGCGTACTTTTCCCCTAGGCCGTTCTAGTTATTCGTTTCGAGCATCAGAACTGCGAAAATTTGGAGTTTCTCAAGCGTTTCTTACCTCAAAACTGCCATATCTCGCGAACGGATTTACCAATCCGCAAAATTTCAGTTGCATCTGAATGTAGAAACTCGCTCGATTACAACGGTATGAGTAGTTTTCCCCTAGGCCGTTCTGGTTATTCGTTTCGAGCATCAGAACTGCGAAAATTTGGAGTTTCTCAAGCGTATCTTACATCAAAACTGCCGTATCCCGCGAACGGATTGACCAATCCGCAAAATTTCTGTTGCATCTGAAAGTAGAAACTCGCCCGAATACAACGGTATGAGTAGTTTTCCCCTAAGCCGTTCTAGTTATTCGTTTCGAGCATCAGAACTGCGAAAATTTGGAGTTTCTCAAGCGTTTCTTACCTCAAAACTGCCATATCTCGCGAACGGATTGACCAATCCGCAAAATTTCTGTTGCATCTGAAAGTAGAAGCTCGCCCGATTACAACGGTACGAGTAGTTTTCCCCTAGGCCGTTCTTGTTATTCGTTTCGAGCATTAGAACTGCTAAAATGTTGAGTTTCTCAAGCGTATCTTACCTCAAAACTGCCATATCTCGCGAACGGATTTACCAATCCGCAAAATTTCTGTTGCATCTGAAAGTAGAAGCTCGCCCGATTACAACGGTACGAGTAGTTTTCCCCTAGGCCGTTCTAGTTATTCGTTTCGAGCATCAGAACTGCGAAAATTTGGTGTTTCTCAAGCGTTTCTTACCTCAAACCTGCCATATCTCGCGAACGGAATGACCAATACGCAAAATTTCTGTTGCATCTGAAAGTAGAAACTCGCCCGATTACAACGTTATGAGCGGTTTTCCCCTAGGCCGTTCTAGTTATTCGTTTCGAGCATCAGAACTGCGAAAATTTGGAGTTTCTCAAGCGTTTCTTACCTCAAACCTGCCATATCTCGCGAACGGATTGACCAATACGCAACATTTCTGTTGCATCTGAAAGTAGAAACACGCCCGATTACAACGATATGAGTAGTTTCCCCCTAGGCCGGTCTAGTTATTCGTTTCGAGCATCAGAACTGCGAAAATTTTGAGTTTCTCAAGCGTTCCTTACCTCAAAACCGCCATATCTCGCGAACTGATTGACCAATCCGCAAAATTTCTGTTGCATCTGAAAGTAGAAGCTCGCCACATTTCAACGGTTTGAGTAGTTTTCCCCTAGGCCGTTCTAGATATTCGTTTCGAGCATCAGAACTGCTAAAATGTTGAGTTTCTGAAGCGTTTCTTACCTCCAAACTGCTATATCTCATGAACGGATTGACCAATCCGCAAAATTTCTGTTGCATCTGAAAGTAGAAACTCGCCCGATTACAAAGGTATGCGTACTTTTCCCCTAGGCCGTTCTAGTTATTCGTTTCGAGCATCAGAACTGCGAAAATTTGGAGTTTCTCAAGCGTTTCTTACCTCCAAACTGCCATATCTCGCGAACGGATTGACCAATCCGCAAAATTTCTGTTGCATCTGAAAGTAGAAGCTCGCCACATTTCAACGGTTTGAGTAGTTTTCCCCTAGGCCGTTCTAGATATTCGTTTCGAGCATCAGAACTGCTCAAATGTTGAGTTTCTGAAGCGTTTCTTACCTCCAAACTGCTATATCTCATGAACGGATTGACCAATCCGCAAAATTACTGTTGCATCTGAAAGTAGAAACTCGCCCGATTACAAAGGTATGCGTACTTTTCCCCTAGGCCGTTCTAGTTATTCGTTTCGAGCATCAGAACTGCGAAAATTTGGAGTTTCTCAAGCGTTTCTTACCTCAAAACTGCCATATCTCGCGAACGGATTTACCAATCCGCAAAATTTCTGTTGCATCTGAAAGTAGAAACTCGCTCGATTACAACGGTATGAGTAGTTTTCCCCTAGGCCGTTCTGGTTATTCGTTTCGAGCATCAGAACTGCGAAAATTTGGAGTTTCTCAAGCGTATCTTACATCAAAACTGCCGTATCCCGCGAACGGATTGACCAATCCGCAAAATTTCTGTTGCATCTGAAAGTAGAAACTCGCCCGAATACAACGGTATGAGTAGTTTTCCCCTAAGCCGTTCTAGTTATTCGTTTCGAGCATCAGAACTGCGAAAATTTGGAGTTTCTCAAGCGTTTCTTACCTCAAAACTGCCATATCTCGCGAACGGATTGACCAATCCGCAAAATTTCTGTTGCATCTGAAAGTAGAAACTAGCCCGATTACAACGGTGTGATCAGTTTTCCCCTAGGCCGTTCTAGTTATTCGTTTCGAGCATGAGAACTGCGAAAATTTGGAGTTTCTCAAGCGTTTCTTACATCAAAACTGCCACATCTCGCGAACGGATTGACCAATCCGCAAAATTTCTGTTGCATCTGAAAGTAGAAGCTCGCCACATTTCAACGGTTTGAGTAGTTTTCCCCTAAGCCGTTCTAGTTATTCGTTTCGAGCATCAGAACTGCGAAAATTTGGAGTTTCTCAAGCGTTTCTTACCTCAAAACTGCCATATCTCGCGAACGGATTGACCAATCCGCAAAATTTCTGTTGCATTTGAAAGTAGAAACTCGCCCAATGCAACGGTATGAGTAGTTTCCCCCTAGACCGTTCTAGTTATTCGTTTCGAGCATCAGAACTGCTAAGATTTGGAGATTCTCAAGCGTTTCTTACTTCAAAACTGCCGTATCTCGCGAACGGATTGACCAATCCGCAAAATTTCTGTTGCATCTGAAAGTAGAAGCTCGCCCGATTACAACGGTACGAGTAGTTTTCCCCTAGGCCGTTATAGTTATTCGTTTGGAGCATCAGAACAGCGAAAATTAGGAGTTTCTCAAGCGTTTCTTACATCAAAACTGCCATATCTCGCGAACGGATTGACCAATCCGCAAAATTTCTGTTGCATCTGAAAGTAGAAGCTCGCCCGATTACAACGGTACGAGTAGTTTTCCCCTAGGCCGTTATAGTTATTCGTTTGGAGCATCAGAACTGCGAAAATTTGGAGTTTCTCAAGCGTTTCTTACCTCAAAACTGCCATATCTCGCGAACGGATTGACCAATCCGCAAAATTTCTGTTGCATCTGAAAGTAGAAGCTCGCCCGATTACAACGGTACGAGTAGTTTTCCCCTAGGCCGTTCTTGTTATTCGTTTCGCGCATTAGAACTGCTAAAATGTTGAGTTTCTCAAGCGTTTCTTACCTCAAAACTGCCATATCTCGCGAACGGATTTACCAATCCGCAAAATTTCTGTTGCATCTGAAAGTAGAAACTCGCTCGATTACAACGGTATGAGTAGTTCTCCCCTAGGCCGTTCTAGTTATTCGTTTCGAGCATCAGAACTGCGAAAATTTGGAGTTTCTCAAGCGTTCCTTACCTCCAAACTACCATATGTCGCGAACGGATTGACCAATCCGCAAAATTTCTGTTGCATCTGAAAGTAGAAACTCGCCCGATTACAACGGTATGAGTAGTTTTCCCCTATGCCGTTCTAGTTATTCGTTTCGAGCATCAGAACTGCGAAAATGTTGAGTGTCTCAAGCGTTTCTTACCTCAAAACTGCCATATCTCGGGAACGGATTGACCAATCCGCAAAATTTCTGTTGCATCTGAAAGTAGATGCTCGCCCGATTACAACGGTACGAGTTGTTTTCCCCTAAGTCGTTCTAGTTATTCGTTTCGAGCATCAGAACTGCGAAAATTTGGAGTTTCTCAAGCGTTTCTAACCTCAAACCTGCCATATCTCGCGAACGGATTGACCAATTGGCAAAATTTCTGTTGCATCTGAAAGTAGAAACTCGCCCGATTACAACGGTATGAGTAGTTTTCCCCTAGGCCGTTCTAGTTATTCGTTTCGAGCATTAGAACTGCTAAAATGTTGAGTTTCTCTAGCGTTTCTTACCTCAAAACTGCCATATCTCGCGAACGGATTGACCAATCCGCAAAATTTCTGTTGCATCTGAAAGTAGAAGCTCGCCCGATTACAACGGTACGAGTAGTTTTCCCCTAGGCCGTTATAGTTATTCGTTTGGAGCATCAGAACTGCGAAAATTTGGAGTTTCTCAAGCGTTTCTTACCTCAAACCTGCCATATCTCGCGAACAGATTGACCAATACGCAAAATTTCTGTTGCATCTGAAAGTAGAAGCTCGCCACATTTCAACGGTTTGAGTAGTTTCCCCCTAGGCCGGTCTAGTTATTCGTTTCGAGCATCAGAACTGCGAAAATTTTGAGTTTCTCAAGCGTTCCTTACCTCAAAACTGCCATATCTCGCGAACGGATTGACTAATCCGCAAAATTTCTGTTGCATCTGAAAGTAGAAGCTCGCCACATTTCAACGGTTTGAGTAGTTTTCCCCTAGGCCGTTCTAGATATTCGTTTCGAGCATCAGAACTTCTAAAATGTTGAGTTTCTGAAGCGTATCTTACATCAAAACTGCCGTATCCCGCGAACGGATTGACCAATCCGCAAAATTTCTGTTGCATCTGAAAGTAGAAACTCGCCCGAATACAACGGTATGAGTAGTTTTCCCCTAAGCCGTTCTAGTTATTCGTTTCGAGCATCAGAACTGCGAAAATTTGGAGTTTCTCAAGCGTTTCTTACATCAAAACTGCCACATCTCGCGAACGGATTGACCAATCCGCAAAATTTCTGTTGCATCTGAAAGTAGAAGCTCGCCACATTTCAACGGTTTGAGTAGTTTTCCCCTAGGCCGTTCTAGTTATTCGTTTCGAGCATCAGAACTGCTAAAATGTTGAGTTTCTCAAGCGTTTCTTACCTCAAAACTGCCATATCTCGCGAACGGATTGACCAATCCGCAAAATTTCTGTTGCATCTGAAAGTAGAAACTCGCCCGATTACAACGGTATGAGTAGTTTCCCCCTAGGCCGTTCTAGTTATTCGTTTCGAGCATCAGAACTGCTAAAATTTGGAGATTCTCAAGCGTTTCTTACTTCAAAACTGCCGTATCTCGCGAACGGATTGACCAATCCGCAAAATTTCTGTTGCATCTGAAACTAGAAACTCGCCCGATTACAACGGTGTGATCAGTTTTCCCCTAGGCCGTTCTAGTTATTCGTTTCGAGCATCAGAACTGCGAAAATTTGGAGTTTCTCAAGCGTTTCTTACATCAAAACTGCCATATCTCGCGATCGGATTGACCAATCCGCAAAATTTCTGTTGCATCTGAAAGTAGAAGCTCGCCACATTTCAGCGGTTTGAGTAGTTTTCCCCTAGGCCGTTCTAGCTATTCGTTTCGAGCATCAGAACTGCTAAAATGTTGAGTTTCTCAAGCGTTTCTTACCTCAAAACTGCCATATCTCGCGAACGGATTGACCAATCCGCAAAATTTCTGTTGCATCTGAAAGTAGAAGCTCGCCACATTTCAACGGTTTGAGTAGTTTTCCCCTAGGCCGTTCTAGATATTCGTTTCGAGCATCAGAACTGCTAAAATGTTGAGTTTCTGAAGCGTTTCTTACCTCCAAACTGCTATATCTCATGAACGGATTGACCAATCCGCAAAATTTCTGTTGCATCTGAAAGTAGAAACTCGCCCGATTACAAAGGTATGCGTACTTTTCCCCTAGGCCGTTCTAGTTATTCGTTTCGAGCATCAGAACTGCGAAAATTTGGAGTTTCTCAAGCGTTTCTTACCTCCAAACTGCCATATCTCGCGAACGGATTGACCAATCCGCAAAATTTCTGTTGCATCTGAAAGTAGAAACTCGCCCGATTAGAACGGTATGAGCAGTTTTCCCCTAGGCCGTTCTAGTTATTCGTTTCGAGCATCAGAACTGCGAAAATTTGGAGTTTCTCAAGCGTATCTTACATCAAAACTGCCGTATCCCGCGAACGGATTGACCAATCCGCAAAATTTCTGTTGCATCTGAAAGTAGAAACTCGCCCGAATACAACGGTATGAGTAGTTTTCCCCTAAACCGTTCTAGTTATTCGTTTCGAGCATCAGAACTGCGAAAATTTGGAGTTTCTCAAGCGTTTCTTACCTCAAAACTGCCATATCTCGCGAACGGATTGACCAATCCGCAAAATTTCTCTTTCATCTGAAAGTAGAAACTCGCCCGATTACAACGGTATGAGTAGTTTCCCCCTAGGCCGTTCTAGGTATTCGTTTCGAGCATAAGAACTGCTAAAATTTGGAGTTTCTCAAGCGTTTCTTACTTCAAAACTGCCGTATCTCGTGAACGGATTGACCAATCCGCAAAATTTCTGTTGCATCTGAAACTAGAAACTCGCGCGATTACAACGGTGTGATCAGTTTTCCCCTAGGCCGTTCTAGTTATTCGTTTCGAGCATCAGAACTGCGAAAATTTGGAGTTTCTCAAGCGTTTCTTACATCAAAACTGCCACATCTCGCGAACGGATTGACCAATCCGCAAAATATCTATTGCATCTGAAAGTAGAAGCTCGCCACATTTCAACGGTTTGAGTATTTTTCCCCTAGGCCGTTCTAGTTATTCGTTTCGAGCATCAGAACTGCTAAAATGTTGAGTTTCTCAAGCGTTTCTTACCTCAAAACTGCCATATCTCGCGAACGGATTGACCAATCCGCAAAATTTCTGTTGCATCTGAAAGTAGAAGCTCGCCCGATTACAACGGTACGAGTAGTTTTCCCCTAGGCCGTTATAGTTATTCGTTTGGAGCATCAGAACTGCTAAAATGTTGAGTTTCTCAAGCGTTTCTTACATCAAAACTGCCATATCTCGCGAACGGATTGACCAATCCGCAAAATTTCTGTTGCATCTGAAAGTAGAAGCTCGCCCGATTACAACGGTACGAGTAGTTTTCCCCTAGGCCGTTATAGTTATTCGTTTGGAGCATCAGAACAGCGAAAATTTGGAATTTCTCAAGCGTTTCTTACCTCAAAACTGCCATATCTCGCGAACGGATTGACCAATCCGCAAAATTTCTGTTGCATCTGAAAGTAGTAGCTCGCCCGATTACAACGGTACGAGTAGTTTTCCCCTAGGCCGTTATAGTTATTCGTTTGGAGCATCAGAACTGCGAAAATTTGGAGTTTCTCAAGCGTTTCTTACATCAAAACTGCCATATCTCGCGAACGGATTGACCAATCCGCAAAATTTCTGTTGCATCTGAAAGTAGAAGCTCGCCCGATTACAACGGTACGAGTAGTTTTCCCCTAGTACGTTCTTGTTATTCGTTTCGAGCATTAGAACTGCTAAAATGTTGAGTTTCTCAAGCGTTTCTTACCTCAAAACTGCCATATCTCGCGAACGGATTTACCAATCCGCAAAATTTCTGTTGCATCTGAAAGTAGAAACTAGCCCGATTACAACGGTGTGATCAGTTTTCCCCTAGGCCGTTCTAGTTATTCGTTTCGAGCATGAGAACTGCGAAAATTTGGAGTTTCTCAAGCGTTTCTTACATCAAAACTGCCACATCTCGCGAACGGATTGACCAATCCGCAAAATTTCTGTTGCATCTGAAAGTAGAAGCTCGCCACATTTCAACGGTTTGAGTAGTTTTCCCCTAGGCCGTTCTAGTTATTCGTTTCGAGCATCAGAACTGCTAAAATGTTGAGTTTCTCAAGCGTTTCTTACCTCAAAACTGCCATATCTCGCGAACGGATTGACCAATCCGCAAAATTTCTGTTGCATCTGAAAGTAGAAGCTCGCCCGATTACAACGGTACGAGTAGTTTTCCCCTAGGCCGTTCTTGTTATTCGTTTCGAGCATTAGGACTGCTAAAATGTTGAGTTTCTCAAGCGTTTCTTACCTCAAAACTGCCATATCTCGCGAACGGATTGACCAATCCGCAAAATTTCTGTTGCATTTGAAAGTAGAAACTCGCCCAATGCAACGGTATGAGTAGTTTCCCCCTAGACCGTTCTAGTTATTCGTTTCGAGCATCAGAACTGCTAAGATTTGGAGATTCTCAAGCGTTTCTTACTTCAAAACTGCCGTATCTCGCGAACGGATTGACCAATCCGCAAAATTTCTGTTGCATCTGAAAGTAGAAGCTCGCCCGATTACAACGGTATGAGTAGTTTTCCCCTAGGCCGTTCTAGTTATTCGTTTCGAGCATTAGAACTGCTAAAATGTTGAGTTTCTCTAGCGTTTCTTACCTCAAAACTGCCATATCTCGCGAACGGATTGACCAATCCGCAAAATTTCTGTTGCATCTGAAAGTAGAAGCTCGCCCGATTACAACGGTACGAGTAGTTTTCCCCTAGGCCGTTATAGTTATTCGTTTGGAGCATCAGAACTGCGAAAATTTGGAGTTTCTCAAGCGTTTCTTACCTCAAACCTGCCATATCTCGCGAACAGATTGACCAATACGCAAAATTTCTGTTGCATCTGAAAGTAGAAGCTCGCCACATTTCAACGGTTTGAGTAGTTTCCCCCTAGGCCGGTCTAGTTATTCGTTTCGAGCATCAGAACTGCGAAAATTTTGAGTTTCTCAGGCGTTCCTTACCTCAAAACTGCCATATCTCGCGAACGGATTGACTAATCCGCAAAATTTCTGTTGCATCTGAAAGTAGAAGCTCGCCACATTTCAACGGTTTGAGTAGTTTTCCCCTAGGCCGTTCTAGATATTCGTTTCGAGCATCAGAACTTCTAAAATGTTGAGTTTCTGAAGCGTATCTTACATCAAAACTGCCGTATCCCGCGAACGGATTGACCAATCCGCAAAATTTCTGTTGCATCTGAAAGTAGAAACTCGCCCGAATACAACGGTATGAGTAGTTTTCCCCTAAGCCGTTCTAGTTATTCGTTTCGAGCATCAGAACTGCGAAAATTTGGAGTTTCTCAAGCGTTTCTTACCTCAAAACTGCCATATCTCGCGAACGGATTGACCAATCCGCAAAATTTCTCTTGCATCTGAAAGTAGAAACTCGCCCGATTACAACGGTATGAGTAGTTTCCCCCTAGGCCGTTCTAGTTATTCGTTTCGAGCATAAGAACTGCTAAAATTTGGAGTTTCTCAAGCGTTTCTTACTTCAAAACTGCCGTATCTCGTGAACGGATTGACCAATCCGCAAAATTTCTGTTGCATCTGAAACTAGAAACTCGCCCGATTACAACGCTGTGATCAGTTTTTCCCTAGGCCGTTCTAGTTATTCGTTTCGAGCATCAGAACTGCGAAAATTTGGAGTTTCTCAAGCGTTTCTTACATCAAAACTGCCACATCTCGCGAACGGATTGACCAATCCGCAAAATTTCTGTTGCATCTGAAAGTAGAAGCTCGCCACATTTCAACGGTTTGAGTAGTTTTCCCCTAGGCCGTTCTAGTTATTCGTTTCGAGCATCAGAACTGCTAAAATGTTGAGTTTCTCAAGCGTTTCTTACCTCAAAACTGCCATATCTCGCGAACGGATTGACCAATCCGCAAAATTTCTGTTGCATCTGAAAGTAGAAACTCGCCCGATTACAACGGTATGAGTAGTTTCCCCCTAGGCCGTTCTAGTTATTCGTTTCGAGCATCAGAACTGCTAAAATTTGGAGATTCTCAAGCGTTTCTTACTTCAAAACTGCCGTATCTCGCGAACGGATTGACCAATCCGCAAAATTTCTGTTGCATCTGAAACTAGAAACTCGCCCGATTACAACGGTGTGATCAGTTTTCCCCTAGGCCGTTCTAGTTATTCGTTTCGAGCATCAGAACTGCGAAAATTTGGAGTTTCTCAAGCGTTTCTTACATCAAAACTGCCATATCTCGCGATCGGATTGACCAATCCGCAAAATTTCTGTTGCATCTGAAAGTAGAAGCTCGCCACATTTCAGCGGTTTGAGTAGTTTTCCCCTAGGCCGTTCTAGCTATTCGTTTCGAGCATCAGAACTGCTAAAATGTTGAGTTTCTCAAGCGTTTCTTACCTCAAAACTGCCATATCTCGCGAACGGATTGACCAATCCGCAAAATTTCTGTTGCATCTGAAAGTAGAAGCTCGCCACATTTCAACGGTTTGAGTAGTTTTCCCCTAGGCCGTTCTAGATATTCGTTTCGAGCATCAGAACTGCTAAAATGTTGAGTTTCTGAAGCGTTTCTTACCTCCAAACTGCTATATCTCATGAACGGATTGACCAATCCGCAAAATTTCTGTTGCATCTGAAAGTAGAAACTCGCCCGATTACAAAGGTATGCGTACTTTTCCCCTAGGCCGTTCTAGTTATTCGTTTCGAGCATCAGAACTGCGAAAATTTGGAGTTTCTCAAGCGTTTCTTACCTCCAAACTGCCATATCTCGCGAACGGATTGACCAATCCGCAAAATTTCTGTTGCATCTGAAAGTAGAAACTCGCCCGATTAGAACGGTATGAGCAGTTTTCCCCTAGGCCGTTCTAGTTATTCGTTTCGAGCATCAGAACTGCGAAAATTTGGAGTTTCTCAAGCGTATCTTACATCAAAACTGCCGTATCCCGCGAACGGATTGACCAATCCGCAAAATTTCTGTTGCATCTGAAAGTAGAAACTCGCCCGAATACAACGGTATGAGTAGTTTTCCCCTAAACCGTTCTAGTTATTCGTTTCGAGCATCAGAACTGCGAAAATTTGGAGTTTCTCAAGCGTTTCTTACCTCAAAACTGCCATATCTCGCGAACGGATTGACCAATCCGCAAAATTTCTCTTTCATCTGAAAGTAGAAACTCGCCCGATTACAACGGTATGAGTAGTTTCCCCCTAGGCCGTTCTAGGTATTCGTTTCGAGCATAAGAACTGCTAAAATTTGGAGTTTCTCAAGCGTTTCTTACTTCAAAACTGCCGTATCTCGTGAACGGATTGACCAATCCGCAAAATTTCTGTTGCATCTGAAACTAGAAACTCGCGCGATTACAACGGTGTGATCAGTTTTCCCCTAGGCCGTTCTAGTTATTCGTTTCGAGCATCAGAACTGCGAAAATTTGGAGTTTCTCAAGCGTTTCTTACATCAAAACTGCCACATCTCGCGAACGGATTGACCAATCCGCAAAATTTCTATTGCATCTGAAAGTAGAAGCTCGCCACATTTCAACGGTTTGAGTATTTTTCCCCTAGGCCGTTCTAGTTATTCGTTTCGAGCATCAGAACTGCTAAAATGTTGAGTTTCTCAAGCGTTTCTTACCTCAAAACTGCCATATCTCGCGAACGGATTGACCAATCCGCAAAATTTCTGTTGCATCTGAAAGTAGAAGCTCGCCCGATTACAACGGTACGAGTAGTTTTCCCCTAGGCCGTTATAGTTATTCGTTTGGAGCATCAGAACTGCTAAAATGTTGAGTTTCTCAAGCGTTTCTTACATCAAAACTGCCATATCTCGCGAACGGATTGACCAATCCGCAAAATTTCTGTTGCATCTGAAAGTAGAAGCTCGCCCGATTACAACGGTACGAGTAGTTTTCCCCTAGGCCGTTATAGTTATTCGTTTGGAGCATCAGAACAGCGAAAATTTGGAATTTCTCAAGCGTTTCTTACCTCAAAACTGCCATATCTCGCGAACGGATTGACCAATCCGCAAAATTTCTGTTGCATCTGAAAGTAGTAGCTCGCCCGATTACAACGGTACGAGTAGTTTTCCCCTAGGCCGTTATAGTTATTCGTTTGGAGCATCAGAACTGCGAAAATTTGGAGTTTCTCAAGCGTTTCTTACATCAAAACTGCCATATCTCGCGAACGGATTGACCAATCCGCAAAATTTCTGTTGCATCTGAAAGTAGAAGCTCGCCCGATTACAACGGTACGAGTAGTTTTCCCCTAGTACGTTCTTGTTATTCGTTTCGAGCATTAGAACTGCTAAAATGTTGAGTTTCTCAAGCGTTTCTTACCTCAAAACTGCCATATCTCGCGAACGGATTTACCAATCCGCAAAATTTCTGTTGCATCTGAAAGTAGAAACTAGCCCGATTACAACGGTGTGATCAGTTTTCCCCTAGGCCGTTCTAGTTATTCGTTTCGAGCATGAGAACTGCGAAAATTTGGAGTTTCTCAAGCGTTTCTTACATCAAAACTGCCACATCTCGCGAACGGATTGACCAATCCGCAAAATTTCTGTTGCATCTGAAAGTAGAAGCTCGCCACATTTCAACGGTTTGAGTAGTTTTCCCCTAGGCCGTTCTAGTTATTCGTTTCGAGCATCAGAACTGCTAAAATGTTGAGTTTCTCAAGCGTTTCTTACCTCAAAACTGCCATATCTCGCGAACGGATTGACCAATCCGCAAAATTTCTGTTGCATCTGAAAGTAGAAGCTCGCCCGATTACAACGGTACGAGTAGTTTTCCCCTAGGCCGTTCTTGTTATTCGTTTCGAGCATTAGGACTGCTAAAATGTTGAGTTTCTCAAGCGTTTCTTACCTCAAAACTGCCATATCTCGCGAACGGATTGACCAATCCGCAAAATTTCTGTTGCATTTGAAAGTAGAAACTCGCCCAATGCAACGGTATGAGTAGTTTCCCCCTAGACCGTTCTAGTTATTCGTTTCGAGCATCAGAACTGCTAAGATTTGGAGATTCTCAAGCGTTTCTTACTTCAAAACTGCCGTATCTCGCGAACGGATTGACCAATCCGCAAAATTTCTGTTGCATCTGAAAGTAGAAGCTCGCCCGATTACAACGGTACGAGTAGTTTTCCCCTAGGCCGTTATAGTTATTCGTTTGGAGCATCAGAACAGCGAAAATTAGGAGTTTCTCAAGCGTTTCTTACATCAAAACTGCCATATCTCGCGAACGGATTGACCAATCCGCAAAATTTCTGTTGCATCTGAAAGTAGAAGCTCGCCCGATTACAACGGTACGAGTAGTTTTCCCCTAGGCCGTTATAGTTATTCGTTTGGAGCATCAGAACTGCGAAAATTTGGAGTTTCTCAAGCGTTTCTTACCTCAAAACTGCCATATCTCGCGAACGGATTGACCAATCCGCAAAATTTCTGTTGCATCTGAAAGTAGAAGCTCGCCCGATTACAACGGTACGAGTAGTTTTCCCCTAGGCCGTTCTTGTTATTCGTTTCGCGCATTAGAACTGCTAAAATGTTGAGTTTCTCAAGCGTTTCTTACCTCAAAACTGCCATATCTCGCGAACGGATTTACCAATCCGCAAAATTTCTGTTGCATCTGAAAGTAGAAACTCGCTCGATTACAACGGTATGAGTAGTTCTCCCCTAGGCCGTTCTAGTTATTCGTTTCGAGCATCAGAACTGCGAAAATTTGGAGTTTCTCAAGCGTTCCTTACCTCCAAACTACCATATGTCGCGAACGGATTGACCAATCCGCAAAATTTCTGTTGCATCTGAAAGTAGAAACTCGCCCGATTACAACGGTATGAGTAGTTTTCCCCTATGCCGTTCTAGTTATTCGTTTCGAGCATCAGAACTGCGAAAATGTTGAGTGTCTCAAGCGTTTCTTACCTCAAAACTGCCATATCTCGGGAACGGATTGACCAATCCGCAAAATTTCTGTTGCATCTGAAAGTAGATGCTCGCCCGATTACAACGGTACGAGTTGTTTTCCCCTAAGTCGTTCTAGTTATTCGTTTCGAGCATCAGAACTGCGAAAATTTGGAGTTTCTCAAGCGTTTCTTACCTCAAACCTGCCATATCTCGCGAACGGATTGACCAATTGGCAAAATTTCTGTTGCATCTGAAAGTAGAAACTCGCCCGATTACAACGGTATGAGTAGTTTTCCCCTAGGCCGTTCTAGTTATTCGTTTCGAGCATTAGAACTGCTAAAATGTTGAGTTTCTCTAGCGTTTCTTACCTCAAAACTGCCATATCTCGCGAACGGATTGACCAATCCGCAAAATTTCTGTTGCATCTGAAAGTAGAAGCTCGCCCGATTACAACGGTACGAGTAGTTTTCCCCTAGGCCGTTATAGTTATTCGTTTGGAGCATCAGAACTGCGAAAATTTGGAGTTTCTCAAGCGTTTCTTACCTCAAACCTGCCATATCTCGCGAACAGATTGACCAATACGCAAAATTTCTGTTGCATCTGAAAGTAGAAGCTCGCCACATTTCAACGGTTTGAGTAGTTTCCCCCTAGGCCGGTCTAGTTATTCGTTTCGAGCATCAGAACTGCGAAAATTTTGAGTTTCTCAGGCGTTCCTTACCTCAAAACTGCCATATCTCGCGAACGGATTGACTAATCCGCAAAATTTCTGTTGCATCTGAAAGTAGAAGCTCGCCACATTTCAACGGTTTGAGTAGTTTTCCCCTAGGCCGTTCTAGATATTCGTTTCGAGCATCAGAACTTCTAAAATGTTGAGTTTCTGAAGCGTATCTTACATCAAAACTGCCGTATCCCGCGAACGGATTGACCAATCCGCAAAATTTCTGTTGCATCTGAAAGTAGAAACTCGCCCGAATACAACGGTATGAGTAGTTTTCCCCTAAGCCGTTCTAGTTATTCGTTTCGAGCATCAGAACTGCGAAAATTTGGAGTTTCTCAAGCGTTTCTTACCTCAAAACTGCCATATCTCGCGAACGGATTGACCAATCCGCAAAATTTCTCTTGCATCTGAAAGTAGAAACTCGCCCGATTACAACGGTATGAGTAGTTTCCCCCTAGGCCGTTCTAGTTATTCGTTTCGAGCATAAGAACTGCTAAAATTTGGAGTTTCTCAAGCGTTTCTTACTTCAAAACTGCCGTATCTCGTGAACGGATTGACCAATCCGCAAAATTTCTGTTGCATCTGAAACTAGAAACTCGCCCGATTACAACGCTGTGATCAGTTTTTCCCTAGGCCGTTCTAGTTATTCGTTTCGAGCATCAGAACTGCGAAAATTTGGAGTTTCTCAAGCGTTTCTTACATCAAAACTGCCACATCTCGCGAACGGATTGACCAATCCGCAAAATTTCTGTTGCATCTGAAAGTAGAAGCTCGCCACATTTCAACGGTTTGAGTAGTTTTCCCCTAGGCCGTTCTAGTTATTCGTTTCGAGCATCAGAACTGCTAAAATGTTGAGTTTCTCAAGCGTTTCTTACCTCAAAACTGCCATATCTCGCGAACGGATTGACCAATCCGCAAAATTTCTGTTGCATCTGAAAGTAGAAACTCGCCCGATTACAACGGTATGAGTAGTTTTCCCCTAAGCCGTTCTAGTTATTCGTTTCGAGCATCAGAACTGCGAAAATTTGGAGTTTCTCAAGCGTTTCTTACCTCAAAACTGCCATATCTCGCGAACGGATTGACCAATCCGCAAAATTTCTCTTGCATCTGAAAGTAGAAACTCGCCCGATTACAACGGTATGAGTAGTTTCCCCCTAGGCCGTTCTAGTTATTCGTTTCGAGCATAAGAACTGCTAAAATTTGGAGTTTCTCAAGCGTTTCTTACTTCAAAACTGCCGTATCTCGTGAACGGATTGACCAATCCGCAAAATTTCTGTTGCATCTGAAACTAGAAACTCGCCCGATTACAACGCTGTGATCAGTTTTTCCCTAGGCCGTTCTAGTTATTCGTTTCGAGCATCAGAACTGCGAAAATTTGGAGTTTCTCAAGCGTTTCTTACATCAAAACTGCCACATCTCGCGAACGGATTGACCAATCCGCAAAATTTCTGTTGCATCTGAAAGTAGAAGCTCGCCACATTTCAACGGTTTGAGTAGTTTTCCCCTAGGCCGTTCTAGTTATTCGTTTCGAGCATCAGAACTGCTAAAATGTTGAGTTTCTCAAGCGTTTCTTACCTCAAAACTGCCATATCTCGCGAACGGATTGACCAATCCGCAAAATTTCTGTTGCATCTGAAAGTAGAAACTCGCCCGATTACAACGGTATGAGTAGTTTCCCCCTAGGCCGTTCTAGTTATTCGTTTCGAGCATCAGAACTGCTAAAATTTGGAGATTCTCAAGCGTTTCTTACTTCAAAACTGCCGTATCTCGCGAACGGATTGACCAATCCGCAAAATTTCTGTTGCATCTGAAACTAGAAACTCGCCCGATTACAACGGTGTGATCAGTTTTCCCCTAGGCCGTTCTAGTTATTCGTTTCGAGCATCAGAACTGCGAAAATTTGGAGTTTCTCAAGCGTTTCTTACATCAAAACTGCCATATCTCGCGATCGGATTGACCAATCCGCAAAATTTCTGTTGCATCTGAAAGTAGAAGCTCGCCACATTTCAGCGGTTTGAGTAGTTTTCCCCTACGCCGTTCTAGCTATTCGTTTCGAGCATCAGAACTGCTAAAATGTTGAGTTTCTCAAGCGTTTCTTACCTCAAAACTGCCATATCTCGCGAACGGATTGACCAATCCGCAAAATTTCTGTTGCATCTGAAAGTAGAAGCTCGCCACATTTCAACGGTTTGAGTAGTTTTCCCCTAGGCCGTTCTAGATATTCGTTTCGAGCATCAGAACTGCTAAAATGTTGAGTTTCTGAAGCGTTTCTTACCTCCAAACTGCTATATCTCATGAACGGATTGACCAATCCGCAAAATTTCTGTTGCATCTGAAAGTAGAAACTCGCCCGATTACAAAGGTATGCGTACTTTTCCCCTAGGCCGTTCTAGTTATTCGTTTCGAGCATCAGAACTGCGAAAATTTGGAGTTTCTCAAGCGTTTCTTACCTCCAAACTGCCATATCTCGCGAACGGATTGACCAATCCGCAAAATTTCTGTTGCATCTGAAAGTAGAAACTCGCCCGATTAGAACGGTATGAGCAGTTTTCCCCTAGGCCGTTCTAGTTATTCGTTTCGAGCATCAGAACTGCGAAAATTTGGAGTTTCTCAAGCGTATCTTACATCAAAACTGCCGTATCCCGCGAACGGATTGACCAATCCGCAAAATTTCTGTTGCATCTGAGAGTAGAAACTCGCCCGAATACAACGGTATGAGTAGTTTTCCCCTAAACCGTTCTAGTTATTCGTTTCGAGCATCAGAACTGCGAAAATTTGGAGTTTCTCAAGCGTTTCTTACCTCAAAACTGCCATATCTCGCGAACGGATTGACCAATCCGCAAAATTTCTCTTTCATCTGAAAGTAGAAACTCGCCCGATTACAACGGTATGAGTAGTTTCCCCCTAGGCCGTTCTAGGTATTCGTTTCGAGCATAAGAACTGCTAAAATTTGGAGTTTCTCAAGCGTTTCTTACTTCAAAACTGCCGTATCTCGTGAACGGATTGACCAATCCGCAAAATTTCTGTTGCATCTGAAACTAGAAACTCGCGCGATTACAACGGTGTGATCAGTTTTCCCCTAGGCCGTTCTAGTTATTCGTTTCGAGCATCAGAACTGCGAAAATTTGGAGTTTCTCAAGCGTTTCTTACATCAAAACTGCCACATCTCGCGAACGGATTGACCAATCCGCAAAATTTCTATTGCATCTGAAAGTAGAAGCTCGCCACATTTCAACGGTTTGAGTATTTTTCCCCTAGGCCGTTCTAGTTATTCGTTTCGAGCATCAGAACTGCTAAAATGTTGAGTTTCTCAAGCGTTTCTTACCTCAAAACTGCCATATCTCGCGAACGGATTGACCAATCCGCAAAATTTCTGTTGCATCTGAAAGTAGAAGCTCGCCCGATTACAACGGTACGAGTAGTTTTCCCCTAGGCCGTTATAGTTATTCGTTTGGAGCATCAGAACTGCTAAAATGTTGAGTTTCTCAAGCGTTTCTTACATCAAAACTGCCATATCTCGCGAACGGATTGACCAATCCGCAAAATTTCTGTTGCATCTGAAAGTAGAAGCTCGCCCGATTACAACGGTACGAGTAGTTTTCCCCTAGGCCGTTATAGTTATTCGTTTGGAGCATCAGAACAGCGAAAATTTGGAATTTCTCAAGCGTTTCTTACCTCAAAACTGCCATATCTCGCGAACGGATTGACCAATCCGCAAAATTTCTGTTGCATCTGAAAGTAGTAGCTCGCCCGATTACAACGGTACGAGTAGTTTTCCCCTAGGCCGTTATAGTTATTCGTTTGGAGCATCAGAACTGCGAAAATTTGGAGTTTCTCAAGCGTTTCTTACCTCAAAACTGCCATATCTCGCGAACGGATTGACCAATCCGCAAAATTTCTGTTGCATCTGAAAGTAGAAGCTCGCCCGATTACAACGGTACGAGTAGTTTTCCCCTAGTACGTTCTTGTTATTCGTTTCGAGCATTAGAACTGCTAAAATGTTGAGTTTCTCAAGCGTTTCTTACCTCAAAACTGCCATATCTCGCGAACGGATTTACCAATCCGCAAAATTTCTGTTGCATCTGAAAGTAGAAACTCGCTCGATTACAACGGTATGAGTAGTTCTCCCCTAGGCCGTTCTAGTTATTCGTTTCGAGCATCAGAACTGCGAAAATTTGGAGTTTCTCAAGCGTTCCTTACCTCCAAACTACCATATGTCGCGAACGGATTGACCAATCCGCAAAATTTCTGTTGCATCTGAAAGTAGAAACTCGCCCCATTTCAACGGTATGAGTAGTTTTCCCCTAGGCCGTTCTGGTTATTCGTTTCGAGCATCAGAATTGCGAAAATTTGGAGTTTTTCAAGCGTTTCTTACCTCAAAACTGCCATATCTCGCGAACGGATTGACCAATCCGCAAAGTTTCTGTTGCATCTGAAAGTAGAAACTAGCCCCATTACAACGGTATGAGTAGTTTTCCCCTAGGCCGTTCTAGTTATTCGTTTCGAGCATCAGAACTGCGAAAATTTGGAGTTTCTCAAGCGTTTCTTACCTCAAAACTGCCATATCTCGCGAACGGATTGACCAATCCGCAAAGTTTCTGTTGCATCTGAAAGTAGAAATTCGCCCCATTAGAACGGTATGAGTAGTTTTCCCCTAGGCCGTTTTAGTTATTCGTTTCGAGCATCAGAACTGCGAAAATTTGGAGTTTCTCAAGCGTTTCTTACCTCAAAACTGCCATATCTCACGAACGGATTGACCAATCCGCAAAGTTTCTGTTGCATCTGAAAGTAGAAACTCGCCCCATTACAACGGTATGAGTAGTTTTCCCCTAGGCCGTTCTAGTTATTCGTTTCGAGCACCTGAACTGCGAAAATTTGGGGTTTCTCAAGCGTTTCTTACCTCAAAACTGCCATATCTCGCGAACGGATTGACCAATCCGCAAAGTTTCTGTTGCATCTGAAAGTAGAAACTAGCCCCACTACAACGGTATGAGTAGTTTTCCCCTAGGCCGTTCTGGTTTTTCGTTTCGAGCATCAGAACTGCGAAAATTTGGAGTTTTTCAAGCGTTTCTTACCTCAAAACTGCCATATCTCGCGAACGGATTGACCAATCCGCAAAGTTTCTGTTGCATCTGAAAGTAGAAACTAGCCCCATTACAACGGTATCAGTAGTTTTCCCCTAGGCCGTTCTGGTTATTCGTTTCGAGCATCAGAACTGCGAAAATTTGGAGTTTCTCAAGCGTTTCTTACTTCAAAACGGCCATATCTCGCGAACCGATTGACCAATCCGCAAAGTTTCTGTTGCATCTGAATGTAGAAACTAGCCCCATTACAACGGTATGAGTAGCTTTCCCCTGGGCCGTTCTAGTTATTCGTTTCGAGCATCAGAACTGCGAATATTTGGAGTTTCTCAAGCGTTTCTTACCTCAAAACTGCCATATCTCGCGAACGGATTGACCAATCCGCAAAGTTTCTGTTGCATCTGAAAGTAGAAATTCGCCCCATTACAACGGTTTGAGTAGTTTTCCCCTAGGCCGTTTTAGTTATTCGTTTCGAGCATCAGAACTGCGAAAATTTGGAGTTTCTCAAGCGTTTCTTACCTCAAAACTGCCATATCTCGCGAACGGATTGACCAATCCGCAAAGTTTCTGTTGCATCTGAAAGTAGAAACTAGCCCCATTACAACGGTATGAGTAGTTTTCCCCTAGGCCGTTCTGGTTTTTCGTTTCGAGCATCAGAACTGCGAAAATTTGGAGTTTTTCAAGCGTTTCTTACCTCAAAACTGCCATATCTCGCGAACGGATTGACCAATCCGCAAAGTTTCTGTTGCATCTGAAAGTAGAAACTAGCCCCATTACAACGGTATGAGTAGTTTTCCCCTAGACCGTTCTGGTTATTCGTTTCGAGCATCAGAACTGCGAAAATTTGGAGTTTTTCAAGCGTTTCTTACCTCAAAACTGCCATATCTCGCGAACAGATTGACCAATCCGCAAAGTTTTTGTTGCATCTGAAAGTAGAAACTAGCCCCCTTACAACGGTATGAGTAGTTTTCCCCTAGGCCGTTCTGGTTATTCGTTTCGAGCATCAGAACTGCGAAAATTTGGAGTTTTTCAAGCGTTTCTTACCTCAAAACTGCCATATCTCGCGAACGGATTGACCAATCCGCAAAGTTTCTGTTGCATCTGAAAGTAGAAACTCGCCCCATTACAATGGTATGAGTAGTTTTCCCCTAGGCCGTTCTGGTTATTCGTTTCGAGCATCAGAACTGCCAAAATTTGGAGTTTTTCAGGCGTTTCTTACCTCAAAACTGCCATATCTTGCGAACGGATTGACCAATCCGCAAAGTTTCTGTTGCATCTGAAAGTAGAAACTCGCCCCATTACAACGGTATGAGTAGTTTTCCCCTAGGCCGTTCTAGTTATTCGTTTTGAGCATCAGAACTGCGAAAATTTGGAGTTTCTCAAGCGTTTCTTACCTCAAAACTGCCATATCTCGCGAACGGATTGACCAATCCGCAAAGTTCCTGTTGCATCTGAAAGTAGAAACTAGCCCCATTACAACGGTATGAGTAGTTTTCCCCTAGGCCGTTCTGGTTTTTCGTTTCGAGCATCAGAACTACGAAAATTTGGAGTTTTTCAAGCGTTTCTTACCTCAAAACTGCCATATCTCGCGAACGGATTGACCAATCAGCAAAGTTTCTGTTGCATCTGAAAGTAGAAACTAGCCCCATTACAACGGTATGAGTAGTTTTCCCCTAGACCGTTCTGGTTATTCGTTTCGAGCATCAGAACTGCGAAAATTTGGAGTTTTTCAAGCGTTTCTTACCTCAAAACTGCCATATCTCGCGAACGGATTGACCAATCCGCAAAGTTTCTGTTGCATCTGAAAGTAGAAACTAGCCCCGTTACAACGGTATGAGTAGTTTTCCCCTAGGCCGTCCTGGTTATTCGTTTCGAGCATCAGAATTGCGAAAATTTGGAGTTTTTCAAGCGTTTCTTACCTCAAAACTGCCATATCTCGCGAACGGATTGACCAATCCGCAAAGTTTCTGTTGCATCTGAAAGTAGAAACTAGCCCCATTACAACGGTATGAGTAGTTTTCCCCTAGGCCGTTCTAGTTATTCGTTTCGAGCATCAGAACTGCGAAAATTTGGAGTTTCTCAAGCGTTTCTTACCTCAAAACTGCCATATCTCGCGAACGGATTGACCAATCCGCAAAGTTCCTGTTGCATCTGAAAGTAGAAACTAGCCCCATTACAACGGTATGAGTAGTTTTCCCCTAGGCCGTTCTGGTTTTTCGTTTCGAGCATCAGAACTGCGAAAATTTGGAGTTTTTCAAGCGTTTCTTACCTCAAAATTGCCATATCTCGCGAACGGATTGACCAATCCGCAAAGTTTCTGTTGCATCTGAAAGTAGAAACTAGCCCCATTACAACGGTATGAGTAGTTTTCCCCTAGGCCGTTCTGGTTATTCGTTTCGAGCATCAGAATTGCGAAAATTTGGAGTTTTTCAAGCGTTTCTTACCTCAAAACTGCCATATCTCGCGAACGGATTGACCAATACGCAAAGTTTCTGTTGCATCTGAAAGTAGAAACTAGCCCCATTACAACGGTATGAGTAGTTTTCCCCTAGGCCGTTCTAGTTATTCGTTTCGAGCATCAGAACTGTGAAAATTTGGAGTTTCTCAAGCGTTTCTTACCTCAAAACTGCCATATCTCGCGAACGGATTGACCAATCCGCAAAGTTTCTGTTGCATCTGAAAGTAGAAATTCGCCCCATTAGAACGGTATGAGTAGTTTTCCCCTAGGCCGTTTTAGTTATTCGTTTCGAGCATCAGAACTGCGAAAATTTGGAGTCTCTCAAGCGTTTCTTACTTCAAAACTGCCATATCTCGCGAACGGATTGACCAATCCGCAAAGTTTCTGTTGCATCTGAAAGTAGAAACTAGCCCCATTACAACGGTATGAGTAGTTTTCCCCTAGGCCGTTCTGGTTATTCGTTTCGAGCATCAGAATTGCGAAAATTTGGAGTTTTTCAAGCGTTTCTTACCTCAAAACTGCCATATCTCGCGAACGGATTGACCAATCCGCAAAGTTTCTGTTGCATCTGAAAGTAGAAACTAGCCCCATTACAACGGTATGAGTAGTTTTCCCCTAGGCCGTTCTGGTTATTCGTTTCGAGCATCAGAACTGCGAAAATTTGGAGTTTTTCAAGCGTTTCTTACCTCAAAACTGCCATATCTCGCGAACGGATTGACCAATCCGCAAAGTTTCTGTTGCATCTGAAAGTAGAAACTAGCCCCATTACAACGGTATGAGTAGTTTTCCCCTAGGCCGTTCTGGTTTTTCGTTTCGAGCATCAGAACTACGAAAATTTGGAGTTTTTCAAGCGTTTCTTACCTCAAAACTGCCATATCTCGCGAACGGATTGACCAATCAGCAAAGTTTCTGTTGCATCTGAAAGTAGAAACTAGCCCCATTACAACGGTATGAGTAGTTTTCCCCTAGACCGTTCTGGTTATTCGTTTCGAGCATCAGAACTGCGAAAATTTGGAGTTTTTCAAGCGTTTCTTACCTCAAAACTGCCATATCTCGCGAACGGATTGACCAATCCGCAAAGTTTCTGTTGCATCTGAAAGTCGAAACTAGCCCCGTTACAACGGTATGAGTTGTTTTCCCCTAGGCCGTTCTGGTTATTCGTTTCGAGCATCAGAATTGCGAAAATTTGGAGTTTTTCAAGCGTTTCTTACCTCAAAACTGCCATATCTCGCGAACGGATTGACCAATCCGCAAAGTTTCTGTTGCATCTGAAAGTAGAAACTAGCCCCATTACAACGGTATGAGTAGTTTTCCCCTAGGCCGTTCTAGTTATTCGTTTCGAGCATCAGAACTGCGAAAATTTGGAGTTTCTCAAGCGTTTCTTACCTCAAAACTGCCATATCTCGCGAACGGATTGACCAATCCGCAAAGTTCCTGTTGCATCTGAAAGTAGAAACTAGCCCCATTACAACGGTATGAGTAGTTTTCCCCTAGGCCGTTCTGGTTTTTCGTTTCGAGCATCAGAACTGCGAAAATTTGGAGTTTCTCAAGCGTTTCTTACCTCAAAACTGCCATATCTCGCGAACGGATTGACCAATCCGCAAAGTTCCTGTTGCATCTGAAAGTAGAAACTAGCCCCATTACAACGGTATGAGTAGTTTTCCCCTAGGCCGTTCTGGTTTTTCGTTTCGAGCATCAGAACTGCGAAAATTTGGAGTTTTTCAAGCGTTTCGTACCTCAAAACTGCCATATCTCGCGAACGGATTGACCAATCCGCAAAGTTTCTGTTGCATCTGAAAGTAGAAACTAGCCCCATTACAACGGTATGAGTAGTTTTCCCCTAGGCCGTTCTGGTTATTCGTTTCGAGCATCAGAATTGCGAAAATTTGGAGTTTTTCAAGCGTTTCTTACCTCAAAACTGCCATATCTCGCGAACGGATTGACCAATCCGCAAAGTTTCTGTTGCATCTGAAAGTAGAAACTAGCCCCATTACAACGGTATGAGTAGTTTACCCTAGGCCGTTCTGGTTATTCGTTTCGAGCATCAGAACTGCGAAAATTTGGAGTTTTTCAAGCGTTTCTTACCTCAAAACTGCCATATCTCGCGAACGGATTGACCAATCCGCAAAGTTTCTGTTGCATCTGAAAGTAGAAACTAGCCCCATTACAACGGTATGAGTAGTTTTCCCCTAGGCCGTTCTAGTTATTCGTTTCGAGCATCAGAACTGCGAAAATTTGGAGTTTCTCAAGCGTTTCTTACCTCAAAACTGCCATATCTCGCGAACGGATTGACCAATCCGCAAAGTTCCTGTTGCATCTGAAAGTAGAAACTAGCCCCATTACAACGGTATGAGTAGTTTTCCCCTAGGCCGTTCTGGTTATTCGTTTCGAGCATCAGAACTGCGAAAATTTGGAGTTTCTCAAGCGTTTCTTACCTCAAAACTGCCATATCTCGCGAACGGATTGACCAATCCGCAAAGTTCCTGTTGCATCTGAATTTAGAAACTAGCCCCGTTACAACGGTATTAGTAGTTTTCCCCTAGGCCGTTCTAGTTATTCGTTTCGAGCATCAGAACTGCGAAAATTTGGAGTTTCTCAAGCGTTTCTTACATCAAAACTGCCACATCTCGCGAACGGATTGACCAATCCGCAAAATTTCTGTTGCATCTGAAAGTAGAAGCTCGCCACATTTCAACGGTTTGAGTAGTTTTCCCCTAGGCCGTTCTAGTTATTCGTTTCGAGCATCAGAACTGCTAAAATGTTGAGTTTCTCAAGCGTTTCTTACCCCAAAACTGCCATATCTCGCGAACGGATTGACCAATCCGCAAAATTTCTGTTGCATCTGAAAGTAGAAGCTCGCCCGATTACAACGGTATGAGTAGTTTTCCCCTAGGCCGTTCTTGTTATTCGTTTCGAGCATTAGAACTGCTAAAATGTTGAGTTTCTCAAGCGTTTCTTACCTCAAAACTGCCATATCTCGCGAACGGATTGACCAATACGCAAAATTTCTGTTGCATCTGAAAGTAGAAACTCGCCCGATTACAACGGTATGAGTAGTCTCCCCCTAGGCCGTTCTAGTTATTCGTTTCGAGCATCAGAACTGCTAAGATTTGGAGATTCTCAAGCGTTTCTTACTTCAAAACTGCCGTATCTCGCGAACGGATTGACCAATCCGCAAAATTTCTGTTGCATCTGAAACTAGAAACTCGCCCGATTACAACGGTGTGATCAGTTTTCCCCTAGGCCGTTCTAGTTATTCGTTTCGAGCATCAGAACTGCGAAAATTTGGAGTTTCTCAAGCGTTTCTTACATCAAAACTGCCATATCTCGCGAACGGATTGACCAATCCGCAAAATTTCTGTTGCATCTGAAAGTAGAAGCTCGCCACATTTCAACGGTTTGAGTAGTTTTCCCCTAGGCCGTTCTAGCTATTCGTTTCGAGCATCAGAACTGCGAAAATTTGGAGTTTCTCAAGCGTTTCTTACATCAAAACTGCCACATCTCGCGAACGATTTACCAATCCGCAAAATTTCTGTTGCATCTGAAAGTAGAAACTCGCTCGATTACAACGGTATGAGTAGTTCTCCCCTAGGCCGTTCTAGTTATTCGTTTCGAGCATCAGAACTGCTAAGATTTGGAGATTCTCAAGCGTTTCTTACCTCAAAACTGCCATATCTCGCGAACGGATTGACCAATCCGCAAAATTTCTGTTGCATCTGAAAGTAGAATCTCGCCACATTTCAACGGTATGAGTAATTTTCCCCTAGACCGTTCTAGTTATTCGTTTCGAGCATCAGAACTGCGAAAATTTGGAGTTTCTCAAGCGTTTCTTACCTCAAAACTGCCATATCTCGCGAACGATTTACCAATCCGCAAAATTTCTGTTGCATCTGAAAGTAGAAACTCGCTCGATTACAACGGTATGAGTAGTTCTCCCCTAGGCCGTTCTAGTTATTCGTTTCGAGCATCAGAACTGCGAAAATTTGGAGTTTTTCAAGCGTTTCTTACCTCAAAACTGCCATATCTCGCGAACGGATTGACCAATCCGCAAAGTTTCTGTTGCATCTGAAAGTAGAAACTAGCCCCATTACAACGGTATGAGTAGTTTTCCCCTAGGCCGTTCTAGTTATTCGTTTCGAGCATCAGAACTGCGAAAATTTGGAGTTTCTCAAGCGTTTCTTACCTCAAAACTGCCATATCTCGCGAACGGATTGACCAATCCGCAAAGTTCCTGTTGCATCTGAAAGTAGAAACTAGCCCCATTACAACGGTATGAGTAGTTTTCCCCTAGGCCGTTCTGGTTTTTCGTTTCGAGCATCAGAACTGCGAAAATTTGGAGTTTCTCAAGCGTTTCTTACCTCAAAACTGCCATATCTCGCGAACGGATTGACCAATCCGCAAAATTTCTGTTGCATCTGAAAGTAGAATCTCGCCACATTTCAACGGTATGAGTAATTTTCCCCTAGACCGTTCTAGTTATTCGTTTCGAGCATCAGAACTGCGAAAATTTGGAGTTTCTCAAGCGTTTCTTACCTCAAAACTGCCATATCTCGCGAACGGATTGACCAATCCGCAAAGTTCCTGTTGCATCTGAATTTAGAAACTAGCCCCGTTACAACGGTATTAGTAGTTTTCCCCTAGGCCGTTCTGGTTTTTCGTTTCGAGCATCAGAACTGCGAAAATTTGGAGTTTTTCAAGCGTTTCGTACCTCAAAACTGCCATATCTCGCGAACGGATTGACCAATCCGCAAAGTTTCTGTTGCATCTGAAAGTAGAAACTAGCCCCATTACAACGGTATGAGTTGTTTTCCCCTAGGCCGTTCTGGTTATTCGTTTCGAGCATCAGAATTGCGAAAATTTGGAGTTTTTCAAGCGTTTCTTACCTCAAAACTGCCATATCTCGCGAACGGATTGACCAATCCGCAAAGTTTCTGTTGCATCTGAAAGTAGAAACTAGCCCCATTACAACGGTATGAGTAGTTTACCCTAGGCCGTTCTGGTTATTCGTTTCGAGCATCAGAACTGCGAAAATTTGGAGTTTTTCAAGCGTTTCTTACCTCAAAACTGCCATATCTCGCGAACGGATTGACCAATCCGCAAAGTTTCTGTTGCATCTGAAAGTAGAAACTAGCCCCATTACAACGGTATGAGTAGTTTTCCCCTAGGCCGTTCTAGTTATTCGTTTCGAGCATCAGAACTGCGAAAATTTGGAGTTTCTCAAGCGTTTCTTACCTCAAAACTGCCATATCTCGCGAACGGATTGACCAATCCGCAAAGTTCCTGTTGCATCTGAAAGTAGAAACTAGCCCCATTACAACGGTATGAGTAGTTTTCCCCTAGGCCGTTCTGGTTATTCGTTTCGAGCATCAGAACTGCGAAAATTTGGAGTTTCTCAAGCGTTTCTTACCTCAAAACTGCCATATCTCGCGAACGGATTGACCAATCCGCAAAGTTCCTGTTGCATCTGAATTTAGAAACTAGCCCCGTTACAACGGTATTAGTAGTTTTCCCCTAGGCCGTTCTAGTTATTCGTTTCGAGCATCAGAACTGCGAAAATTTGGAGTTTCTCAAGCGTTTCTTACATCAAAACTGCCACATCTCGCGAACGGATTGACCAATCCGCAAAATTTCTGTTGCATCTGAAAGTAGAAGCTCGCCACATTTCAACGGTTTGAGTAGTTTTCCCCTAGGCCGTTCTAGTTATTCGTTTCGAGCATCAGAACTGCTAAAATGTTGAGTTTCTCAAGCGTTTCTTACCCCAAAACTGCCATATCTCGCGAACGGATTGACCAATCCGCAAAATTTCTGTTGCATCTGAAAGTAGAAGCTCGCCCGATTACAACGGTACGAGTAGTTTTCCCCTAGGCCGTTCTTGTTATTCGTTTCGAGCATTAGAACTGCTAAAATGTTGAGTTTCTCAAGCGTTTCTTACCTCAAAACTGCCATATCTCGCGAACGGATTGACCAATCCGCAAAATTTCTGTTGCATCTGAAAGTAGAAACTCGCCCGATTACAACGGTATGAGTAGTCTCCCCCTAGGCCGTTCTAGTTATTCGTTTCGAGCATCAGAACTGCTAAGATTTGGAGATTCTCAAGCGTTTCTTACTTCAAAACTGCCGTATCTCGCGAACGGATTGACCAATCCGCAAAATTTCTGTTGCATCTGAAACTAGAAACTCGCCCGATTACAACGGTGTGATCAGTTTTCCCCTAGGCCGTTCTAGTTATTCGTTTCGAGCATCAGAACTGCGAAAATTTGGAGTTTCTCAAGCGTTTCTTACATCAAAACTGCCATATCTCGCGAACGGATTGACCAATCCGCAAAATTTCTGTTGCATCTGAAAGTAGAAGCTCGCCACATTTCAACGGTTTGAGTAGTTTTCCCCTAGGCCGTTCTAGCTATTCGTTTCGAGCATCAGAACTGCGAAAATTTGGAGTTTCTCAAGCGTTTCTTACATCAAAACTGCCACATCTCGCGAACGATTTACCAATCCGCAAAATTTCTGTTGCATCTGAAAGTAGAAACTCGCTCGATTACAACGGTATGAGTAGTTCTCCCCTAGGCCGTTCTAGTTATTCGTTTCGAGCATCAGAACTGCTAAGATTTGGAGATTCTCAAGCGTTTCTTACCTCAAAACTGCCATATCTCGCGAACGGATTGACCAATCCGCAAAATTTCTGTTGCATCTGAAAGTAGAATCTCGCCACATTTCAACGGTATGAGTAATTTTCCCCTAGACCGTTCTAGTTATTCGTTTCGAGCATCAGAACTGCGAAAATTTGGAGTTTCTCAAGCGTTTCTTACCTCAAAACTGCCATATCTCGCGAACGATTTACCAATCCGCAAAATTTCTGTTGCATCTGAAAGTAGAAACTCGCTCGATTACAACGGTATGAGTAGTTCTCCCCTAGGCCGTTCTAGTTATTCGTTTCGAGCATCAGAACTGCGAAAATTTGGAGTTTTTCAAGCGTTTCTTACCTCAAAACTGCCATATCTCGCGAACGGATTGACCAATCCGCAAAGTTTCTGTTGCATCTGAAAGTAGAAACTAGCCCCATTACAACGGTATGAGTAGTTTTCCCCTAGGCCGTTCTAGTTATTCGTTTCGAGCATCAGAACTGCGAAAATTTGGAGTTTCTCAAGCGTTTCTTACCTCAAAACTGCCATATCTCGCGAACGGATTGACCAATCCGCAAAGTTCCTGTTGCATCTGAAAGTAGAAACTAGCCCCATTACAACGGAATGAGTAGTTTTCCCCTAGGCCGTTCTGGTTATTCGTTTCGAGCATCAGAACTGCGAAAATTTGGAGTTTCTCAAGCGTTTCTTACCTCAAAACTGCCATATCTCGCGAACGGATTGACCAATCCGCAAAGTTCCTGTTGCATCTGAATTTAGAAACTAGCCCCGTTACAACGGTATTAGTAGTTTTCCCCTAGGCCGTTCTGGTTATTCGTTTCGAGCATCAGAATTGCGAAAATTTGGAGTTTTTCAAGCGTTTCTTACCTCAAAACTGCCATATCTCGCGAACGGATTGACCAATCCGCAAAGTTTCTGTTGCATCTGAAAGTAGAAACTAGCCCCATTACAACGGTATGAGTAGTTTTCCCCTAGGCCGTTCTAGTTATTCGTTTCGAGCATCAGAACTGCGAAAATTTGGAGTTTCTCAAGCGTTTCTTACCTCAAAACTGCCATATCTCGCGAACGGATTGACCAATCCGCAAAGTTCCTGTTGCATCTGAAAGTAGAAACTAGCCCCATTACAACGGTATGAGTAGTTTTCCCCTAGGCCGTTCTGGTTTTTCGTTTCGAGCATCAGAACTGCGAAAATTTGGAGTTTCTCAAGCGTTTCTTACCTCAAAACTGCCATATCTCGCGAACGGATTGACCAATCCGCAAAGTTCCTGTTGCATCTGAAAGTAGAAACTAGCCCCATTACAACGGTATGAGTAGTTTTCCCCTAGGCCGTTCTGGTTTTTCGTTTCGAGCATCAGAACTGCGAAAATTTGGAGTTTTTCAAGCGTTTCTTACCTCAAAACTGCCATATCTCGCGAACGGATTGACCAATCCGCAAAGTTTCTGTTGCATCTGAAAGTAGAAACTAGCCCCATTACAACGGTATGAGTAGTTTTCCCCTAGGCCGTTCTGGTTATTCGTTTCGAGCATCAGAATTGCGAAAATTTGGAGTTTTTCAAGCGTTTCTTACCTCAAAACTGCCATATCTCGCGAACGGATTGACCAATCCGCAAAGTTTCTGTTGCATCTGAAAGTAGAAACTAGCCCCATTACAACGGTATGAGTAGTTTTCCCCTAGGCCGTTCTAGTTATTCGTTTCGAGCATCAGAACTGCGAAAATTTGGAGTTTCTCAAGCGTTTCTTACCTCAAAACTGCCATATCTCGCGAACGGATTGACCAATCCGCAAAGTTCCTGTTGCATCTGAAAGTAGAAACTAGCCCCATTACAACGGTATGAGTAGTTTTCCCCTAGGCCGTTCTGGTTATTCGTTTCGAGCATCAGAACTGCGAAAATTTGGAGTTTCTCAAGCGTTTCTTACCTCAAAACTGCCATATCTCGCGAACGGATTGACCAATCCGCAAAGTTCCTGTTGCATCTGAATTTAGAAACTAGCCCCGTTACAACGGTATGAGTAGTTTTCCCCTAGGCCGTTCTGGTTATTCGTTTCGAGCATCAGAATTGCGAAAATTTGGAGTTTTTCAAGCGTTTCTTACCTCAAAACTGCCATATCTCGCGAACGGATTGACCAATCCGCAAAGTTTCTGTTGCATCTGAAAGTAGAAACTAGCCCCATTACAACGGTATGAGTAGTTTTCCCCTAGGCCGTTCTAGTTATTCGTTTCGAGCATCAGAACTGCGAAAATTTGGAGTTTCTCAAGCGTTTCTTACCTCAAAACTGCCATATCTCGCGAACGGATTGACCAATCCGCAAAGTTCCTGTTGCATCTGAAAGTAGAAACTAGCCCCATTACAACGGTATGAGTAGTTTTCCCCTAGGCCGTTCTGGTTTTTCGTTTCGAGCATCAGAACTGCGAAAATTTGGAGTTTCTCAAGCGTTTCTTACCTCAAAACTGCCATATCTCGCGAACGGATTGACCAATCCGCAAAGTTTCTGTTGCATCTGAAAGTAGAAATTCGCCCCATTAGAACGGTATGAGTAGTTTTCCCCTAGGCCGTTTTAGTTATTCGTTTCGAGCATCAGAACTGCGAAAATTTGGAGTTTCTCAAGCGTTTCTTACCTCAAAACTGCCATATCTCACGAACGGATTGACCAATCCGCAAAGTTTCTGTTGCATCTGAAAGTAGAAACTTGCCCCATTACAACGGTATGAGTAGTTTTCCCCTAGGCCGTTCTAGTTATTCGTTTCGAGCACCTGAACTGCGAAAATTTGGGGTTTCTCAAGCGTTTCTTACCTCAAAACTGCCATATCTCGCGAACGGATTGACCAATCCGCAAAGTTTCTGTTTCATCTGAAAGTAGAAACTCGCCCTATTACAACGGTATGAGTAATTTTCCCCTAGACCGTTCTAGTTATTCGTTTCGAGCATCAGAACTGCGAAAATTTGGAGTTTCTCAAGCGTTTCTTACCTCAAAACTGCCATATCTCGCGAACGATTTACCAATCCGCAAAATTTCTGTTGCATCTGAAAGTAGAAACTCGCTCGATTACAACGGTATGAGTAGTTCTCCCCTAGGCCGTTCTAGTTATTCGTTTCGAGCATCAGAACTGCGAAAATTTTCAGTTTCTCAAGAGTTTCTTACCTCAAAACTGCCATATCTCGCGAACGGATTGACCAATCCGCAAAATTTCTCTTGCATCTGAAAGTAGAAACTCGCCCGATTACAACGGTATGAGTAGTTTCCCCCTAGGCCGTTCTAGTTATTCATTTCGAGCATAAGAACTGCTAAAATTTGGAGTTTCTCAAGCGTTTCTTACTTCAAAACTGCCGTATCTCGTGAACGGATTGACCAATCCGCAAAATTTCTGTTGCATCTGAAACTAGAAACTCGCCCGATTACAACGGTGTGATCAGTTTTCCCCTAGGCCGTTCTAGTTATTCGTTTCGAGCATCAGAACTGCGAAAATTTGGAGTTTCTCAAGCGTTTCTTACATCAAAACTGCCACATCTCGCGAACGGATTGACCAATCCGCAAAATTTCTGTTGCATCTGAAAGTAGAAGCTCGCCACATTTCAACGGTTTGAGTAGTTTTCCCCTAGGCCGTTCTAGTTATTCGTTTCGAGCATCAGAACTGCTAAAATGTTGAGTTTCTCAAGCGTTTCTTACCCCAAAACTGCCATATCTCGCGAACGGATTGACCAATCCGCAAAATTTCTGTTGCATCTGAAAGTAGAAGCTCGCCCGATTACAACGGTACGAGTAGTTTTCCCCTAGGCCGTTCTTGTTATTCGTTTCGAGCATTAGAACTGCTAAAATGTTGAGTTTCTCAAGCGTTTCTTACCTCAAAACTGCCATATCTCGCGAACGGATTGACCCATCCGCAAAATTTCTGTTGCATCTGAAAGTAGAAACTCGCCCGATTACAACGGTATGAGTAGTCTCCCCCTAGGCCGTTCTAGTTATTCGTTTTGAGCATCAGAACTGCTAAGATTTGGAGATTCTCAAGCGTTTCTTACTTCAAAACTGCCGTATCTCGCGAACGGATTGACCAATCCGCAAAATTTCTGTTGCATCTGAAACTAGAAACTCGCCCGATTACAACGGTGTGATCAGTTTTCCCCTAGGCCGGTCTAGTTATTCGTTTCGAGCATCAGAACTGCGAAAATTTGGAGTTTCTCAAGCGTTTCTTACATCAAAACTGCCATATCTCGCGAACGGATTGACCAATCCGCAAAATTTCTGTTGCATCTGAAAGTAGAAGCTCGCCACATTTCAACGGTTTGAGTAGTTTTCCCCTAGGCCGTTCTAGCTATTCGTTTCGAGCATCAGAACTGCTAAAATGTTGAGTTTCTCAAGCGTTTCTTACATCAAAACTGCCATATCTCGCGAACGGATTGACCAATCCGCAAAATTTCTGTTGCATCTGAAAGTAGAAACTCGCCCGAATACAACGGTATGAGTAGTTTTCCCCTAAGCCGTTCTAGTTATTCGTTTCGAGCATCAGAACTGCGAAAATTTGGAGTTTCTCAAGCGTTTCTTACCTCAAAACTGCCATATCTCGCGAACGGATTGACCAATTGGCAAAATTTCTGTTGCATCTGAAAGTAGAAACTCGCCCGATTACAACGGTATGAGTAGTTTTCCCCTAGGCCGTTCTAGTTATTCGTTTCGAGCATTAGAACTGCTAAAATGTTGAGTTTCTCAAGCGTTTCTTACCTCAAAACTGCCATATCTCGCGAACGGATTGACCAATCCGCAAAATTTCTGTTGCATCTGAAAGTCGAAGCTCGCCCGATTACAACGGTACGAGTAGTTTTCCCCTAGGCCGTTATAGTTATTCGTTTGGAGCATCAGAACTGCTAAAATGTTGAGTTTCTGAAGCGTTTCTTACCTCCAAACTGCTATATCTCATGAACGGATTGACCAATCCGCAAAATTTCTGTTGCATCTGAAAGTAGAAACTCGCCCGATTAGAACGGTATGAGCAGTTTTCCCCTAGGCCGTTCTAGTTATTCGTTTCGAGCATCAGAACTGCGAAAATTTGGAGTTTCTCAAGCGTATCTTACATCAAAACTGCCGTATCCCGCGAACGGATTGACCAATCCGCAAAATTTCTGTTGCATCTGAAAGTAGAAACTCGCCCGAATACAACGGTATGAGTAGTTTTCCCCTAAGCCGTTCTAGTTATTCGTTTCGAGCATCAGAACTGCGAAAATTTGGAGTTTCTCAAGCATTTCTTACCTCAAAACTGCCATATCTCGCGAACGAATTGACCAATTGGCAAAATTTCAGTTGCATCTGAAAGTAGAAACTCGCCCGATTACAACGGTATGAGTAGTTTTCCCCTAGGCCGTTCTAGTTATTCGTTTCGAGCATTAGAACTGCTAAAATGTTGAGTTTCTCAAGCGTTTCTTACCTCAAAACTGCCATATCTCGCGAACGGATTGACCAATCCGCAAAATTTCTGTTGCATCTGAAAGTAGAAGCTCGCCCGATTACAACGGTACGAGTAGTTTTCCCCTAGGCCGTTATAGTTATTCGTTTGGAGCATCAGAACTGCGAAAATTTGGAGTTTCTCAAGCGTTTCTTACCTCAAACCTGCCATATCTCGCGAACAGATTGACCAATACGCAAAATTTCTGTTGCATCTGAAAGTAGAAGCTCGCCACATTTCAACGGTTTGAGTAGTTTCCCCCTAGGCCGGTCTAGTTATTCGTTTCGAGCATCAGAACTGCGAAAATTTTGAGTTTCTCAAGCGTTCCTTACCTCAAAACTGCCATATCTCGCGAACGGATTGACTAATCCGCAAAATTTCTGTTGCATCTGAAAGTAGAAGCTCGCCACATTTCAACGGTTTGAGTAGTTTTCCCCTAGGCCGTTCTAGATATTCGTTTCGAGCATCAGAACTGCTAAAATGTTGAGTTTCTGAAGCGTTTCTTACCTCCAAACTGCTATATCTCATGAACGGATTGACCAATCCGCAAAATTTCTGTTGCATCTGAAAGTAGAAACTCGCCCGATTACAACGGTATGAGTAGTTTTCCCCTAGGCCGTTCTAGTTATTCTTTTCGAGCATCAGAACTGCGAAAATTTGGAGTTTCTCAAGCGTTTCTTACCTCAAACCTGCCATATCTCGCAAACTGATTGACCAATTGGCAAAATTTCTGTTGCATCTGAAAGTAGAAACTCGCCCGATTACAACGGTATGAGTAGTTTTCCCCTAGGCCGTTCTAGTTATTCGTTTCGAGCATTAGAACTGCTAAAATGTTGAGTTTCTCAAGCGTTTCTTACCTCAAAACTGCCGTATCTCGCGAACGGATTGACCAATCCGCAAAATTTCTGTTGCATCTGAAAGTAGAAGCTCGCCCGATTACAACGGTACGAGTAGTTTTCCCCTAGGCCGTTATAGTTAATCGTTTGGAGCATCAGAACTGCAAAAATTTGGAGTTTCTCAAGCGTTTCTTACCTCAAACCTGCCATATCTCGCGAACGGATTGACCAATACGCAAAATTTCTGTTGCATCTGAAAGTAGAAGCTCGCCACATTTCAACGGTTTGAGTAGTTTTCCCCAAGGCCGTTCTAGTTATTCGTTTCGAGCATCATAACTGCTAAAATGTAGAGTTTCTCAAGCGTTTCTTACCTCAAAACTGCCATATCTCGCGAACGGATTGACCAATCCGCAAAATTTCTGTTGCATCTGAAAGTAGAAGCTCGCCCGATTACAACGGTACGAGCAGTTTTCCCCTAGGCCGTTCTAGTTATTCGTTTCGAGCATCACAACTGCGAAAATTTTGAGTTTCTCAAGCGTTTCTTACATCAAAACTGCCATAACTCGCGAACGGATTGACCAATCCGCAAAATTTCTGTTGCATCTGAAAGTAGAAGCTCGCCACATTTCAACGGTTTGAGTAGTTTTCCCCTAGGCCGTTCTAGTTATTCGTTTCGAGCATCAGAACTGCTAAAATGATGAGTTTCTCAAGCGTTTCTTACCTCAAAACTGCCATATCTCGCGAACGGATTGACCAATCCGCAAAATTTCTGTTGCATCTGAAAGTAGATGCTCGCCCGATTACAACGGTATGAGTAGTTTTCCCCTAAGCCGTTCTAGTTATTCGTTTCGAGCATCAGAACCGCGAAAATTTGGAGTTTCTCAAGCGTTTCTTACCTCAAAACTGCCATATCTCGCGAACGGATTGACCAATTGGCAAAATTTCAGTTGCATCTGAAAGTAGAAACTCGCCCGATTACAACGGTATGAGTAGTTTTCCCCTAGGCCGTTCTAGTTATTCGTTTCGAGCATTAGAACTGCTAAAATGTTGAGTTTCTCAAGCGTTTCTTACCTCAAAACTGCCATATCTCGCGAACGGATTGACCAATCCGCAAAATTTCTGTTGCATCTGAAAGTAGAAGCTCGCCCGATTACAACGGTACAAGTAGTTTTCCCCTAGGCCGTTATAGTTATTCGTTTGGAGCATCAGAACTGCGAAAATTTGGAGTTTCTCAAGCGTTTCTTACCTCAAACCTGCCATATCTCGCGAACAGATTGACCAATACGCAAAATTTCTGTTGCATCTGAAAGTAGAAGCTCGCCACATTTCAACGGTTTGAGTAGTTTCCCCCTAGGCCGGTCTAGTTATTCGTTTCGAGCATCAGAACTGCGAAAATTTTGAGTTTCTCAAGCGTTCCTTACCTCAAAACTGCCATATCTCGCGAACGGATTGACTAATCCGCAAAATTTCTGTTGCATCTGAAAGTAGAAGCTCGCCACATTTCAACGGTTTGAGTAGTTTTCCCCTAGGCCGTTCTAGATATTCGTTTCGAGCATCAGAACTGCTAAAATGTTGAGTTTCTGAAGCGTTTCTTACCTCCAAACTGCTATATCTCATGAACGGATTGACCAATCCGCAAAATTTCTGTTGCATCTGAAAGTAGAAACTCGCCCGATTACAACGGTATGAGTAGTTTTCCCCTAGGCCGTTCTAGTTATTCTTTTCGAGCATCAGAACTGCGAAAATTTGGAGTTTCTCAAGCGTTTCTTACCTCAAACCTGCCATATCTCGCAAACTGATTGACCAATTGGCAAAATTTCTGTTGCATCTGAAAGTAGAAACTCGCCCGATTACAACGGTATGAGTAGTTTTCCCCTAGGCCGTTCTAGTTATTCGTTTCGAGCATTAGAACTGCTAAAATGTTGAGTTTCTCAAGCGTTTCTTACCTCAAAACTGCCGTATCTCGCGAACGGATTGACCAATCCGCAAAATTTCTGTTGCATCTGAAAGTAGAAGCTCGCCCGATTACAACGGTACGAGTAGTTTTCCCCTAGGCCGTTATAGTTAATCGTTTGGAGCATCAGAACTGCAAAAATTTGGAGTTTCTCAAGCGTTTCTTACCTCAAACCTGCCATATCTCGCGAACGGATTGACCAATACGCAAAATTTCTGTTGCATCTGAAAGTAGAAGCTCGCCACATTTCAACGGTTTGAGTAGTTTTCCCCAAGGCCGTTCTAGTTATTCGTTTCGAGCATCATAACTGCTAAAATGTAGAGTTTCTCAAGCGTTTCTTACCTCAAAACTGCCATATCTCGCGAACGGATTGACCAATCCGCAAAATTTCTGTTGCATCTGAAAGTAGAAGCTCGCCCGATTACAACGGTACGAGCAGTTTTCCCCTAGGCCGTTCTAGTTATTCGTTTCGAGCATCACAACTGCGAAAATTTTGAGTTTCTCAAGCGTTTCTTACATCAAAACTGCCATAACTCGCGAACGGATTGACCAATCCGCAAAATTTCTGTTGCATCTGAAAGTAGAAGCTCGCCACATTTCAACGGTTTGAGTAGTTTTCCCCTAGGCCGTTCTAGTTATTCGTTTCGAGCATCAGAACTGCTAAAATGATGAGTTTCTCAAGCGTTTCTTACCTCAAAACTGCCATATCTCGCGAACGGATTGACCAATCCGCAAAATTTCTGTTGCATCTGAAAGTAGATGCTCGCCCGATTACAACGGTATGAGTAGTTTTCCCCTAAGCCGTTCTAGTTATTCGTTTCGAGCATCAGAACTGCGAAAATTTGGAGTTTCTCAAGCGTTTCTTACCTCAAAACTGCCATATCTCGCGAACGGATTGACCAATTGGCAAAATTTCAGTTGCATCTGAAAGTAGAAACTCGCCCGATTACAACGGTATGAGTAGTTTTCCCCTAGGCCGTTCTAGTTATTCGTTTCGAGCATTAGAACTGCTAAAATGTTGAGTTTCTCAAGCGTTTCTTACCTCAAAACTGCCATATCTCGCGAACGGATTGACCAATCCGCAAAATTTCTGTTGCATCTGAAAGTAGAAGCTCGCCCGATTACAACGGTACAAGTAGTTTTCCCCTAGGCCGTTATAGTTATTCGTTTGGAGCATCAGAACTGCGAAAATTTGGAGTTTCTCAAGCGTTTCTTACCTCAAACCTGCCATATCTCGCGAACAGATTGACCAATACGCAAAATTTCTGTTGCATCTGAAAGTAGAAGCTCGCCACATTTCAACGGTTTGAGTAGTTTCCCCCTAGGCCGGTCTAGTTATTCGTTTCGAGCATCAGAACTGCGAAAATTTTGAGTTTCTCAAGCGTTCCTTACCTCAAAACTGCCATATCTCGCGAACGGATTGACTAATCCGCAAAATTTCTGTTGCATCTGAAAGTAGAAGCTCGCCACATTTCAACGGTTTGAGTAGTTTTCCCCTAGGCCGTTCTAGATATTCGTTTCGAACATCAGAACTGCTAAAATGTTGAGTTTCTGAAGCGTTTCTTACCTCCAAACTGCTATATCTCATGAACGGATTGACCAATCCGCAAAATTTCTGTTGCATCTGAAAGTAGAAACTCGCCCGATTACAAAGGTATGCGTACTTTTCCCCTAGGCCGTTCTAGTTATTCGTTTCGAGCATCAGAACTGCGAAAATTTGGAGTTTCTCAAGCGTTTCTTACCTCCAAACTGCCATATCTCGCGAACGGATTGACCAATCCGCAAAATTTCTGTTGCATCTGAAAGTAGAAACTCGCCCGATTAGAACGGTATGAGCAGTTTTCCCCTAGCCCGTTCTAGTTATTCGTTTCGAGCATCAGAACTGCGAGAATTTGGAGTTTCTCAAGCGTATCTTACATCAAAACTGCCGCATCCCGCGAACGGATTGACCAATCCGCAAAATTTCTGTCGCATCTGAAAGTAGAAGCTCGCCCGATTACAACGGTACGAGTAGTTTTCCCCTAGGCCGTTCTTGTTATTCGTTTCGAGCATTAGAACTGCTAAAATGTTGAGTTTCTCAAGCGTTTCTTACCTCAAAACTGCCATATCTCGCGAACGATTTACCAATCCGCAAAATTTCTGTTGCATCTGAAAGTAGAAACTCGCTCGATTACAACGGTATGAGTAGTTCTCCCCTAGGCCGTTCTAGTTATTCGTTTCGAGCATCAGAACTGCGAAAATTTTCAGTTTCTCAAGCGTTTCTTACCTCAAAACTGCCATATCACGCGAACGGATTGACCAATCCGCAAAATTTCTCTTGCATCTGAAAGTAGAAACTCGCCCGATTACAACGGTACGAGTAGTTTTCCCCTAGGCCGTTATAGTTATTCGTTTGGAGCATCAGAACTGCGAAAATTTGGAGTTTCTCAAGCGTTTCTTACATCAAAACTGCCACATCTCGCGAACGGATTGACCAATCCGCAAAATTTCTGTTGCATCTGAAAGTAGAAGCTCGCCACACTTCAACGGTTTGAGTAGTTTTCCCCTAGGCCGTTCTAGTTATTCGTTTCGTGCATCAGAACTGCTAAAATGTTGAGTTTCTCAAGCGTTTCTTACCTCAAAACTGCCATATCTCGCGAACGGATTGACCAATCCGCAAAATTTCTGTTGCATCTGAAAGTAGAAGCTCGCCCGATTACAACGGTACGAGTAGTTTTCCCCTAGGCCGTTCTAGTTATTCTTTTCGAGCATCAGAACTGCGAAAATTTGGAGTTTCTCAAGCGTTTCTTACCTCAAACCTGCCATATCTCGCGAACTGATTGACCAATTGGCAAAATTTCTGTTGCATCTGAAAGTAGAAACTCGCCCGATTACAACGGTATGAGTAGTTTTCCCCTAGGCCGTTCTAGTTATTCGTTTCGAGCATTAGAACTGCTAAAATGTTGAGTTTCTCAAGCGTTTCTTACCTCAAAACTGCCGTATCTCGCGAACGGATTGACCAATCCGCAAAATTTCTGTTGCATCTGAAAGTAGAAGCTCGCCCGATTACAACGGTACGAGTAGTTTTCCCCTAGGCCGTTATAGTTAATCGTTTGGAGCATCAGAACTGCAAAAATTTGGAGTTTCTCAAGCGTTTCTTACCGCAAACCTGCCATATCTCGCGAACGGATTGACCAATACGCAAAGTTTCTGTTGCATCTGAAAGTAGAAACTAGCCCCATTACAACGGTATGAGTAGTTTACCCTAGGCCGTTCTGGTTATTCGTTTCGAGCATCAGAACTGCGAAAATTTGGAGTTTTTCAAGCGTTTCTTACCTCAAAACTGCCATATCTCGCGAACGGATTGACCAATCCGCAAAGTTTCTGTTGCATCTGAAAGTAGAAACTAGCCCCATTACAACGGTATGAGTAGTTTTCCCCTAGGCCGTTCTAGTTATTCGTTTCGAGCATCACAACTGCGAAAATTTTGAGTTTCTCAAGCGTTTCTTACATCAAAACTGCCATAACTCGCGAACGGATTGACCAATCCGCAAAATTTCTGTTGCATCTGAAAGTAGAAGCTCGCCACATTTCAACGGTTTGAGTAGTTTTCCCCTAGGCCGTTCTAGTTATTCGTTTCGAGCATCAGAACTGCTAAAATGATGAGTTTCTCAAGCGTTTCTTACATCAAAACTGCCATATCTCGCGAACGGATTGACCAATCCGCAAAATTTCTGTTGCATCTGAAAGTAGATGCTCGCCCGATTACAACGGTATGAGTAGTTTTCCCCTAAGCCGTTCTAGTTATTCGTTTCGAGCATCAGAACTGCGAAAATTTGGAGTTTCTCAAGCGTTTCTTACCTCAAAACTGCCATATCTCGCGAACGGATTGACCAATTGGCAAAATTTCAGTTGCATCTGAAAGTAGAAACTCGCCCGATTACAACGGTATGAGTAGTTTTCCCCTAGGCCGTTCTAGTTATTCGTTTCGAGCATTAGAACTGCTAAAATGTTGAGTTTCTCAAGCGTTTCTTACCTCAAAACTGCCATATCTCGCGAACGGATTGACCAATCCGCAAAATTTCTGTTGCATCTGAAAGTAGAAGCTCGCCCGATTACAACGGTACAAGTAGTTTTCCCCTAGGCCGTTATAGTTATTCGTTTGGAGCATCAGAACTGCGAAAATTTGGAGTTTCTCAAGCGTTTCTTACCTCAAACCTGCCATATCTCGCGAACAGATTGACCAATACGCAAAATTTCTGTTGCATCTGAAAGTAGAAGCTCGCCACATTTCAACGGTTTGAGTAGTTTCCCCCTAGGCCGGTCTAGTTATTCGTTTCGAGCATCAGAACTGCGAAAATTTTGAGTTTCTCAAGCGTTCCTTACCTCAAAACTGCCATATCTCGCGAACGGATTGACTAATCCGCAAAATTTCTGTTGCATCTGAAAGTAGAAGCTCGCCACATTTCAACGGTTTGAGTAGTTTTCCCCTAGGCCGTTCTAGATATTCGTTTCGAGCATCAGAACTGCTAAAATGTTGAGTTTCTGAAGCGTTTCTTACCTCCAAACTGCTATATCTCATGAACGGATTGAACAATCCGCAAAATTTCTGTTGCATCTGAAAGTAGAAACTCGCCCGATTACAAAGGTATGCGTACTTTTCCCCTAGGCCGTTCTAGTTATTCGTTTCGAGCATCAGAACTGCGAAAATTTGGAGTTTCTCAAGCGTTTCTTACCTCCAAACTGCCATATCTCGCGAACGGATTGACCAATCCGCAAAATTTCTGTTGCATCTGAAAGTAGAAACTCGCCCGATTAGAACGGTATGAGCAGTTTTCCCCTAGCCCGTTCTAGTTATTCGTTTCGAGCATCAGAACTGCGAGAATTTGGAGTTTCTCAAGCGTATCTTACATCAAAACTGCCGTATCCCGCGAACGGATTGACCAATCCGCAAAATTTCTGTCGCATCTGAAAGTAGAAGCTCGCCCGATTACAACGGTACGAGTAGTTTTCCCCTAGGCCGTTCTTGTTATTCGTTTCGAGCATTAGAACTGCTAAAATGTTGAGTTTCTGAAGCGTTTCTTACCTCCAAACTGCTATATCTCATGAACGGATTGAACAATCCGCAAAATTTCTGTTGCATCTGAAAGTAGAAACTCGCCCGATTACAAAGGTATGCGTACTTTTCCCCTAGGCCGTTCTAGTTATTCGTTTCGAGCATCAGAACTGCGAAAATTTGGAGTTTCTCAAGCGTTTCTTACCTCAAAACTGCCATATCTCGCGAACGGATTGACCAATTGGCAAAATTTCAGTTGCATCTGAAAGTAGAAACTCGCCCGATTACAACGGTATGAGTAGTTTTCCCCTAGGCCGTTCTAGTTATTCGTTTCGAGCATTAGAACTGCTAAAATGTTGAGTTTCTCAAGCGTTTCTTACCTCAAAACTGCCATATCTCGCGAACGGATTGACCAATCCGCAAAATTTCTGTTGCATCTGAAAGTAGAAGCTCGCCCGATTACAACGGTACAAGTAGTTTTCCCCTAGGCCGTTATAGTTATTCGTTTGGAGCATCAGAACTGCGAAAATTTGGAGTTTCTCAAGCGTTTCTTACCTCAAACCTGCCATATCTCGCGAACAGATTGACCAATACGCAAAATTTCTGTTGCATCTGAAAGTAGAAGCTCGCCACATTTCAACGGTTTGAGTAGTTTCCCCCTAGGCCGGTCTAGTTATTCGTTTCGAGCATCAGAACTGCGAAAATTTTGAGTTTCTCAAGCGTTCCTTACCTCAAAACTGCCATATCTCGCGAACGGATTGACTAATCCGCAAAATTTCTGTTGCATCTGAAAGTAGAAGCTCGCCACATTTCAACGGTTTGAGTAGTTTTCCCCTAGGCCGTTCTAGATATTCGTTTCGAGCATCAGAACTGCTAAAATGTTGAGTTTCTGAAGCGTTTCTTACCTCCAAACTGCTATATCTCATGAACGGATTGAACAATCCGCAAAATTTCTGTTGCATCTGAAAGTAGAAACTCGCCCGATTACAAAGGTATGCGTACTTTTCCCCTAGGCCGTTCTAGTTATTCGTTTCGAGCATCAGAACTGCGAAAATTTGGAGTTTCTCAAGCGTTTCTTACCTCCAAACTGCCATATCTCGCGAACGGATTGACCAATCCGCAAAATTTCTGTTGCATCTGAAAGTAGAAACTCGCCCGATTAGAACGGTATGAGCAGTTTTCCCCTAGCCCGTTCTAGTTATTCGTTTCGAGCATCAGAACTGCGAGAATTTGGAGTTTCTCAAGCGTATCTTACATCAAAACTGCCGTATCCCGCGAACGGATTGACCAATCCGCAAAATTTCTGTCGCATCTGAAAGTAGAAGCTCGCCCGATTACAACGGTACGAGTAGTTTTCCCCTAGGCCGTTCTTGTTATTCGTTTCGAGCATTAGAACTGCTAAAATGTTGAGTTTCTCAAGCGTTTCTTACCTCAAAACTGCCATATCTCGCGAACGATTTACCAATCCGCAAAATTTCTGTTGCATCTGAAAGTAGAAACTCGCTCGATTACAACGGTATGAGTAGTTCTCCCCTAGGCCGTTCTAGTTATTCGTTTCGAGCATCAGAACTGCGAAAATTTTCAGTTTCTCAAGCGTTTCTTACCTCAAAACTGCCATATCTCGCGAACGGATTGACCAATCCGCAAAATTTCTCTTGCATCTGAAAGTAGAAACTCGCCCGATTACAACGGTATGAGTAGTTTCCCCCTAGGCCGTTCTAGTTATTCATTTCGAGCATAAGAACTGCTAAAATTTGGAGTTTCTCAAGCGTTTCTTACTTCAAAACTGCCGTATCTCGTGAACGGATTGACCAATCCGCAAAATTTCTGTTGCATCTGAAACTAGAAACTCGCCCGATTACAACGGTACGAGTAGTTTTCCCCTAGGCCGTTATAGTTATTCGTTTGGAGCATCAGAACTGCGAAAATTTGGAGTTTCTCAAGCGTTTCTTACATCAAAACTGCCACATCTCGCGAACGGATTGACCAATCCGCAAAATTTCTGTTGCATCTGAAAGTAGAAGCTCGCCACACTTCAACGGTTTGAGTAGTTTTCCCCTAGGCCGTTCTAGTTATTCGTTTCGTGCATCAGAACTGCTAAAATGTTGAGTTTCTCAAGCGTTTCTTACCTCAAAACTGCCATATCTCGCGAACGGATTGACCAATCCGCAAAATTTCTGTTGCATCTGAAAGTAGAAGCTCGCCCGATTACAACGGTACGAGTAGTTTTCCCCTAGGCCGTTCTAGTTATTCTTTTCGAGCATCAGAACTGCGAAAATTTGGAGTTTCTCAAGCGTTTCTTACCTCAAACCTGCCATATCTCGCGAACTGATTGACCAATTGGCAAAATTTCTGTTGCATCTGAAAGTAGAAACTCGCCCGATTACAACGGTATGAGTAGTTTTCCCCTAGGCCGTTCTAGTTATTCGTTTCGAGCATTAGAACTGCTAAAATGTTGAGTTTCTCAAGCGTTTCTTACCTCAAAACTGCCGTATCTCGCGAACGGATTGACCAATCCGCAAAATTTCTGTTGCATCTGAAAGTAGAAGCTCGCCCGATTACAACGGTACGAGTAGTTTTCCCCTAGGCCGTTATAGTTAATCGTTTGGAGCATCAGAACTGCAAAAATTTGGAGTTTCTCAAGCGTTTCTTACCGCAAACCTGCCATATCTCGCGAACGGATTGACCAATACGCAAAATTTCTGTTGCATCTGAAAGTAGAAGCTCGCCACATTTCAACGGTTTGAGTAGTTTTCCCCAAGGCCGTTCTAGTTATTCGTTTCGAGCATCAGAACTGCTAAAATGTAGAGTTTCTCAAGCGTTTCTTACCTCAAAACTGCCATATCTCGCGAACGGATTGACCAATCCGCAAAATTTCTGTTGCATCTGAAAGTAGAAGCTCGCCCGATTACAACGGTACGAGCAGTTTTCCCCTAGGCCGTTCTAGTTATTCGTTTCGAGCATCAGAACTGCGAAAATTTTGAGTTTCTCAAGCGTTTCTTACATCAAAACTGCCATAACTCGCGAACGGATTGACCAATCCTCAAAATTTCTGTTGCATCTGAAAGTAGAAGCTCGCCACATTTCAACGGTTTGAGTAGTTTTCCCCTAGGCCGTTCTAGTTATTCGTTTCGAGCATCAGAACTGCTAAAATGATGAGTTTCTCAAGCGTTTCTTACCTCAAAACTGCCATATCTCGCGAACGGATTGACCAATCCGCAAAATTTCTGTTGCATCTGAAAGTAGATGCTCGCCCGATTACAACGGTACGAGTTGTTTTCCCCTAAGTCGTTCTAGTTATTCGTTTCGAGCATCAGAACTGCGAAAATTTTGAGTTTCTCAAGCGTTCCTTACCTCAAAACTGCCATATCTCGCGAACGGATTGACTAATCCGCAAAATTTCTGTTGCATCTGAAAGTAGAAGCTCGCCACATTTCAACGGTTTGAGTAGTTTTCCCCTAGGCCGTTCTAGATATTCGTTTCGAGCATCAGAACTGCTAAAATGTTGAGTTTCTGAAGCGTTTCTTACCTCCAAACTGCTATATCTCATGAACGGATTGACCAATCCGCAAAATTTCTGTTGCATCTGAAAGTAGAAACTCGCCCGATTACAAAGGTATGCGTACTTTTCCCCTAGGCCGTTCTACTTATTCGTTTCGAGCATCAGAACTGCGAAAATTTGGAGTTTCTCAAGCGTTTCTTACCTCCAAACTGCCATATCTCGCGAACGGATTGACCAATCCGCAAAATTTCTGTTGCATCTGAAAGTAGAAACTCGCCCGATTAGAATGGTATGAGCAGTTTTCCCCTAGGCCGTTCTAGTTATTCGTTTCGAGCATCAGAACTGCGAAAATTTGGAGTTTCTCAAGCGTATCTTACATCAAAACTGCCGTATCCCGCGAACGGATTGACCAATCCGCAAAATTTCTGTTGCATCTGAAAGTAGAAACTCGCCCGAATACAACGGTATGAGTAGTTTTCCCCTAAGCCGTTCTAGTTATTCGTTTCGAGCATCAGAACTGCGAAAATTTGGAGTTTCTCAAGCGTTTCTTACCTCAAAACTGCCATATCTCGCGAACGGATTGACCAATCCGCAAAATTTCTGTCGCATCTGAAAGTAGAAGCTCGCCCGATTACAACGGTACGAGTAGTTTTCCCCTAGGCCGTTCTTGTTATTCGTTTCGAGCATTAGAACTGCTAAAATGTTGAGTTTCTCAAGCGTTTCTTACCTCAAAACTGCCATATCTCGCGAACGATTTACCAATCCGCAAAATTTCTGTTGCATCTGAAAGTAGAAACTCGCTCGATTACAACGGTATGAGTAGTTCTCCCCTAGGCCGTTCTAGTTATTCGTTTCGAGCATCAGAACTGCGAAAATTTTCAGTTTCTCAAGCGTTTCTTACCTCAAAACTGCCATATCTCGCGAACGGATTGACCAATCCGCAAAATTTCTCTTGCATCTGAAAGTAGAAACTCGCCCGATTACAACGGTATGAGTAGTTTCCCCCTAGGCCGTTCTAGTTATTCATTTCGAGCATAAGAACTGCTAAAATTTGGAGTTTCTCAAGCGTTTCTTACTTCAAAACTGCCGTATCTCGTGAACGGATTGACCAATCCGCAAAATTTCTGTTGCATCTGAAACTAGAAACTCGCCCGATTACAACGGTACGAGTAGTTTTCCCCTAGGCCGTTATAGTTATTCGTTTGGAGCATCAGAACTGCGAAAATTTGGAGTTTCTCAAGCGTTTCTTACATCAAAACTGCCACATCTCGCGAACGGATTGACCAATCCGCAAAATTTCTGTTGCATCTGAAAGTAGAAGCTCGCCACACTTCAACGGTTTGAGTAGTTTTCCCCTAGGCCGTTCTAGTTATTCGTTTCGTGCATCAGAACTGCTAAAATGTTGAGTTTCTCAAGCGTTTCTTACCTCAAAACTGCCATATCTCGCGAACGGATTGACCAATCCGCAAAATTTCTGTTGCATCTGAAAGTAGAAGCTCGCCCGATTACAACGGTACGAGTAGTTTTCCCCTAGGCCGTTCTAGTTATTCTTTTCGAGCATCAGAACTGCGAAAATTTGGAGTTTCTCAAGCGTTTCTTACCTCAAACCTGCCATATCTCGCGAACTGATTGACCAATTGGCAAAATTTCTGTTGCATCTGAAAGTAGAAACTCGCCCGATTACAACGGTATGAGTAGTTTTCCCCTAGGCCGTTCTAGTTATTCGTTTCGAGCATTAGAACTGCTAAAATGTTGAGTTTCTCAAGCGTTTCTTACCTCAAAACTGCCGTATCTCGCGAACGGATTGACCAATCCGCAAAATTTCTGTTGCATCTGAAAGTAGAAGCTCGCCCGATTACAACGGTACGAGTAGTTTTCCCCTAGGCCGTTATAGTTAATCGTTTGGAGCATCAGAACTGCAAAAATTTGGAGTTTCTCAAGCGTTTCTTACCGCAAACCTGCCATATCTCGCGAACGGATTGACCAATACGCAAAATTTCTGTTGCATCTGAAAGTAGAAGCTCGCCACATTTCAACGGTTTGAGTAGTTTTCCCCAAGGCCGTTCTAGTTATTCGTTTCGAGCATCAGAACTGCTAAAATGTAGAGTTTCTCAAGCGTTTCTTACCTCAAAACTGCCATATCTCGCGAACGGATTGACCAATCCGCAAAATTTCTGTTGCATCTGAAAGTAGAAGCTCGCCCGATTACAACGGTACGAGCAGTTTTCCCCTAGGCCGTTCTAGTTATTCGTTTCGAGCATCACAACTGCGAAAATTTTGAGTTTCTCAAGCGTTTCTTACATCAAAACTGCCATAACTCGCGAACGGATTGACCAATCCTCAAAATTTCTGTTGCATCTGAAAGTAGAAGCTCGCCACATTTCAACGGTTTGAGTAGTTTTCCCCTAGGCCGTTCTAGTTATTCGTTTCGAGCATCAGAACTGCTAAAATGATGAGTTTCTCAAGCGTTTCTTACCTCAAAACTGCCATATCTCGCGAACGGATTGACCAATCCGCAAAATTTCTGTTGCATCTGAAAGTAGATGCTCGCCCGATTACAACGGTACGAGTTGTTTTCCCCTAAGTCGTTCTAGTTATTCGTTTCGAGCATCAGAACTGCGAAAATTTTGAGTTTCTCAAGCGTTCCTTACCTCAAAACTGCCATATCTCGCGAACGGATTGACTAATCCGCAAAATTTCTGTTGCATCTGAAAGTAGAAGCTCGCCACATTTCAACGGTTTGAGTAGTTTTCCCCTAGGCCGTTCTAGATATTCGTTTCGAGCATCAGAACTGCTAAAATGTTGAGTTTCTGAAGCGTTTCTTACCTCCAAACTGCTATATCTCATGAACGGATTGACCAATCCGCAAAATTTCTGTTGCATCTGAAAGTAGAAACTCGCCCGATTACAAAGGTATGCGTACTTTTCCCCTAGGCCGTTCTACTTATTCGTTTCGAGCATCAGAACTGCGAAAATTTGGAGTTTCTCAAGCGTTTCTTACCTCCAAACTGCCATATCTCGCGAACGGATTGACCAATCCGCAAAATTTCTGTTGCATCTGAAAGTAGAAACTCGCCCGATTAGAATGGTATGGGCAGTTTTCCCCTAGGCCGTTCTAGTTATTCGTTTCGAGCATCAGAACTGCGAAAATTTGGAGTTTCTCAAGCGTATCTTACATCAAAACTGCCGTATCCCGCGAACGGATTGACCAATCCGCAAAATTTCTGTTGCATCTGAAAGTAGAAACTCGCCCGAATACAACGGTATGAGTAGTTTTCCCCTAAGCCGTTCTAGTTATTCGTTTCGAGCATCAGAACTGCGAAAATTTGGAGTTTCTCAAGCGTTTCTTACCTCAAAACTGCCATATCTCGCGAACGGATTGACCAATCCGCAAAATTTCTGTTGCATCTGAAAGTAGAAGCTCGCCCGATTACAACGGTACGAGTAGTTTTCCCCTAGGCCGTTCTTGTTATTCGTTTCGAGCATTAGAACTGCTAAAATGTTGAGTTTCTCAAGCGTTTCTTACCTCAAAACTGCCATATCTCGCGAACGATTTACCAATCCGCAAAATTTCTGTTGCATCTGAAAGTAGAAACTCGCTCGATTACAACGGTATGAGTAGTTCTCCCCTAGGCCGTTCTAGTTATTCGTTTCGAGCATCAGAACTGCGAAAATTTTCAGTTTCTCAAGAGTTTCTTACCTCAAAACTGCCATATCTCGCGAACGGATTGACCAATCCGCAAAATTTCTCTTGCATCTGAAAGTAGAAACTCGCCCGATTACAACGGTATGAGTAGTTTCCCCCTAGGCCGTTCTAGTTATTCATTTCGACCATAAGAACTGCTAAAATTTGGAGTTTCTCAAGCGTTTCTTACTTCAAAACTGCCGTATCTCGTGAACGGATTGACCAATCCGCAAAATTTCTGTTGCATCTGAAACTAGAAACTCGCCCGATTACAACGGTGTGATCAGTTTTCCCCTAGGCCGTTCTAGTTATTCGTTTCGAGCATCAGAACTGCGAAAATTTGGAGTTTCTCAAGCGTTTCTTACATCAAAACTGCCACATCTCGCGAACGGATTGACCAATCCGCAAAATTTCTGTTGCATCTGAAAGTAGAAGCTCGCCACATTTCAACGGTTTGAGTAGTTTTCCCCTAGGCCGTTCTAGTTATTCGTTTCGAGCATCAGAACTGCTAAAATGTTGAGTTTCTCAAGCGTTTCTTACCCCAAAACTGCCATATCTCGCGAACGGATTGACCAATCCGCAAAATTTCTGTTGCATCTGAAAGTAGAAGCTCGCCGGATTACAACGGTACGAGTAGTTTTCCCCTAGGCCGTTCTTGTTATTCGTTTCGAGCATTAGAACTGCTAAAATGTTGAGTTTCTCAAGCGTTTCTTACCTCAAAACTGCCATATCTCGCGAACGGATTGACCAATCCGCAAAATTTCTGTTGCATCTGAAAGTAGAAACTCGCCCGATTACAACGGTATGAGTAGTTTCCCCCTAGGCCGTTCTAGTTATTCGTTTCGAGCATCAGAACTGCTAAGATTTGGAGATTCTCAAGCGTTTCTTACTTCAAAACTGCCGTATCTCGCGAACGGATTGACCAATCCGCAAAATTTCTGTTGCATCTGAAACTAGAAACTCGCCCGATTACAACGGTGTGATCAGTTTTCCCCTAGGCCGTTCTAGTTATTCGTTTCGAGCATCAGAACTGCGAAAATTTGGAGTTTCTCAAGCGTTTCTTACATCAAAACTGCCATATCTCGCGAACGGATTGACCAATCCGCAAAATTTCTGTTGCATCTGAAAGTAGAAGCTCGCCACATTTCAACGGTTTGAGTAGTTTTCCCCTAGGCCGTTCTAGCTATTCGTTTCGAGCATCAGAACTGCTAAAATGTTGAGTTTCTCAAGCGTTTCTTACCTCAAAACTGCTATATCTCGCGAACGATTTACCAATCCGCAAAATTTCTGTTGCATCTGAAAGTAGAAACTCGCTCGATTACAACGGTATGAGTAGTTCTCCCCTAGGCCGTTCTAGTTATTCGTTTCGAGCATCAGAACTGCGAAAATTTTCAGTTTCTCAAGAGTTTCTTACCTCAAAACTGCCATATCTCGCGAACGGATTGACCAATCCGCAAAATTTCTCTTGCATCTGAAAGTAGAAACTCGCCCGATTACAACGGTATGAGTAGTTTCCCCCTAGGCCGTTCTAGTTATTCATTTCGAGCATAAGAACTGCTAAAATTTGGAGTTTCTCAAGCGTTTCTTACTTCAAAACTGCCGTATCTCGTGAACGGATTGACCAATCCGCAAAATTTCTGTTGCATCTGAAACTAGAAACTCGCCCGATTACAACGGTGTGATCAGTTTTCCCCTAGGCCGTTCTAGTTATTCGTTTCGAGCATCAGAACTGCGAAAATTTGGAGTTTCTCAAGCGTTTCTTACATCAAAACTGCCACATCTCGCGAACGGATTGACCAATCCGCAAAATTTCTGTTGCATCTGAAAGTAGTAGCTCGCCACATTTCAACGGTTTGAGTAGTTTTCCCCTAGGCCGTTCTAGTTATTTGTTTCGAGCATCAGAACTGCTAAAATGTTGAGTTTCTCAAGCGTTTCTTACCCCAAAACTGCCATATCTCGCGAACGGATTGACCAATCCGCAAAATTTCTGTTGCATCTGAAAGTAGAAGCTCGCCCGATTACAACGGTACGAGTAGTTTTCCCCTAGGCCGTTCTTGTTATTCGTTTCGAGCATTAGAACTGCTAAAATGTTGAGTTTCTCAAGCGTTTCTTACCTCAAAACTGCCATATCTCGCGAACGGATTGACCAATCCGCAAAATTTCTGTTGCATCTGAAAGTAGAAACACGCCCGATTACAACGGTATGAGTAGTTTTCCCCTAGGCCGTTCTAGTTATTCGTTTCGAGCATTAGAACTGCTAAAATGTTGAGTTTCTCAAGCGTTTCTTACCTCAAAACTGCCATATCTCGCGAACGGATTGACCAATCCGCAAAATTTCTGTTGCATCTGAAAGTAGAAGCTCGCCCGATTACAACGGTGCGAGTAGTTTTCCCCTAGGCCGTTATAGTTATTCGTTTGGAGCATCAGAACTGCTAAAATGTTGAGTTTCTGAAGCGTTTCTTACCCCCAAACTGCTATATCTCATGAACGGATTGACCAATCCGCAAAATTTCTGTTGCATCTGAAAGTAGAAACTCGCCCGATTACAAAGGTATGCGTACTTTTCCCCTAGGCCGTTCTAGTTATTCGTTTCGAGCAACAGAACTGCGAAAATTTGGAGTTTCTCAAGCGTTTCTTACCTCCAAACTGCCATATCTCACGAACGGATTGACCAATCCGCAAAATTTCTGTTGCATCTGAAAGTAGAAACTCGCCCGATTAGAACGGTATGAGCAGTTTTCCCCTAGGCCGTTCTAGTTATTCGTTTCGAGCATCAGAACTGCGAAAATTTGGAGTTTCTCAAGCGTATCTTACATCAAAACTGCCGTATCCCGCGAACGGATTGACCAATCCGCAAAATTTCTGTTGCATCTGAAAGTAGAAACTCGCCCGAATACAACGGTATGAGTAGTTTTCCCCTAAGCCGTTCTAGTTATTCGTTTCGAGCATCAGAACTGCGAAAATTTGGAGTTTCTCAAGCGTTTCTTACCTCAAACCTGCCATATCTCGCGAACAGATTGACCAATACGCAAAATTTCTGTTGCATCTGAAAGTAGAAGCTCGCCACATTTCAACGGTTTGAGTAGTTTCCCCCTAGGCCGGTCTAGTTATTCGTTTGGAGCATCAGAACTGCGAAAATTTTGAGTTTCTCAAGCGTTCCTTACCTCAAAACTGCCATATCTCGCGAACGGATTGACTAATCCGCAAAATTTCTGTTGCATCTGAAAGTAGAAGCTCGCCACATTTCAACGGTTTGAGTAGTTTTCCCCTAGGCCGTTCTAGATATTCGTTTCGAGCATCAGAACTGCTAAAATGTTGAGTTTCTGAAGCGTTTCTTACCTCCAAACTGCTATATCTCATGAACGGATTGACCAATCCGCAAAATTTCTGTTGCATCTGAAAGTAGAAACTCGCCCGATTACAAAGGTATGCGTACTTTTCCCCTAGGCCGTTCTAGTTATTCGTTTCGAGCATCAGAACTGCGAAAATTTGGAGTTTCTCAAGCGTATCTTACATCAAAACTGCCGTATCCCGCGAACGGATTGACCAATCCGCAAAATTTCTGTCGCATCTGAAAGTAGAAGCTCGCCCGATTACAACGGTACGAGTAGTTTTCCCCTAGGCCGTTCTAGTTATTCATTTCGAGCATAAGAACTGCTAAAATTTGGAGTTTCTCAAGCGTTTCTTACTTCAAAACTGCCGTATCTCGTGAACGGATTGACCAATCCGCAAAATTTCTGTTGCATCTGAAACTAGAAACTCGCCCGATTACAACGGTGTGATCAGTTTTCCCCTAGGCCGTTCTAGTTATTCGTTTCGAGCATCAGAACTGCGAAAATTTGGAGTTTCTCAAGCGTTTCTTACATCAAAACTGCCACATCTCGCGAACGGATTGACCAATCCGCAAAATTTCTGTTGCATCTGAAAGTAGAAGCTCGCCACATTTCAACGGTTTGAGTAGTTTTCCCCTAGGCCGTTCTAGTTATTCGTTTCGAGCATCAGAACTGCTAAAATGTTGAGTTTCTCAAGCGTTTCTTACCTCAAAACTGCCATATCTCGCGAACGGATTGACCAATCCGCAAAATTTCTGTTGCATCTGAAAGTAGAAGCTCGCCCGATTACAACGGTACGAGTAGTTTTCCCCTAGGCGGTTCTTGTTATTCGTTTCGAGCATTAGAACTGCTAAAATGTTGAGTTTCTCAAGCGTTTCTTACCTCAAAACTGCCATATCTCGCGAACGGATTGACCAATCCGCAAAATTTCTGTTGCATCTGAAAGTAGAAACTCGCCCAATGCAACGGTATGAGTAGTTTCCCCCTAGACCGTTCTAGTTATTCGTTTCGAGCATCAGAACTGCTAAGATTTGGAGATTCTCAAGCGTTTCTTACTTCAAAACTGCCGTATCTCGCGAACGGATTGACCAATCCGCAAAATTTCTGTCGCATCTGAAAGTAGAAGCTCGCCCGATTACAACGGTACGAGTAGTTTTCCCCTAGGCCGTTATAGTTATTCGTTTGGAGCATCAGAACAGCGAAAATTAGGAGTTTCTCAAGCGTTTCTTACATCAAAACTGCCATATCTCGCGAACGGATTGACCAATCCGCAAAATTTCTGTTGCATCTGAAAGTAGAAGCTCGCCCGATTACAACGGTACGAGTAGTTTTCCCCTAGGCCGTTATAGTTATTCGTTTGGAGCATCAGAACTGCAAAAATTTGGAGTTTCTCAAGCGTTTCTTACCTCAAAACTGCCATATCTCGCGAACGGATTGACCAATCCGCAAAATTTCTGTTGTATCTGAAAGTAGAAGCTCGCCCGATTACAACGGTACGAGTAGTTTTCCCCTAGGCCGTTGTTGTTATTCGTTGCGCGCATTAGAACTGCTAAAATGTTGAGTTTCTCAAGCGTTTCTTACCTCAAAACTGCCATATCTCGCGAACGGATTTACCAATCCGCAAAATTTCTGTTGCATCTGAAAGTAGAAACTCGCTCGATTACAACGGTATGAGTAGTTCTCCCCTAGGCCGTTCTAGTTATTCGTTTCGAGCATCAGAACTGCGAAAATTTGGAGTTTCTCAAGCGTTCCTTACCTCCAAACTACCATATGTCGCGAACGGATTGACCAATCCGCAAAATTTCTGTTGCATCTGAAAGTAGAAACTCGCCCGATTACAACGGTATGAGTAGTTTTCCCCTATGCCGTTCTAGCTATTCGTTTCGAGCATCAGAACTGCGAAAATGTTGAGTGTCTCAAGCGTTTCTTACCTCAAAACTGCCATATCTCGGGAACGGATTGACCAATCCGCAAAATTTCTGTTGCATCTGAAAGTAGATGCTCGCCCGATTACAACGGTACGAGTTGTTTTCCCCTAAGTCGTTCTAGTTATTCGTTTCGAGCATCAGAACTGCGAAAATTTGGAGTTTCTCAAGCGTTTCTTACCTCAAACCTGCCATATCTCGCGAACGGATTGACCAATTGGCAAAATTTCTGTTGCATCTGAAAGTAGAAACTCGCCCGATTACAACGGTATGAGTAGTTTTCCCCTAGGCCGTTCTAGTTATTCGTTTCGAGCATTAGAACTGCTAAAATGTTGAGTTTCTCTAGCGTTTCTTACCTCAAAACTGCCATATCTCGCGAACGGATTGACCAATCCGCAAAATTTCTGTTGCATCTGAAAGTAGAAGCTCGCCCGATTACAACGGTACGAGTAGTTTTCCCCTAGGCCGTTATAGTTATTCGTTTGGAGCATCAGAACTGCGAAAATTTGGAGTTTCTCAAGCGTTTCTTACCTCAAACCTGCCATATCTCGCGAACAGATTGACCAATACGCAAAATTTCTGTTGCATCTGAAAGTAGAAGCTCGCCACATTTCAACGGTTTGAGTAGTTTCCCCCTAGGCCGGTCTAGTTATTCGTTTCGAGCATCAGAACTGCGAAAATTTTGAGTTTCTCAAGCGTTCCTTACCTCAAAACTGCCATATCTCGCGAACGGATTGACTAATCCGCAAAATTTCTGTTGCATCTGAAAGTAGAAGCTCGCCACATTTCAACGGTTTGAGTAGTTTTCCCCTAGGCCGTTCTAGATATTCGTTTCGAGCATCAGAACTTCTAAAATGTTGAGTTTCTGAAGCGTATCTTACATCAAAACTGCCGTATCCCGCGAACGGATTGACCAATCCGCAAAATTTCTGTTGCATCTGAAAGTAGAAACTCGCCCGAATACAACGGTATGAGTAGTTTTCCCCTAAGCCGTTCTAGTTATTCGTTTCGAGCATCAGAACTGCGAAAATTTGGAGTTTCTCAAGCGTTTCTTACCTCAAAACTGCCATATCTCGCGAACGGATTGACCAATCCGCAAAATTTCTCTTGCATCTGAAAGTAGAAACTCGCCCGATTACAACGGTATGAGTAGTTTCCCCCTAGGCCGTTCTAGTTATTCGTTTCGAGCATAAGAACTGCTAAAATTTGGAGTTTCTCAAGCGTTTCTTACTTCAAAACTGCCGTATCTCGTGAACGGATTGACCAATCCGCAAAATTTCTGTTGCATCTGAAACTAGAAACTCGCCCGATTACAACGGTGTGATCAGTTTTCCCCTAGGCCGTTCTAGTTATTCGTTTCGAGCATCAGAACTGCGAAAATTTGGAGTTTCTCAAGCGTTTCTTACATCAAAACTGCCACATCTCGCGAACGGATTGACCAATCCGCAAAATTTCTGTTGCATCTGAAAGTAGAAGCTCGCCACATTTCAACGGTTTGAGTAGTTTTCCCCTAGGCCGTTCTAGTTATTCGTTTCGAGCATCAGAACTGCTAAAATGTTGAGTTTCTCAAGCGTTTCTTACCTCAAAACTGCCATATCTCGCGAACGGATTGACCAATCCGCAAAATTTCTGTTGCATCTGAAAGTAGAAGCTCGCCCGATTACAACGGTACGAGTAGTTTTCCCCTAGGCCGTTCTTGTTATTCGTTTCGAGCATTAGAACTGCTAAAATGTTGAGTTTCTCAAGCGTTTCTTACCTCAAAACTGCCATATCTCGCGAACGGATTGACCAATCCGCAAAATTTCTGTTGCATCTGAAAGTAGAAACTCGCCCGATTACAACGGTATGAGTAGTTTCCCCCTAGGCCGTTCTAGTTATTCGTTTCGAGCATCAGAACTGCTAAAATTTGGAGATTCTCAAGCGTTTCTTACTTCAAAACTGCCGTATCTCGCGAACGGATTGACCAATCCGCAAAATTTCTGTTGCATCTGAAACTAGAAACTCGCCCGATTACAACGGTGTGATCAGTTTTCCCCTAGGCCGTTCTAGTTATTCGTTTCGAGCATCAGAACTGCGAAAATTTGGAGTTTCTCAAGCGTTTCTTACATCAAAACTGCCATATCTCGCGATCGGATTGACCAATCCGCAAAATTTCTGTTGCATCTGAAAGTAGAAGCTCGCCACATTTCAGCGGTTTGAGTAGTTTTCCCCTAGGCCGTTCTAGCTATTCGTTTCGAGCATCAGAACTGCTAAAATGTTGAGTTTCTCAAGCGTTCCTTACATCAAAACTGCCATATCTCGCGAACGGATTGACCAATCCGCAAAATTTCTGTTGCATCTGAAAGTAGAAGCTCGCCACATTTCAACGGTTTGAGTAGTTTTCCCCTAGGCCGTTCTAGCTATTCGTTTCGAGCATCAGAACTGCTAAAATGTTGAGTTTCTCAAGCGTTTCTTACATCAAAACTGCCATATCTCGCGAACGGATTGACCAATCCGCAAAATTTCTGTTGCATCTGAAAGTAGAAGCTCGCCCGATTACAACGGTACGAGTAGTTTTCCCCTAGGCCGTTATAGTTATTCGTTTGGAGCATCAGAACAGCGAAAATTTGGAGTTTCTCAAGTGTTTCTTACCTCAAAACTGCCATATCTCGCGAACGGATTGACCAATCCGCAAAATTTCTGTTGCATCTGAAAGTAGAAGCTCGCCACATTTCAACGGTTTGAGTAGTTTTCCCCTAGGCCGTTCTAGATATTCGTTTCGAGCATCAGAACTGCTAAAATGTTGAGTTTCTGAAGCGTTTCTTACCTCCAAACTGCTATATCTCATGAACGGATTGACCAATCCGCAAAACTTCTGTTGCATCTGAAAGTAGAAACTCGCCCGATTACAAAGGTATGCGTACTTTTCCCCTAGGCCGTTCTAGTTATTCGTTTCGAGCATCAGAACTGCGAAAATTTGGAGTTTCTCAAGCGTTTCTTACCTCCAAACTGCCATATCTCGCGAACGGATTGACCAATCCGCAAAATTTCTGTTGCATCTGAAAGTAGAAACTCGCCCGATTAGAACGGTATGAGCAGTTTTCCCCTAGGCCGTTCTAGTTATTCGTTTCGAGCATAAGAACTGCGAAAATTTGGAGTTTCTCAAGCGTATCTTACATCAAAACTGCCGTATCCCGCGAACGGATTGACCAATCCGCAAAATTTCTGTTGCATCTGAAAGTAGAAACTCGCCCGAATACAACGGTATGAGTAGTTTTCCCCTAAACCGTTCTAGTTATTCGTTTCGAGCATCAGAACTGCGAAAATTTGGAGTTTCTCAAGCGTTTCTTACCTCAAAACTGCCATATCTCGCGAACGGATTGACCAATCCGCAAAATTTCTCTTGCATCTGAAAGTAGAAACTCGCCCGATTACAACGGTGTGATCAGTTTTCCCCTAGGCCGTTCTAGTTATTCGTTTCGAGCATCAGAACTGCGAAAATTTGGAGTTTCTCAAGCGTTTCTTACATCAAAACTGCCATATCTCGCGATCGGATTGACCAATCCGCAAAATTTCTGTTGCATCTGAAAGTAGAAGCTCGCCACATTTCAGCGGTTTGAGTAGTTTTCCCCTAGGCCGTTCTAGCTATTCGTTTCGAGCATCAGAACTGCTAAAATGTTGAGTTTCTCAAGCGTTTCTTACATCAAAACTGCCATATCTCGCGAACGGATTGACCAATCCGCAAAATTTCTGTTGCATCTGAAAGTAGAAGCTCGCCCGATTACAACGGTACGAGTAGTTTTCCCCTAGGCCGTTATAGTTATTCGTTTGGAGCATCAGAACAGCGAAAATTTGGAGTTTCTCAAGCGTTTCTTACCTCAAAACTGCCATATCTCGCGAACGGATTGACCAATCCGCAAAATTTCTGTTGCATCTGAAAGTAGAAGCTCGCCACATTTCAACGGTTTGAGTAGTTTTCCCCTAGGCCGTTCTAGATATTCGTTTCGAGCATCAGAACTGCTAAAATGTTGAGTTTCTGAAGCGTTTCTTACCTCCAAACTGCTATATCTCATGAACGGATTGACCAATCCGCAAAATTTCTGTTGCATCTGAAAGTAGAAACTCGCCCGATTACAAAGGTATGCGTACTTTTCCCCTAGGCCGTTCTAGTTATTCGTTTCGAGCATTAGAACTGCGAAAATTTGGAGTTTCTCAAGCGTTTCTTACCTCCAAACTGCCATATCTCGCGAACGGATTGACCAATCCGCAAAATTTCTGTTGCATCTGAAAGTAGAAACTCGCCCGATTAGAACGGTATGAGCAGTTTTCCCCTAGGCCGTTCTAGTTATTCGTTTCGAGCATCAGAACTGCGAAAATTTGGAGTTTCTCAAGCGTATCTTACATCAAAACTGCCGTATCCCGCGAACGGATTGACCAATCCGCAAAATTTCTGTTGCATCTGAAAGTAGAAACTCGCCCGAATACAACGGTATGAGTAGTTTTCCCCTAAACCGTTCTAGTTATTCGTTTCGAGCATCAGAACTGCGAAAATTTGGAGTTTCTCAAGCGTTTCTTACCTCAAAACTGCCATATCTCGCGAACGGATTGACCAATCCGCAAAATTTCTCTTGCATCTGAAAGTAGAAACTCGCCCGATTACAACGGTATGAGTAGTTTCCCCCTAGGCCGTTCTAGGTATTCGTTTCGAGCATAAGAACTGCTAAAATTTGGAGTTTCTCAAGCGTTTCTTACTTCAAAACTGCCGTATCTCGTGAACGGATTGACCAATCCGCAAAATTTCTGTTGCATCTGAAACTAGAAACTCGCGCGATTACAACGGTGTGATCAGTTTTCCCCTAGGCCGTTCTAGTTATTCGTTTCGAGCATCAGAACTGCGAAAATTTGGAGTTTCTCAAGCGTTTCTTACATCAAAACTGCCACATCTCGCGAACGGATTGACCAATCCGCAAAATTTCTGTTGCATCTGAAAGTAGAAGCTCGCCCGATTACAACGGTACGAGTAGTTTTCCCCTAGGCCGTTCTAGTTATTCGTTTCGAGCATCAGAACTGCTAAAATGTTGAGTTTCTCAAGCGTTTCTTACCTCAAAACTGCCATATCTCGCGAACGGATTGACCAATCCGCACAATTTCTGTTGCATCTGAAAGTAGAAGCTCGCCCGATTACAACGGTACGAGTAGTTTTCCCCTAGGCCGTTCTTGTTATTCGTTTCGAGCATTAGAACTGCTAAAATGTTGAGTTTCTCAAGCGTTTCTTACCTCAAAACTGCCATATCTCGCGAACGGATTGACCAATCCGCAAAATTTCTGTTGCATCTGAAAGTAGAAACTCGCCCGATTACAACGGTATGAGTAGTTTCCCCCTAGGCCGTTCTAGTTATTCGTTTCGAGCATCAGAACTGCTAAAATTTGGAGATTCTCAAGCGTTTCTTACTTCAAAACTGCCGTATCTCGCGAACGGATTGACCAATCCGCAAAATTTCTGTTGCATCTGAAACTAGAAACTCGCCCGATTACAACGGTGTGATCAGTTTTCCCCTAGGCCGTTCTAGTTATTCGTTTCGAGCATCAGAACTGCGAAAATTTGGAGTTTCTCAAGCGTTTCTTACATCAAAACTGCCATATCTCGCGATCGGATTGACCAATCCGCAAAATTTCTGTTGCATCTGAAAGTAGAAGCTCGCCACATTTCAGCGGTTTGAGTAGTTTTCCCCTAGGCCGTTCTAGCTATTCGTTTCGAGCATCAGAACTGCTAAAATGTTGAGTTTCTCAAGCGTTCCTTACATCAAAACTGCCATATCTCGCGAACGGATTGACCAATCCGCAAAATTTCTGTTGCATCTGAAAGTAGAAGCTCGCCACATTTCAACGGTTTGAGTAGTTTTCCCCTAGGCCGTTCTAGCTATTCGTTTCGAGCATCAGAACTGCTAAAATGTTGAGTTTCTCAAGCGTTTCTTACATCAAAACTGCCATATCTCGCGAACGGATTGACCAATCCGCAAAATTTCTGTTGCATCTGAAAGTAGAAGCTCGCCCGATTACAACGGTACGAGTAGTTTTCCCCTAGGCCGTTATAGTTATTCGTTTGGAGCATCAGAACAGCGAAAATTTGGAGTTTCTCAAGTGTTTCTTACCTCAAAACTGCCATATCTCGCGAACGGATTGACCAATCCGCAAAATTTCTGTTGCATCTGAAAGTAGAAGCTCGCCACATTTCAACGGTTTGAGTAGTTTTCCCCTAGGCCGTTCTAGATATTCGTTTCGAGCATCAGAACTGCTAAAATGTTGAGTTTCTGAAGCGTTTCTTACCTCCAAACTGCTATATCTCATGAACGGATTGACCAATCCGCAAAATTTCTGTTGCATCTGAAAGTAGAAACTCGCCCGATTACAAAGGTATGCGTACTTTTCCCCTAGGCCGTTCTAGTTATTCGTTTCGAGCATCAGAACTGCGAAAATTTGGAGTTTCTCAAGCGTTTCTTACCTCCAAACTGCCATATCTCGCGAACGGATTGACCAATCCGCAAAATTTCTGTTGCATCTGAAAGTAGAAACTCGCCCGATTAGAACGGTATGAGCAGTTTTCCCCTAGGCCGTTCTAGTTATTCGTTTCGAGCATCAGAACTGCGAAAATTTGGAGTTTCTCAAGCGTATCTTACATCAAAACTGCCGTATCCCGCGAACGGATTGACCAATCCGCAAAATTTCTGTTGCATCTGAAAGTAGAAACTCGCCCGAATACAACGGTATGAGTAGTTTTCCCCTAAACCGTTCTAGTTATTCGTTTCGAGCATCAGAACTGCGAAAATTTGGAGTTTCTCAAGCGTTTCTTACCTCAAAACTGCCATATCTCGCGAACGGATTGACCAATCCGCAAAATTTCTCTTGCATCTGAAAGTAGAAACTCGCCCGATTGCAACGGTGTGATCAGTTTTCCCCTAGGCCGTTCTAGTTATTCGTTTCGAGCATCAGAACTGCGAAAATTTGGAGTTTCTCAAGCGTTTCTTACATCAAAACTGCCATATCTCGCGATCGGATTGACCAATCCGCAAAATTTCTGTTGCATCTGAAAGTAGAAGCTCGCCACATTTCAGCGGTTTGAGTAGTTTTCCCCTAGGCCGTTCTAGCTATTCGTTTCGAGCATCAGAACTGCTAAAATGTTGAGTTTCTCAAGCGTTCCTTACATCAAAACTGCCATATCTCGCGAACGGATTGACCAATCCGCAAAATTTCTGTTGCATCTGAAAGTAGAAGCTCGCCACATTTCAACGGTTTGAGTAGTTTTCCCCTAGGCCGTTCTAGCTATTCGTTTCGAGCATCAGAACTGCTAAAATGTTGAGTTTCTCAAGCGTTTCTTACATCAAAACTGCCATATCTCGCGAACGGATTGACCAATCCGCAAAATTTCTGTTGCATCTGAAAGTAGAAGCTCGCCCGATTACAACGGTACGAGTAGTTTTCCCCTAGGCCGTTATAGTTATTCGTTTGGAGCATCAGAACAGCGAAAATTTGGAGTTTCTCAAGCGTATCTTACATCAAAACTGCCGTATCCCGCGAACGGATTGACCAATCCGCAAAATTTCTGTTGCATCTGAAAGTAGAAACTCGCCCGAATACAACGGTATGAGTAGTTTTCCCCTAAACCGTTCTAGTTATTCGTTTCGAGCATCAGAACTGCGAAAATTTGGAGTTTCTCAAGCGTTTCTTACTTCAAAACTGCCGTATCTCGTGAACGGATTGACCAATCCGCAAAATTTCTGTTGCATCTGAAACTAGAAACTCGCGCGATTACAACGGTGTGATCAGTTTTCCCCTAGGCCGTTCTAGTTATTCGTTTCGAGCATCAGAACTGCGAAAATTTGGAGTTTCTCAAGCGTTTCTTACATCAAAACTGCCACATCTCGCGAACGGATTGACCAATCCGCAAAATTTCTGTTGCATCTGAAAGTAGAAGCTCGCCACATTTCAACGGTTTGAGTAGTTTTCCCCTAGGCCGTTCTAGTTATTCGTTTCGAGCATCAGAACTGCTAAAATGTTGAGTTTCTCAAGCGTTTCTTACCTCAAAACTGCCATATCTCGCGAACGGATTGACCAATCCGCAAAATTTCTGTTGCATCTGAAAGTAGAAGCTCGCCCGATTACAACGGTACGAGTAGTTTTCCCCTAGGCCGTTATAGTTATTCGTTTGGAGCATCAGAACAGCGAAAATTTGGAGTTTCTCAAGCGTATCTTACATCAAAACTGCCGTATCCCGCGAACGGATTGACCAATCCGCAAAATTTCTGTTGCATCTGAAAGTAGAAACTCGCCCGAATACAACGGTATGAGTAGTTTTCCCCTAAACCGTTCTAGTTATTCGTTTCGAGCATCAGAACTGCGAAAATTTGGAGTTTCTCAAGCGTTTCTTACCTCAAAACTGCCATATCTCGCGAACGGATTGACCAATCCGCAAAATTTCTCTTGCATCTGAAAGTAGAAACTCGCCCGATTACAACGGTATGAGTAGTTTCCCCCTAGGCCGTTCTAGGTATTCGTTTCGAGCATAAGAACTGCTAAAATTTGGAGTTTCTCAAGCGTTTCTTACTTCAAAACTGCCGTATCTCGTGAACGGATTGACCAATCCGCAAAATTTCTGTTGCATCTGAAACTAGAAACTCGCGCGATTACAACGGTGTGATCAGTTTTCCCCTAGGCCGTTCTAGTTATTCGTTTCGAGCATCAGAACTGCGAAAATTTGGAGTTTCTCAAGCGTTTCTTACATCAAAACTGCCACATCTCGCGAACGGATTGACCAATCCGCAAAATTTCTGTTGCATCTGAAAGTAGAAGCTCGCCACATTTCAACGGTTTGAGTAGTTTTCCCCTAGGCCGTTCTAGTTATTCGTTTCGAGCATCAGAACTGCTAAAATGTTGAGTTTCTCAAGCGTTTCTTACCTCAAAACTGCCATATCTCGCGAACGGATTGACCAATCCGCAAAATTTCTGTTGCATCTGAAAGTAGAAGCTCGCCCGATTACAACGGTACGAGTAGTTTTCCCCTAGGCCGTTATAGTTATTCGTTTGGAGCATCAGAACAGCGAAAATTTGGAGTTTCTCAAGCGTATCTTACATCAAAACTGCCGTATCCCGCGAACGGATTGACCAATCCGCAAAATTTCTGTTGCATCTGAAAGTAGAAACTCGCCCGAATACAACGGTATGAGTAGTTTTCCCCTAAACCGTTCTAGTTATTCGTTTCGAGCATCAGAACTGCGAAAATTTGGAGTTTCTCAAGCGTTTCTTACCTCAAAACTGCCATATCTCGCGAACGGATTGACCAATCCGCAAAATTTCTCTTGCATCTGAAAGTAGAAACTCGCCCGATTACAACGGTATGAGTAGTTTCCCCCTAGGCCGTTCTAGGTATTCGTTTCGAGCATAAGAACTGCTAAAATTTGGAGTTTCTCAAGCGTTTCTTACTTCAAAACTGCCGTATCTCGTGAACGGATTGACCAATCCGCAAAATTTCTGTTGCATCTGAAACTAGAAACTCGCGCGATTACAACGGTGTGATCAGTTTTCCCCTAGGCCGTTCTAGTTATTCGTTTCGAGCATCAGAACTGCGAAAATTTGGAGTTTCTCAAGCGTTTCTTACATCAAAACTGCCACATCTCGCGAACGGATTGACCAATCCGCAAAATTTCTGTTGCATCTGAAAGTAGAAGCTCGCCACATTTCAACGGTTTGAGTAGTTTTCCCCTAGGCCGTTCTAGTTATTCGTTTCGAGCATCAGAACTGCTAAAATGTTGAGTTTCTCAAGCGTTTCTTACCTCAAAACTGCCATATCTCGCGAACGGATTGACCAATCCGCAAAATTTCTGTTGCATCTGAAAGTAGAAGCTCGCCCGATTACAACGGTACGAGTAGTTTTCCCCTAGGCCGTTATAGTTATTCGTTTGGAGCATCAGAACAGCGAAAATTTGGAGTTTCTCAAGCGTATCTTACATCAAAACTGCCGTATCCCGCGAACGGATTGACCAATCCGCAAAATTTCTGTTGCATCTGAAAGTAGAAACTCGCCCGAATACAACGGTATGAGTAGTTTTCCCCTAAACCGTTCTAGTTATTCGTTTCGAGCATCAGAACTGCGAAAATTTGGAGTTTCTCAAGCGTTTCTTACCTCAAAACTGCCATATCTCGCGAACGGATTGACCAATCCGCAAAATTTCTCTTGCATCTGAAAGTAGAAACTCGCCCGATTACAACGGTATGAGTAGTTTCCCCCTAGGCCGTTCTAGGTATTCGTTTCGAGCATAAGAACTGCTAAAATTTGGAGTTTCTCAAGCGTTTCTTACTTCAAAACTGCCGTATCTCGTGAACGGATTGACCAATCCGCAAAATTTCTGTTGCATCTGAAACTAGAAACTCGCGCGATTACAACGGTGTGATCAGTTTTCCCCTAGGCCGTTCTAGTTATTCGTTTCGAGCATCAGAACTGCGAAAATTTGGAGTTTCTCAAGCGTTTCTTACATCAAAACTGCCACATCTCGCGAACGGATTGACCAATCCGCAAAATTTCTGTTGCATCTGAAAGTAGAAGCTCGCCACATTTCAACGGTTTGAGTAGTTTTCCCCTAGGCCGTTCTAGTTATTCGTTTCGAGCATCAGAACTGCTAAAATGTTGAGTTTCTCAAGCGTTTCTTACCTCAAAACTGCCATATCTCGCGAACGGATTGACCAATCCGCAAAATTTCTGTTGCATCTGAAAGTAGAAGCTCGCCCGATTACAACGGTACGAGTAGTTTTCCCCTAGGCCGTTCTTGTTATTCGTTTCGAGCATTAGAACTGCTAAAATGTTGAGTTTCTCAAGCGTTTCTTACCTCAAAACTGCCATATCTCGCGAACGGAATGACCAATCCGCAAAATTTCTGTTGCATCTGAAAGTAGAAACTCGCCCGATTACAACGGTATGAGTAGTTTCCCCCTAGGCCGTTCTAGTTATTCGTTTCGAGCATCAGAACTGCTAAAATTTGGAGATTCTCAAGCGTTTCTTACTTCAAAACTGCCGTATCTCGCGAACGGATTGACCAATCCGCAAAATTTCTGTTGCATCTGAAACTAGAAACTGGCCCGATTACAACGGTGTGATCAGTTTTCCCCTAGGCCGTTCTAGTTATTCGTTTCGAGCATCAGAACTGCGAAAATTTGGAGTTTCTCAAGCGTTTCTTACATCAAAACTGCCATATCTCGCGATCGGATTGACCAATCCGCAAAATTTCTGTTGCATCTGAAAGTAGAAGCTCGCCACATTTCAACGGTTTGAGTAGTTTTCCCCTAGGCCGTTCTAGCTATTCGTTTCGAGCATCAGAACTGCTAAAATGTTGAGTTTCTCAAGCGTTCCTTACATCAAAACTGCCATATCTCGCGAACGGATTGACCAATCCGCAAAATTTCTGTTGCATCTGAAAGTAGCAGCTCGCCACATTTCAACGGTTTGAGTAGTTTTCCCCTAGGCCGTTCTAGCTATTCGTTTCGAGCATCAGAACTGCTAAAATGTTGAGTTTCTCAAGCGTTTCTTACATCAAAACTGCCATATCTCGCGAACGGATTGACCAATCCGCAAAATTTCTGTTGCATCTGAAAGTAGAAGCTCGCCCGATTACAACGGTACGAGTAGTTTTCCCCTAGGCCGTTATAGTTATTCGTTTGGAGCATCAGAACTGCTAAAATGTTGAGTTTCTCAAGCGTTTCTTACATCAAAACTGCCATATCTCGCGAACGGATTGACCAATCCGCAAAATTTCTGTTGCATCTGAAAGTAGAAGCTCGCCCGATTACAACGGTACGAGTAGTTTTCCCCTAGGCCGTTATAGTTATTCGTTTGGAGCATCAGAACAGCGAAAATTTGGAGTTTCTCAAGCGTTTCTTACCTCAAAACTGCCATATCTCGCGAACGGATTGACCAATCCGCAAAATTTCTGTTGCATCTGAAAGTAGAAGCTCGCCCGATTACAACGGTACGAGTAGTTTTCCCCTAGGCCGTTATAGTTATTCGTTTGGAGCATCAGAACTGCGAAAATTTGGAGTTTCTCAAGCGTTTCTTACCTCAAAACTGCCATATCTCGCGAACGGATTGACCAATCCGCAAAATTTCTGTTGCATCTGAAAGTAGAAGCTCGCCCGATTACAACGGTACGAGTAGTTTTCCCCTAGTACGTTCTTGTTATTCGTTTCGAGCATTAGAACTGCTAAAATGTTGAGTTTCTCAAGCGTTTCTTACCTCAAAACTGCCATATCTCGCGAACGGATTGACCAATCCGCAAAATTTCTGTTGCATCTGAAAGTAGAAGCTCGCCCGATTACAACGGTACGAGTAGTTTTCCCCTAGGCCGTTATAGTTATTCGTTTGGAGCATCAGAACTGCGAAAATTTGGAGTTTCTCAAGCGTTTCTTACCTCAAAACTGCCATATCTCGCGAACGGATTGACCAATCCGCAAAATTTCTGTTGCATCTGAAAGTAGAAGCTCGCCCGATTACAACGGTACGAGTAGTTTTCCCCTAGTACGTTCTTGTTATTCGTTTCGAGCATTAGAACTGCTAAAATGTTGAGTTTCTCAAGCGTTTCTTACCTCAAAACTGCCATATCTCGCGAACGGATTTACCAATCCGCAAAATTTCTGTTGCATCTGAAAGTAGAAACTCGCTCGATTACAACGGTATGAGTAGTTCTCCCCTAGGCCGTTCTAGTTATTCGTTTCGAGCATCAGAACTGCGAAAATTTGGAGTTTCTCAAGCGTTCCTTACCTCCAAACTATCATATGTCGCGAACGGATTGACCAATCCGCAAAATTTCTGTTGCATCTGAAAGTAGAAACTCGCCCCATTTCAACGGTATGAGTAGTTTTCCCCTAGGCCGTTCTAGTTATTCGTTTCGAGCATCAGAACTGCGAAAATTTGGAGTTTCTCAAGCGTTTCTTACATCAAAACTGCCATATCTCGCGATCGGATTGACCAATCCGCAAAATTTCTGTTGCATCTGAAAGTAGAAGCTCGCCACATTTCAACGGTTTGAGTAGTTTTCCCCTAGGCCGTTCTAGCTATTCGTTTCGAGCATCAGAACTGCTAAAATGTTGAGTTTCTCAAGCGTTCCTTACATCAAAACTGCCATATCTCGCGAACGGATTGACCAATCCGCAAAATTTCTGTTGCATCTGAAAGTAGCAGCTCGCCACATTTCAACGGTTTGAGTAGTTTTCCCCTAGGCCGTTCTAGCTATTCGTTTCGAGCATCAGAACTGCTAAAATGTTGAGTTTCTCAAGCGTTTCTTACATCAAAACTGCCATATCTCGCGAACGGATTGACCAATCCGCAAAATTTCTGTTGCATCTGAAAGTAGAAGCTCGCCCGATTACAACGGTACGAGAAGTTTTCCCCTAGGCCGTTATAGTTATTCGTTTGGAGCATCAGAACTGCTAAAATGTTGAGTTTCTCAAGCGTTTCTTACATCAAAACTGCCATATCTCGCGAACGGATTGACCAATCCGCAAAATTTCTGTTGCATCTGAAAGTAGAAGCTCGCCCGATTACAACGGTACGAGTAGTTTTCCCCTAGGCCGTTATAGTTATTCGTTTGGAGCATCAGAACAGCGAAAATTTGGAGTTTCTCAAGCGTTTCTTACCTCAAAACTGCCATATCTCGCGAACGGATTGACCAATCCGCAAAATTTCTGTTGCATCTGAAAGTAGAAGCTCGCCCGATTACAACGGTACGAGTAGTTTTCCCCTAGGCCGTTATAGTTATTCGTTTGGAGCATCAGAACTGCGAAAATTTGGAGTTTCTCAAGCGTTTCTTACCTCAAAACTGCCATATCTCGCGAACGGATTGACCAATCCGCAAAATTTCTGTTGCATCTGGAAGTAGAAGCTCGCCCGATTACAACGGTACGAGTAGTTTTCCCCTAGTACGTTCTTGTTATTCGTTTCGAGCATTAGAACTGCTAAAATGTTGAGTTTCTCAAGCGTTTCTTACCTCAAAACTGCCATATCTCGCGAACGGATTTACCAATCCGCAAAATTTCTGTTGCATCTGAAAGTAGAAACTCGCTCGATTACAACGGTATGAGTAGTTCTCCCCTAGGCCGTTCTAGTTATTCGTTTCGAGCATCAGAACTGCGAAAATTTGGAGTTTCTCAAGCGTTCCTTACCTCCAAACTACCATATGTCGCGAACGGATTGACCAATCCGCAAAATTTCTGTTGCATCTGAAAGTAGAAACTCGCCCCATTTCAACGGTATGAGTAGTTTTCCCCTAGGCCGTTCTGGTTATTCGTTTCGAGCATCAGAATTGCGAAAATTTGGAGTTTTTCAAGCGTTTCTTACCTCAAAACTGCCATATCTCGCGAACGGATTGACCAATCCGCAAAGTTTCTGTTGCATCTGAAAGTAGAAACTAGCCCCATTACAACGGTATGAGTAGTTTTCCCCTAGGCCGTTCTAGTTATTCGTTTCGAGCATCAGAACTGCGAAAATTTGGAGTTTCTCAAGCGTTTCTTACCTCAAAACTGCCATATCTCGCGAACGGATTGACCAATCCGCAAAGTTTCTGTTGCATCTGAAAGTAGAAATTCGCCCCATTAGAACGGTATGAGTAGTTTTCCCCTAGGCCGTTTTAGTTATTCGTTTCGAGCATCAGAACTGCGAAAATTTGGAGTTTCTCAAGCGTTTCTTACCTCAAAACTGCCATATCTCACGAACGGATTGACCAATCCGCAAAGTTTCTGTTGCATCTGAAAGTAGAAACTAGCCCCACTACAACGGTATGAGTAGTTTTCCCCTAGGCCGTTCTGGTTTTTCGTTTCGAGCATCAGAACTGCGAAAATTTGGAGTTTTTCAAGCGTTTCTTACCTCAAAACTGCCATATCTCGCGAACGGATTGACCAATCCGCAAAGTTTCTGTTGCATCTGAAAGTAGAAACTAGCCCCATTACAACGGTATCAGTAGTTTTCCCCTAGGCCGTTCTGGTTATTCGTTTCGAGCATCAGAACTGCGAAAATTTGGAGTTTCTCAAGCGTTTCTTACTTCAAAACGGCCATATCTCGCGAACCGATTGACCAATCCGCAAAGTTTCTGTTGCATCTGAATGTAGAAACTAGCCCCATTACAACGGTATGAGTAGTTTTCCCCTGGGCCGTTCTAGTTATTCGTTTCGAGCATCAGAACTGCGAATATTTGGAGTTTCTCAAGCGTTTCTTACTTCAAAACGGCCATATCTCGCGAACCGATTGACCAATCCGCAAAGTTTCTGTTGCATCTGAATGTAGAAACTAGCCCCATTACAACGGTATGAGTAGCTTTCCCCTGGGCCGTTCTAGTTATTCGTTTCGAGCATCAGAACTGCGAATATTTGGAGTTTCTCAAGCGTTTCTTACCTCAAAACTGCCATATCTCGCGAACGGATTGACCAATCCGCAAAGTTTCTGTTGCATCTGAAAGTAGAAATTCGCCCCATTACAACGGTATGAGTAGTTTTCCCCTAGGCCGTTTTAGTTATTCGTTTCGAGCATCAGAACTGCGAAAATTTGGAGTTTCTCAAGCGTTTCTTACCTCAAAACTGCCATATCTCGCGAACGGATTGACCAATCCGCAAAGTTTCTGTTGCATCTGAAAGTAGAAACTAGCCCCATTACAACGGTATGAGTAGTTTTCCCCTAGGCCGTTCTGGTTTTTCGTTTCGAGCATCAGAACTGCGAAAATTTGGAGTTTTTCAAGCGTTTCTTACCTCAAAACTGCCATATCTCGCGAACGGATTGACCAATCCGCAAAGTTTCTGTTGCATCTGAAAGTAGAAACTAGCCCCATTACAACGGTATGAGTAGTTTTCCCCTAGACCGTTCTGGTTATTCGTTTCGAGCATCAGAACTGCGAAAATTTGGAGTTTTTCAAGCGTTTCTTACCTCAAAACTGCCATATCTCGCGAACAGATTGACCAATCCGCAAAGTTTTTGTTGCATCTGAAAGTAGAAACTAGCCCCCTTACAACGGTATGAGTAGTTTTCCCCTAGGCCGTTCTGGTTATTCGTTTCGAGCATCAGAACTGCGAAAATTTGGAGTTTTTCAAGCGTTTCTTACCTCAAAACTGCCATATCTCGCGAACGGATTGACCAATCCGCAAAGTTTCTGTTGCATCTGAAAGTAGAAACTCGCCCCATTACAATGGTATGAGTAGTTTTCCCCTAGGCCGTTCTGGTTATTCGTTTCGAGCATCAGAACTGCCAAAATTTGGAGTTTTTCAGGCGTTTCTTACCTCAAAACTGCCATATCTTGCGAACGGATTGACCAATCCGCAAAGTTTCTGTTGCATCTGAAAGTAGAAACTCGCCCCATTACAACGGTATGAGTAGTTTTCCCCTAGGCCGTTTTAGTTATTCGTTTCGAGCATCAGAACTGCGAAAATTTGGAGTTTCTCAAGCGTTTCTTACCTCAAAACTGCCATATCTCGCGAACGGATTGACCAATCCGCAAAGTTTCTGTTGCATCTGAAAGTAGAAACTAGCCCCATTACAACGGTATGAGTAGTTTTCCCCTAGGCCGTTCTGGTTTTTCGTTTCGAGCATCAGAACTGCGAAAATTTGGAGTTTTTCAAGCGTTTCTTACCTCAAAACTGCCATATCTCGCGAACGGATTGACCAATCCGCAAAGTTTCTGTTGCATCTGAAAGTAGAAACTAGCCCCATTACAACGGTATGAGTAGTTTTCCCCTAGACCGTTCTGGTTATTCGTTTCGAGCATCAGAACTGCGAAAATTTGGAGTTTTTCAAGCGTTTCTTACCTCAAAACTGCCATATCTCGCGAACAGATTGACCAATCCGCAAAGTTTTTGTTGCATCTGAAAGTAGAAACTAGCCCCCTTACAACGGTATGAGTAGTTTTCCCCTAGGCCGTTCTGGTTATTCGTTTCGAGCATCAGAACTGCGAAAATTTGGAGTTTTTCAAGCGTTTCTTACCTCAAAACTGCCATATCTCGCGAACGGATTGACCAATCCGCAAAGTTTCTGTTGCATCTGAAAGTAGAAACTCGCCCCATTACAATGGTATGAGTAGTTTTCCCCTAGGCCGTTCTGGTTATTCGTTTCGAGCATCAGAACTGCCAAAATTTGGAGTTTTTCAGGCGTTTCTTACCTCAAAACTGCCATATCTTGCGAACGGATTGACCAATCCGCAAAGTTTCTGTTGCATCTGAAAGTAGAAACTCGCCCCATTACAACGGTATGAGTAGTTTTCCCCTAGGCCGTTCTAGTTATTCGTTTTGAGCATCAGAACTGCGAAAATTTGGAGTTTCTCAAGCGTTTCTTACCTCAAAACTGCCATATCTCGCGAACGGATTGACCAATCCGCAAAGTTCCTGTTGCATCTGAAAGTAGAAACTAGCCCCATTACAACGGTATGAGTAGTTTTCCCCTAGGCCGTTCTGGTTTTTCGTTTCGAGCATCAGAACTACGAAAATTTGGAGTTTTTCAAGCGTTTCTTACCTCAAAACTGCCATATCTCGCGAACGGATTGACCAATCAGCAAAGTTTCTGTTGCATCTGAAAGTAGAAACTAGCCCCATTACAACGGTACGAGTAGTTTTCCCCTAGTACGTTCTTGTTATTCGTTTCGAGCATTAGAACTGCTAAAATGTTGAGTTTCTCAAGCGTTTCTTACCTCAAAACTGCCATATCTCGCGAACGGATTTACCAATCCGCAAAATTTCTGTTGCATCTGAAAGTAGAAACTCGCTCGATTACAACGGTATGAGTAGTTCTCCCCTAGGCCGTTCTAGTTATTCGTTTCGAGCATCAGAACTGCGAAAATTTGGAGTTTCTCAAGCGTTCCTTACCTCCAAACTACCATATGTCGCGAACGGATTGACCAATCCGCAAAATTTCTGTTGCATCTGAAAGTAGAAACTCGCCCCATTTCAACGGTATGAGTAGTTTTCCCCTAGGCCGTTCTGGTTATTCGTTTCGAGCATCAGAATTGCGAAAATTTGGAGTTTTTCAAGCGTTTCTTACCTCAAAACTGCCATATCTCGCGAACGGATTGACCAATCCGCAAAGTTTCTGTTGCATCTGAAAGTAGAAACTAGCCCCATTACAACGGTATGAGTAGTTTTCCCCTAGGCCGTTCTAGTTATTCGTTTCGAGCATCAGAACTGCGAAAATTTGGAGTTTCTCAAGCGTTTCTTACCTCAAAACTGCCATATCTCGCGAACGGATTGACCAATCCGCAAAGTTTCTGTTGCATCTGAAAGTAGAAATTCGCCCCATTAGAACGGTATGAGTAGTTTTCCCCTAGGCCGTTTTAGTTATTCGTTTCGAGCATCAGAACTGCGAAAATTTGGAGTTTCTCAAGCGTTTCTTACCTCAAAACTGCCATATCTCACGAACGGATTGACCAATCCGCAAAGTTTCTGTTGCATCTGAAAGTAGAAACTCGCCCCATTACAACGGTATGAGTAGTTTTCCCCTAGGCCGTTCTAGTTATTCGTTTCGAGCACCTGAACTGCGAAAATTTGGGGTTTCTCAAGCGTTTCTTACCTCAAAACTGCCATATCTCGCGAACGGATTGACCAATCCGCAAAGTTTCTGTTGCATCTGAAAGTAGAAACTAGCCCCACTACAACGGTATGAGTAGTTTTCCCCTAGGCCGTTCTGGTTTTTCGTTTCGAGCATCAGAACTGCGAAAATTTGGAGTTTTTCAAGCGTTTCTTACCTCAAAACTGCCATATCTCGCGAACGGATTGACCAATCCGCAAAGTTTCTGTTGCATCTGAAAGTAGAAACTAGCCCCATTACAACGGTATCAGTAGTTTTCCCCTAGGCCGTTCTGGTTATTCGTTTCGAGCATCAGAACTGCGAAAATTTGGAGTTTCTCAAGCGTTTCTTACTTCAAAACGGCCATATCTCGCGAACCGATTGACCAATCCGCAAAGTTTCTGTTGCATCTGAATGTAGAAACTAGCCCCATTACAACGGTATGAGTAGCTTTCCCCTGGGCCGTTCTAGTTATTCGTTTCGAGCATCAGAACTGCGAATATTTGGAGTTTCTCAAGCGTTTCTTACCTCAAAACTGCCATATCTCGCGAACGGATTGACCAATCCGCAAAGTTTCTGTTGCATCTGAAAGTAGAAATTCGCCCCATTACAACGGTATGAGTAGTTTTCCCCTAGGCCGTTTTAGTTATTCGTTTCGAGCATCAGAACTGCGAAAATTTGGAGTTTCTCAAGCGTTTCTTACCTCAAAACTGCCATATCTCGCGAACGGATTGACCAATCCGCAAAGTTTCTGTTGCATCTGAAAGTAGAAACTAGCCCCATTACAACGGTATGAGTAGTTTTCCCCTAGGCCGTTCTGGTTTTTCGTTTCGAGCATCAGAACTGCGAAAATTTGGAGTTTTTCAAGCGTTTCTTACCTCAAAACTGCCATATCTCGCGAACGGATTGACCAATCCGCAAAGTTTCTGTTGCATCTGAAAGTAGAAACTAGCCCCATTACAACGGTATGAGTAGTTTTCCCCTAGACCGTTCTGGTTATTCGTTTCGAGCATCAGAACTGCGAAAATTTGGAGTTTTTCAAGCGTTTCTTACCTCAAAACTGCCATATCTCGCGAACAGATTGACCAATCCGCAAAGTTTTTGTTGCATCTGAAAGTAGAAACTAGCCCCCTTACAACGGTATGAGTAGTTTTCCCCTAGGCCGTTCTGGTTATTCGTTTCGAGCATCAGAACTGCGAAAATTTGGAGTTTTTCAAGCGTTTCTTACCTCAAAACTGCCATATCTCGCGAACGGATTGACCAATCCGCAAAGTTTCTGTTGCATCTGAAAGTAGAAACTCGCCCCATTACAATGGTATGAGTAGTTTTCCCCTAGGCCGTTCTGGTTATTCGTTTCGAGCATCAGAACTGCCAAAATTTGGAGTTTTTCAGGCGTTTCTTACCTCAAAACTGCCATATCTTGCGAACGGATTGACCAATCCGCAAAGTTTCTGTTGCATCTGAAAGTAGAAACTCGCCCCATTACAACGGTATGAGTAGTTTTCCCCTAGGCCGTTCTAGTTATTCGTTTTGAGCATCAGAACTGCGAAAATTTGGAGTTTCTCAAGCGTTTCTTACCTCAAAACTGCCATATCTCGCGAACGGATTGACCAATCCGCAAAGTTCCTGTTGCATCTGAAAGTAGAAACTAGCCCCATTACAACGGTATGAGTAGTTTTCCCCTAGGCCGTTCTGGTTTTTCGTTTCGAGCATCAGAACTACGAAAATTTGGAGTTTTTCAAGCGTTTCTTACCTCAAAACTGCCATATCTCGCGAACGGATTGACCAATCAGCAAAGTTTCTGTTGCATCTGAAAGTAGAAACTAGCCCCATTACAACGGTATGAGTAGTTTTCCCCTAGACCGTTCTGGTTATTCGTTTCGAGCATCAGAACTGCGAAAATTTGGAGTTTTTCAAGCGTTTCTTACCTCAAAACTGCCATATCTCGCGAACGGATTGACCAATCCGCAAAGTTTCTGTTGCATCTGAAAGTAGAAACTAGCCCCGTTACAACGGTATGAGTAGTTTTCCCCTAGGCCGTCCTGGTTATTCGTTTCGAGCATCAGAATTGCGAAAATTTGGAGTTTTTCAAGCGTTTCTTACCTCAAAACTGCCATATCTCGCGAACGGATTGACCAATCCGCAAAGTTTCTGTTGCATCTGAAAGTAGAAACTAGCCCCATTACAACGGTATGAGTAGTTTTCCCCTAGGCCGTTCTAGTTATTCGTTTCGAGCATCAGAACTGCGAAAATTTGGAGTTTCTCAAGCGTTTCTTACCTCAAAACTGCCATATCTCGCGAACGGATTGACCAATCCGCAAAGTTCCTGTTGCATCTGAAAGTAGAAACTAGCCCCATTACAACGGTATGAGTAGTTTTCCCCTAGGCCGTTCTGGTTTTTCGTTTCGAGCATCAGAACTGCGAAAATTTGGAGTTTTTCAAGCGTTTCTTACCTCAAAATTGCCATATCTCGCGAACGGATTGACCAATCCGCAAAGTTTCTGTTGCATCTGAAAGTAGAAACTAGCCCCATTACAACGGTATGAGTAGTTTTCCCCTAGGCCGTTCTGGTTATTCGTTTCGAGCATCAGAATTGCGAAAATTTGGAGTTTTTCAAGCGTTTCTTACTTCAAAACTGCCATATCTCGCGAACGGATTGACCAATCCGCAAAGTTTCTGTTGCATCTGAAAGTAGAAACTAGCCCCATTACAACGGTATGAGTAGTTTTCCCCTAGGCCGTTCTAGTTATTCGTTTCGAGCATCAGAACTGTGAAAATTTGGAGTTTCTCAAGCGTTTCTTACCTCAAAACTGCCATATCTCGCGAACGGATTGACCAATCCGCAAAGTTTCTGTTGCATCTGAAAGTAGAAATTCGCCCCATTAGAACGGTATGAGTAGTTTTCCCCTAGGCCGTTTTAGTTATTCGTTTCGAGCATCAGAACTGCGAAAATTTGGAGTCTCTCAAGCGTTTCTTACTTCAAAACTGCCATATCTCGCGAACGGATTGACCAATCCGCAAAGTTTCTGTTGCATCTGAAAGTAGAAACTAGCCCCATTACAACGGTATGAGTAGTTTTCCCCTAGGCCGTTCTGGTTATTCGTTTCGAGCATCAGAATTGCGAAAATTTGGAGTTTTTCAAGCGTTTCTTACCTCAAAACTGCCATATCTAGCGAACGGATTGACCAATCCGCAAAGTTTCTGTTGCATCTGAAAGTAGAAACTAGCCCCATTACAACGGTATGAGTAGTTTTCCCCTAGGCCGTTCTGGTTATTCGTTTCGAGCATCAGAACTGCGAAAATTTGGAGTTTTTCAAGCGTTTCTTACCTCAAAACTGCCATATCTCGCGAACGGATTGACCAATCCGCAAAGTTTCTGTTGCATCTGAAAGTAGAAACTAGCCCCATTACAACGGTATGAGTAGTTTTCCCCTAGGCCGTTCTGGTTTTTCGTTTCGAGCATCAGAACTACGAAAATTTGGAGTTTTTCAAGCGTTTCTTACCTCAAAACTGCCATATCTCGCGAACGGATTGACCAATCAGCAAAGTTTCTGTTGCATCTGAAAGTAGAAACTAGCCCCATTACAACGGTATGAGTAGTTTTCCCCTAGACCGTTCTGGTTATTCGTTTCGAGCATCAGAACTGCGAAAATTTGGAGTTTTTCAAGCGTTTCTTACCTCAAAACTGCCATATCTCGCGAACGGATTGACCAATCCGCAAAGTTTCTGTTGCATCTGAAAGTCGAAACTAGCCCCGTTACAACGGTATGAGTAGTTTTCCCCTAGGCCGTTCTGGTTATTCGTTTCGAGCATCAGAATTGCGAAAATTTGGAGTTTTTCAAGCGTTTCTTACCTCAAAACTGCCATATCTCGCGAACGGATTGACCAATCCGCAAAGTTTCTGTTGCATCTGAAAGTAGAAACTAGCCCCATTACAACGGTATGAGTAGTTTTCCCCTAGGCCGTTCTAGTTATTCGTTTCGAGCATCAGAACTGCGAAAATTTGGAGTTTCTCAAGCGTTTCTTACCTCAAAACTGCCATATCTCGCGAACGGATTGACCAATCCGCAAAGTTCCTGTTGCATCTGAAAGTAGAAACTAGCCCCATTACAACGGTATGAGTAGTTTTCCCCTAGGCCGTTCTGGTTTTTCGTTTCGAGCATCAGAACTGCGAAAATTTGGAGTTTCTCAAGCGTTTCTTACCTCAAAACTGCCATATCTCGCGAACGGATTGACCAATCCGCAAAGTTCCTGTTGCATCTGAAAGTAGAAACTAGCCCCATTACAACGGTATGAGTAGTTTTCCCCTAGGCCGTTCTGGTTTTTCGTTTCGAGCATCAGAACTGCGAAAATTTGGAGTTTTTCAAGCGTTTCGTACCTCAAAACTGCCATATCTCGCGAACGGATTGACCAATCCGCAAAGTTTCTGTTGCATCTGAAAGTAGAAACTAGCCCCATTACAACGGTATGAGTAGTTTTCCCCTAGGCCGTTCTGGTTATTCGTTTCGAGCATCAGAATTGCGAAAATTTGGAGTTTTTCAAGCGTTTCTTACCTCAAAACTGCCATATCTCGCGAACGGATTGACCAATCCGCAAAGTTTCTGTTGCATCTGAAAGTAGAAACTAGCCCCATTACAACGGTATGAGTAGTTTTCCCCTAGGCCGTTCTGGTTATTCGTTTCGAGCATCAGAACTGCGAAAATTTGGAGTTTTTCAAGCGTTTCTTACCTCAAAACTGCCATATCTCGCGAACGGATTGACCAATCCGCAAAGTTTCTGTTGCATCTGAAAGTAGAAACTAGCCCCATTACAACGGTATGAGTAGTTTTCCCCTAGGCCGTTCTAGTTATTCGTTTCGAGCATCAGAACTGCGAAAATTTGGAGTTTCTCAAGCGTTTCTTACCTCAAAACTGCCATATCTCGCGAACGGATTGACCAATCCGCAAAGTTCCTGTTGCATCTGAAAGTAGAAACTAGCCCCATTACAACGGTATGAGTAGTTTTCCCCTAGGCCGTTCTGGTTATTCGTTTCGAGCATCAGAACTGCGAAAATTTGGAGTTTCTCAAGCGTTTCTTACCTCAAAACTGCCATATCTCGCGAACGGATTGACCAATCCGCAAAGTTCCTGTTGCATCTGAATTTAGAAACTAGCCCCGTTACAACGGTATTAGTAGTTTTCCCCTAGGCCGTTCTGGTTATTCGTTTCGAGCATCAGAATTGCGAAAATTTGGAGTTTTTCAAGCGTTTCTTACCTCAAAACTGCCATATCTCGCGAACGGATTGACCAATCCGCAAAGTTTCTGTTGCATCTGAAAGTAGAAACTAGCCCCATTACAACGGTATGAGTAGTTTTCCCCTAGGCCGTTCTAGTTATTCGTTTCGAGCATCAGAACTGCGAAAATTTGGAGTTTCTCAAGCGTTTCTTACCTCAAAACTGCCATATCTCGCGAACGGATTGACCAATCCGCAAAGTTCCTGTTGCATCTGAAAGTAGAAACTAGCCCCATTACAACGGTATGAGTAGTTTTCCCCTAGGCCGTTCTGGTTTTTCGTTTCGAGCATCAGAACTGCGAAAATTTGGAGTTTTTCAAGCGTTTCTTACCTCAAAACTGCCATATCTCGCGAACGGATTGACCAATCCGCAAAGTTTCTGTTGCATCTGAAAGTAGAAACTAGCCCCATTACAACGGTATGAGTAGTTTTCCCCTAGGCCGTTCTGGTTATTCGTTTCGAGCATCAGAATTGCGAAAATTTGGAGTTTTTCAAGCGTTTCTTACCTCAAAACTGCCATATCTCGCGAACGGATTGACCAATCCGCAAAGTTTCTGTTGCATCTGAAAGTAGAAACTAGCCCCATTACAACGGTATGAGTAGTTTTCCCCTAGGCCGTTCTAGTTATTCGTTTCGAGCATCAGAACTGCGAAAATTTGGAGTTTCTCAAGCGTTTCTTACCTCAAAACTGCCATATCTCGCGAACGGATTGACCAATCCGCAAAGTTCCTGTTGCATCTGAAAGTAGAAACTAGCCCCATTACAACGGTATGAGTAGTTTTCCCCTAGGCCGTTCTGGTTATTCGTTTCGAGCATCAGAACTGCGAAAATTTGGAGTTTCTCAAGCGTTTCTTACCTCAAAACTGCCATATCTCGCGAACGGATTGACCAATCCGCAAAGTTCCTGTTGCATCTGAATTTAGAAACTAGCCCCGTTACAACGGTATGAGTAGTTTTCCCCTAGGCCGTTCTGGTTATTCGTTTCGAGCATCAGAATTGCGAAAATTTGGAGTTTTTCAAGCGTTTCTTACCTCAAAACTGCCATATCTCGCGAACGGATTGACCAATCCGCAAAGTTTCTGTTGCATCTGAAAGTAGAAACTAGCCCCATTACAACGGTATGAGTAGTTTTCCCCTAGGCCGTTCTAGTTATTCGTTTCGAGCATCAGAACTGCGAAAATTTGGAGTTTCTCAAGCGTTTCTTACCTCAAAACTGCCATATCTCGCGAACGGATTGACCAATCCGCAAAGTTCCTGTTGCATCTGAAAGTAGAAACTAGCCCCATTACAACGGTATGAGTAGTTTTCCCCTAGGCCGTTCTGGTTTTTCGTTTCGAGCATCAGAACTGCGAAAATTTGGAGTTTCTCAAGCGTTTCTTACCTCAAAACTGCCATATCTCGCGAACGGATTGACCAATCCGCAAAGTTTCTGTTGCATCTGAAAGTAGAAACTCGCCCCATTACAACGGTATGAGTAGTTTTCCCCTAGGCCGTTCTAGTTATTCGTTTTGAGCATCAGAACTGCGAAAATTTGGAGTTTCTCAAGCGTTTCTTACCTCAAAACTGCCATATCTCGCGAACGGATTGACCAATCCGCAAAGTTCCTGTTGCATCTGAAAGTAGAAACTAGCCCCATTACAACGGTATGAGTAGTTTTCCCCTAGGCCGTTCTGGTTTTTCGTTTCGAGCATCAGAACTACGAAAATTTGGAGTTTTTCAAGCGTTTCTTACCTCAAAACTGCCATATCTCGCGAACGGATTGACCAATCAGCAAAGTTTCTGTTGCATCTGAAAGTAGAAACTAGCCCCATTACAACGGTATGAGTAGTTTTCCCCTAGACCGTTCTGGTTATTCGTTTCGAGCATCAGAACTGCGAAAATTTGGAGTTTTTCAAGCGTTTCTTACCTCAAAACTGCCATATCTCGCGAACGGATTGACCAATCCGCAAAGTTTCTGTTGCATCTGAAAGTAGAAACTAGCCCCGTTACAACGGTATGAGTAGTTTTTCCCTAGGCCGTCCTGGTTATTCGTTTCGAGCATCAGAATTGCGAAAATTTGGAGTTTTTCAAGCATTTCTTACCTCAAAACTGCCATATCTCGCGAACGGATTGACCAATCCGCAAAGTTTCTGTTGCATCTGAAAGTAGAAACTAGCCCCATTACAACGGTATGAGTAGTTTTCCCCTAGGCCGTTCTAGTTATTCGTTTCGAGCATCAGAACTGCGAAAATTTTGAGTTTCTCAAGCGTTTCTTACCTCAAAACTGCCATATCTCGCGAACGGATTGACCAATCCGCAAAGTTCCTGTTGCATCTGAAAGTAGAAACTAGCCCCATTACAACGGTATGAGTAGTTTTCCCCTAGGCCGTTCTGGTTTTTCGTTTCGAGCATCAGAACTGCGAAAATTTGGAGTTTTTCAAGCGTTTCTTACCTCAAAATTGCCATATCTCGCGAACGGATTGACCAATCCGCAAAGTTTCTGTTGCATCTGAAAGTAGAAACTAGCCCCATTACAACGGTATGAGTAGTTTTCCCCTAGGCCGTTCTGGTTATTCGTTTCGAGCATCAGAATTGCGAAAATTTGGAGTTTTTCAAGCGTTTCTTACTTCAAAACTGCCATATCTCGCGAACGATTTACCAATCCGCAAAATTTCTGTTGCATCTGAAAGTAGAAACTCGCTCGATTACAACGGTATGAGTAGTTCTCCCCTAGGCCGTTCTAGTTATTCGTTTCGAGCATCAGAACTGCGAAAATTTTCAGTTTCTCAAGAGTTTCTTACCTCAAAACTGCCATATCTCGCGAACGGATTGACCAATCCGCAAAATTTCTCTTGCATCTGAAAGTAGAAACTCGCCCGATTACAACGGTATGAGTAGTTTCCCCCTAGGCCGTTCTAGTTATTCATTTCGAGCATAAGAACTGCTAAAATTTGGAGTTTCTCAAGCGTTTCTTACTTCAAAACTGCCGTATCTCGTGAACGGATTGACCAATCCGCAAAATTTCTGTTGCATCTGAAACTAGAAACTCGCCCGATTACAACGGTGTGATCAGTTTTCCCCTAGGCCGTTCTAGTTATTCGTTTCGAGCATCAGAACTGCGAAAATTTGGAGTTTCTCAAGCGTTTCTTACATCAAAACTGCCACATCTCGCGAACGGATTGACCAATCCGCAAAATTTCTGTTGCATCTGAAAGTAGAAGCTCGCCACATTTCAACGGTTTGAGTAGTTTTCCCCTAGGCCGTTCTAGTTATTCGTTTCGAGCATCAGAACTGCTAAAATGTTGAGTTTCTCAAGCGTTTCTTACCCCAAAACTGCCATATCTCGCGAACGGATTGACCAATCCGCAAAATTTCTGTTGCATCTGAAAGTAGAAGCTCGCCCGATTACAACGGTACGAGTAGTTTTCCCCTAGGCCGTTCTTGTTATTCGTTTCGAGCATTAGAACTGCTAAAATGTTGAGTTTCTCAAGCGTTTCTTACCTCAAAACTGCCATATCTCGCGAACGGATTGACCAATCCGCAAAATTTCTGTTGCATCTGAAAGTAGAAACTCGCCCGATTACAACGGTATGAGTAGTCTCCCCCTAGGCCGTTCTAGTTATTCGTTTCGAGCATCAGAACTGCTAAGATTTGGAGATTCTCAAGCGTTTCTTACTTCAAAACTGCCGTATCTCGCGAACGGATTGACCAATCCGCAAAATTTCTGTTGCATCTGAAACTAGAAACTCGCCCGATTACAACGGTGTGATCAGTTTTCCCCTAGGCCGTTCTAGTTATTCGTTTCGAGCATCAGAACTGCGAAAATTTGGAGTTTCTCAAGCGTTTCTTACATCAAAACTGCCATATCTCGCGAACGGATTGACCAATCCGCAAAATTTCTGTTGCATCTGAAAGTAGAAGCTCGCCACATTTCAACGGTTTGAGTAGTTTTCCCCTAGGCCGTTCTAGCTATTCGTTTCGAGCATCAGAACTGCGAAAATTTGGTGTTTCTCAAGCGTTTCTTACATCAAAACTGCCACATCTCGCGAACGATTTACCAATCCGCAAAATTTCTGTTGCATCTGAAAGTAGAAACTCGCTCGATTACAACGGTATGAGTAGTTCTCCCCTAGGCCGTTCTAGTTATTCGTTTCGAGCATCAGAACTGCTAAGATTTGGAGATTCTCAAGCGTTTCTTACCTCAAAACTGCCATATCTCGCGAACGGATTGACCAATCCGCAAAATTTCTGTTGCATCTGAAAGTAGAATCTCGCCACATTTCAACGGTATGAGTAATTTTCCCCTAGACCGTTCTAGTTATTCGTTTCGAGCATCAGAACTGCGAAAATTTGGAGTTTCTCAAGCGTTTCTTACCTCAAAACTGCCATATCTCGCGAACGATTTACCAATCCGCAAAATTTCTGTTGCATCTGAAAGTAGAAACTCGCTCGATTACAACGGTATGAGTAGTTCTCCCCTAGGCCGTTCTAGTTATTCGTTTCGAGTATCAGAACTGCGAAAATTTTCAGTTTCTCAAGAGTTTCTTACCTCAAAACTGCCATATCTCGCGAACGGATTGACCAATCCGCAAAATTTCTCTTGCATCTGAAAGTAGAAACTCGCCCGATTACAACGGTATGAGTAGTTTCCCCCTAGGCCGTTCTAGTTATTCATTTCGAGCATAAGAACTGCTAAAATTTGGAGTTTCTCAAGCGTTTCTTACTTCAAAACTGCCGTATCTCGTGAACGGATTGACCAATCCGCAAAATTTCTGTTGCATCTGAAACTAGAAACTCGCCCGATTACAACGGTGTGATCAGTTTTCCCCTAGGCCGTTCTAGTTATTCGTTTCGAGCATCAGAACTGCGAAAATTTGGAGTTTCTCAAGCGTTTCTTACATCAAAACTGCCACATCTCGCGAACGGATTGACCAATCCGCAAAATTTCTGTTGCATCTGAAAGTAGAAGCTCGCCACATTTCAACGGTTTGAGTAGTTTTCCCCTAGGCCGTTCTAGTTATTCGTTTCGAGCATCAGAACTGCTAAAATGTTGAGTTTCTCAAGCGTTTCTTACCCCAAAACTGCCATATCTCGCGAACGGATTGACCAATCCGCAAAATTTCTGTTGCATCTGAAAGTAGAAGCTCGCCCGATTACAACGGTACGAGTAGTTTTCCCCTAGGCCGTTCTTGTTATTCGTTTCGAGCATTAGAACTGCTAAAATGTTGAGTTTCTCAAGCGTTTCTTACCTCAAAACTGCCATATCTCACGAACGGATTGACCAATCCGCAAAGTTTCTGTTGCATCTGAAAGTAGAAACTTGCCCCATTACAACGGTATGAGTAGTTTTCCCCTAGGCCGTTCTAGTTATTCGTTTCGAGCACCTGAACTGCGAAAATTTGGGGTTTCTCAAGCGTTTCTTACCTCAAAACTGCCATATCTCGCGAACGGATTGACCAATCCGCAAAGTTTCTGTTTCATCTGAAAGTAGAAACTCGCCCCATTACAACGGTATGAGTAATTTTCCCCTAGACCGTTCTAGTTATTCGTTTCGAGCATCAGAACTGCGAAAATTTGGAGTTTCTCAAGCGTTTCTTACCTCAAAACTGCCATATCTCGCGAACGATTTACCAATCCGCAAAATTTCTGTTGCATCTGAAAGTAGAAACTCGCTCGATTACAACGGTATGAGTAGTTCTCCCCTAGGCCGTTCTAGTTATTCGTTTCGAGCATCAGAACTGCGAAAATTTTCAGTTTCTCAAGAGTTTCTTACCTCAAAACTGCCATATCTCGCGAACGGATTGACCAATCCGCAAAATTTCTCTTGCATCTGAAAGTAGAAACTCGCCCGATTACAACGGTATGAGTAGTTTCCCCCTAGGCCGTTCTAGTTATTCATTTCGAGCATAAGAACTGCTAAAATTTGGAGTTTCTCAAGCGTTTCTTACTTCAAAACTGCCGTATCTCGTGAACGGATTGACCAATCCGCAAAATTTCTGTTGCATCTGAAACTAGAAACTCGCCCGATTACAACGGTGTGATCAGTTTTCCCCTAGGCCGTTCTAGTTATTCGTTTCGAGCATCAGAACTGCGAAAATTTGGAGTTTCTCAAGCGTTTCTTACATCAAAACTGCCACATCTCGCGAACGGATTGACCAATCCGCAAAATTTCTGTTGCATCTGAAAGTAGAAGCTCGCCCGATTACAACGCTACGAGTAGTTTTCCCCTAGGCCGTTCTAGTTATTCTTTTCGAGCATCAGAACTGCGAAAATTTGGAGTTTCTCAAGCGTTTCTTACCTCAAACCTGCCATATCTCGCAAACTGATTGACCAATTGGCAAAATTTCTGTTGCATCTGAAAGTAGAAACTCGCCCGATTACAACGGTATGAGTAGTTTTCCCCTAGGCCGTTCTAGTTATTCGTTTCGAGCATTAGAACTGCTAAAATGTTGAGTTTCTCAAGCGTTTCTTACCTCAAAACTGCCGTATCTCGCGAACGGATTGACCAATCCGCAAAATTTCTGTTGCATCTGAAAGTAGAAGCTCGCCCGATTACAACGGTACGAGTAGTTTTCCCCTAGGCCGTTATAGTTAATCGTTTGGAGCATCAGAACTGCAAAAATTTGGAGTTTCTCAAGCGTTTCTTACCTCAAACCTGCCATATCTCGCGAACGGATTGACCAATACGCAAAATTTCTGTTGCATCTGAAAGTAGAAGCTCGCCACATTTCAACGGTTTGAGTAGTTTTCCCCAAGGCCGTTCTAGTTATTCGTTTCGAGCATCATAACTGCTAAAATGTAGAGTTTCTCAAGCGTTTCTTACCTCAAAACTGCCATATCTCGCGAACGGATTGACCAATCCGCAAAATTTCTGTTGCATCTGAAAGTAGAAGCACGCCCGATTACAACGGTACGAGCAGTTTTCCCCTAGGCCGTTCTAGTTATTCGTTTCGAGCATCACAACTGCGAAAATTTTGAGTTTCTCAAGCGTTTCTTACATCAAAACTGCCATAACTCGCGAACGGATTGACCAATCCGCAAAATTTCTGTTGCATCTGAAAGTAGAAGCTCGCCACATTTCAACGGTTTGAGTAGTTTTCCCCTAGGCCGTTCTAGTTATTCGTTTCGAGCATCAGAACTGCTAAAATGATGAGTTTCTCAAGCGTTTCTTACCTCAAAACTGCCATATCTCGCGAACGGATTGACCAATCCGCAAAATTTCTGTTGCATCTGAAAGTAGATGCTCGCCCGATTACAACGGTATGAGTAGTTTTCCCCTAAGCCGTTCTAGTTATTCGTTTCGAGCATCAGAACTGCGAAAATTTGGAGTTTCTCAAGCGTTTCTTACCTCAAAACTGCCATATCTCGCGAACGGATTGACCAATTGGCAAAATTTCAGTTGCATCTGAAAGTAGAAACTCGCCCGATTACAACGGTATGAGTAGTTTTCCCCTAGGCCGTTCTAGTTATTCGTTTCGAGCATTAGAACTGCTAAAATGTTGAGTTTCTCAAGCGTTTCTTACCTCAAAACTGCCATATCTCGCGAACGGATTGACCAATCCGCAAAATTTCTGTTGCATCTGAAAGTAGAAGCTCGCCCGATTACAACGGTACGAGTAGTTTTCCCCTAGGCCGTTATAGTTATTCGTTTGGAGCATCAGAACTGCGAAAATTTGGAGTTTCTCAAGCGTTTCTTACCTCAAACCTGCCATATCTCGCGAACAGATTGACCAATACGCAAAATTTCTGTTGCATCTGAAAGTAGAAGCTCGCCACATTTCAACGGTTTGAGTAGTTTCCCCCTAGGCCTGTCTAGTTATTCGTTTCGAGCATCAGAACTGCGAAAATTTTGAGTTTCTCAAGCGTTCCTTACCTCAAAACTGCCATATCTCGCGAACGGATTGACTAATCCGCAAAATTTCTGTTGCATCTGAAAGTAGAAGCTCGCCACATTTCAACGGTTTGAGTAGTTTTCCCCTAGGCCGTTCTAGATATTCGTTTCGAGCATCAGAACTGCTAAAATGTTGAGTTTCTGAAGCGTTTCTTACCTCCAAACTGCTATATCTCATGAACGGATTGACCAATCCGCAAAATTTCTGTTGCATCTGAAAGTAGAAACTCGCCCGATTACAAAGGTATGCGTACTTTTCCCCTAGGCCGTTCTAGTTATTCGTTTCGAGCATCAGAACTGCGAAAATTTGGAGTTTCTCAAGCGTTTCTTACCTCCAAACTGCCATATCTCGCGAACGGATTGACCAATCCGCAAAATTTCTGTTGCATCTGAAAGTAGAAGCTCGCCCGATTACAACGGTACGAGTAGTTTTCCCCTAGGCCGTTATAGTTAATCGTTTGGAGCATCAGAACTGCAAAAATTTGGAGTTTCTCAAGCGTTTCTTACCTCAAACCTGCCATATCTCGCGAACGGATTGACCAATACGCAAAATTTCTGTTGCATCTGAAAGTAGAAGCTCGCCACATTTCAACGGTTTGAGTAGTTTTCCCCAAGGCCGTTCTAGTTATTCGTTTCGAGCATCATAACTGCTAAAATGTAGAGTTTCTCAAGCGTTTCTTACCTCAAAACTGCCATATCTCGCGAACGGATTGACCAATCCGCAAAATTTCTCTTGCATCTGAAAGTAGAAACTCGCCCGATTACAACGGTATGAGTAGTTTCCCCCTAGGCCGTTCTAGTTATTCATTTCGAGCATAAGAACTGCTAAAATTTGGAGTTTCTCAAGCGTTTCTTACTTCAAAACTGCCGTATCTCGTGAACGGATTGACCAATCCGCAAAATTTCTGTTGCATCTGAAACTAGAAACTCGCCCGATTACAACGGTACGAGTAGTTTTCCCCTAGGCCGTTATAGTTATTCGTTTGGAGCATCAGAACTGCGAAAATTTGGAGTTTCTCAAGCGTTTCTTACATCAAAACTGCCACATCTCGCGAACGGATTGACCAATCCGCAAAATTTCTGTTGCATCTGAAAGTAGAAGCTCGCCACACTTCAACGGTTTGAGTAGTTTTCCCCTAGGCCGTTCTAGTTATTCGTTTCGTGCATCAGAACTGCTAAAATGTTGAGTTTCTCAAGCGTTTCTTACCTCAAAACTGCCATATCTCGCGAACGGATTGACCAATCCGCAAAATTTCTGTTGCATCTGAAAGTAGAAGCTCGCCCGATTACAACGGTACGAGTAGTTTTCCCCTAGGCCGTTCTAGTTATTCTTTTCGAGCATCAGAACTGCGAAAATTTGGAGTTTCTCAAGCGTTTCTTACCTCAAACCTGCCATATCTCGCGAACTGATTGACCAATTGGCAAAATTTCTGTCGCATCTGAAAGTAGAAACTCGCCCGATTACAACGGTATGAGTAGTTTTCCCCTAGGCCGTTCTAGTTATTCGTTTCGAGCATTAGAACTGCTAAAATGTTGAGTTTCTCAAGCGTTTCTTACCTCAAAACTGCCGTATCTCGCGAACGGATTGACCAATACGCAAAATTTCTGTTGCATCTGAAAGTAGAAGCTCGCCACATTTCAACGGTTTGAGTAGTTTTCCCCAAGGCCGTTCTAGTTATTCGTTTCGAGCATCAGAACTGCTAAAATGTAGAGTTTCTCAAGCGTTTCTTACCTCAAAACTGCCATATCTCGCGAACGGATTGACCAATCCGCAAAATTTCTGTTGCATCTGAAAGTAGAAGCTCGCCCGATTACAACGGTACGAGCAGTTTTCCCCTAGGCCGTTCTAGTTATTCGTTTCGAGCATCACAACTGCGAAAATTTTGAGTTTCTCAAGCGTTTCTTACATCAAAACTGCCATAACTCGCGAACGGATTGACCAATCCGCAAAATTTCTGTTGCATCTGAAAGTAGAAGCTCGCCACATTTCAACGGTTTGAGTAGTTTTCCCCTAGGCCGTTCTAGTTATTCGTTTCGAGCATCAGAACTGCTAAAATGATGAGTTTCTCAAGCGTTTCTTACCTCAAAACTGCCATATCTCGCGAACGGATTGACCAATCCGCAAAATTTCTGTTGCATCTGAAAGTAGATGCTCGCCCGATTACAACGGTACGAGTTGTTTTCCCCTAAGTCGTTCTAGTTATTCGTTTCGAGCATCAGAACTGCGAAAATTTTGAGTTTCTCAAGCGTTCCTTACCTCAAAACTGCCATATCTCGCGAACGGATTGACTAATCCGCAAAATTTCTGTTGCATCTGAAAGTAGAAGCTCGCCACATTTCAACGGTTTGAGTAGTTTTCCCCTAGGCCGTTCTAGATATTCGTTTCGAGCATCAGAACTGCTAAAATGTTGAGTTTCTGAAGCGTTTCTTACCTCCAAACTGCTATATCTCATGAACGGATTGACCAATCCGCAAAATTTCTGTTGCATCTGAAAGTAGAAACTCGCCCGATTACAAAGGTATGCGTACTTTTCCCCTAGGCCGTTCTACTTATTCGTTTCGAGCATCAGAACTGCGAAAATTTGGAGTTTCTCAAGCGTTTCTTACCTCCAAACTGCCATATCTCGCGAACGGATTGACCAATCCGCAAAATTTCTGTTGCATCTGAAAGTAGAAACTCGCCCGATTAGAATGGTATGAGCAGTTTTCCCCTAGGCCGTTCTAGTTATTCGTTTCGAGCATCAGAACTGCGAAAATTTGGAGTTTCTCAAGCGTATCTTACATCAAAACTGCCGTATCCCGCGAACGGATTGACCAATCCGCAAAATTTCTGTTGCATCTGAAAGTAGAAACTCGCCCGAATACAACGGTATGAGTAGTTTTCCCCTAAGCCGTTCTAGTTATTCGTTTCGAGCATCAGAACTGCGAAAATTTGGAGTTTCTCAAGCGTTTCTTACCTCAAAACTGCCATATCTCGCGAACGGATTGACCAATCCGCAAAATTTCTGTTGCATCTGAAAGTAGAAGCTCGCCCGATTACAACGGTACGAGTAGTTTTCCCCTAGGCCGTTCTTGTTATTCGTTTCGAGCATTAGAACTGCTAAAATGTTGAGTTTCTCAAGCGTTTCTTACCTCAAAACTGCCATATCTCGCGAACGGATAGACCAATCCGCAAAATTTCTGTTGCATCTGAAAGTAGAAACTCGCCCGATTACAACGGTATGAGTAGTTTCCCCCTAGGCCGTTCTAGTTATTCGTTTCGAGCATCAGAACTGCTAAAATTTGGAGATTCTCAAGCGTTTCTTACTTCAAAACTGCCGTATCTCGCGAACGGATTGACCAATCCGCAAAATTTCTGTTGCATCTGAAACTAGAAACTCGCCCGATTACAACGGTGTGATCAGTTTTCCCCTAGGCCGTTCTAGTTATTCGTTTCGAGCATCAGAACTGCGAAAATTTGGAGTTTCTCAAGCGTTTCTTACATCAAAACTGCCACATCTCGCGAACGGATTGACCAATCCGCAAAATTTCTGTTGCATCTGAAAGTAGAAGCTCGCCACATTTCAACGGTTTGAGTAGTTTTCCCCTAGGCCGTTCTAGTTATTCGTTTCGAGCATCAGAACTGCTAAAATGTTGAGTTTCTCAAGCGTTTCTTACCCCAAAACTGCCATATCTCGCGAACGGATTGACCAATCCGCAAAATTTCTGTTGCATCTGAAAGTAGAAGCTCGCCCGATTACAACGGTACGAGTAGTTTTCCCCTAGGCCGTTCTTGTTATTCGTTTCGAGCATTAGAACTGCTAAAATGTTGAGTTTCTCAAGCGTTTCTTACCTCAAAACTGCCATATCTCGCGAACGGATTGACCAATCCGCAAAATTTCTGTTGCATCTGAAAGTAGAAACTCGCCCGATTACAACGGTATGAGTAGTTTCCCCCTAGGCCGTTCTAGTTATTCATTTCGAGCATAAGAACTGCTAAAATTTGGAGTTTCTCAAGCGTTTCTTACTTCAAAACTGCCGTATCTCGTGAACGGATTGACCAATCCGCAAAATTTCTGTTGCATCTGAAACTAGAAACTCGCCCGATTACAACGGTGTGATCAGTTTTCCCCTAGGCCGTTCTAGTTATTCGTTTCGAGCATCAGAACTGCGAAAATTTGGAGTTTCTCAAGCGTTTCTTACATCAAAACTGCCACATCTCGCGAACGGATTGACCAATCCGCAAAATTTCTGTTGCATCTGAAAGTAGAAGCTCGCCACATTTCAACGGTTTGAGTAGTTTTCCCCTAGGCCGTTCTAGTTATTTGTTTCGAGCATCAGAACTGCTAAAATGTTGAGTTTCTCAAGCGTTTCTTACCCCAAAACTGCCATATCTCGCGAACGGATTGACCAATCCGCAAAATTTCTGTTGCATCTGAAAGTAGAAGCTCGCCCGATTACAACGGTACGAGTAGTTTTCCCCTAGGCCGTTCTTGTTATTCGTTTCGAGCATTAGAACTGCTAAAATGTTGAGTTTCTCAAGCGTTTCTTACCTCAAAACTGCCATATCTCGCGAACGGATTGACCAATCCGCAAAATTTCTGTTGCATCTGAAAGTAGAAACTCGCCCGATTACAACGGTATGAGTAGTTTTCCCCTAGGCCGTTCTAGTTATTCGTTTCGAGCATTAGAACTGCTAAAATGTTGAGTTTCTCAAGCGTTTCTTACCTCAAAACTGCCATATCTCGCGAACGGATTGACCAATCCGCAAAATTTCTGTTGCATCTGAAAGTAGAAGCTCGCCCGATTACAACGGTACGAGTAGTTTTCCCCTAGGCCGTTATAGTTATTCGTTTGGAGCATCAGAACTGCTAAAATGTTGAGTTTCTGAAGCGTTTCTTACCTCCAAACTGCCATATCTCACGAACGGATTGACCAATCCGCAAAATTTCTGTTGCATCTGAAAGTAGAAACTCGCCCGATTAGAACGGTATGAGCAGTTTTCCCCTAGGCCGTTCTAGTTATTCGTTTCGAGCATCAGAACTGCGAAAATTTGGAGTTTCTCAAGCGTATCTTACATCAAAACTGCCGTATCCCGCGAACGGATTGACCAATCCGCAAAATTTCTGTTGCATCTGAAAGTAGAAACTCGCCCGAATACAACGGTATGAGTAGTTTTCCCCTAAGCCGTTCTAGTTATTCGTTTCGAGCATCAGAAATGCGAAAATTTGGAGTTTCTCAAGCGTTTCTTACCTCAAAACTGCCATATCTCGCGAACGGATTGACCAATTGGCAAAATTTCAGTTGCATCTGAAAGTAGAAACTCGCCCGATTACAACGGTATGAGTAGTTTTCCCCTAGGCCGTTCTAGTTATTCGTTTCGAGCATTAGAACTGCTAAAATGTTGAGTTTCTCAAGCGTTTCTTACCTCAAAACTGCCATATCTCGCGAACGGATTGACCAATCCGCAAAATTTCTGTTGCATCTGAAAGTAGAAACTCGCCCGATTACAACGGTATGAGTAGTTTCCCCCTAGGCCGTTCTAGTTATTCGTTTCGAGCATCAGAACTGCTAAGATTTGGAGATTCTCAAGCGTTTCTTACTTCAAAACTGCCGTATCTCGCGAACGGATTGACCAATCCGCAAAATTTCTGTTGCATCTGAAACTAGAAACTCGCCCGATTACAACGGTGTGATCAGTTTTCCCCTAGGCCGTTCTAGTTATTCGTTTCGAGCATCAGAACTGCGAAAATTTGGAGTTTCTCAAGCGTTTCTTACATCAAAACTGCCATATCTCGCGAACGGATTGACCAATCCGCAAAATTTCTGTTGCATCTGAAAGTAGAAGCTCGCCACATTTCAACGGTTTGAGTAGTTTTCCCCTAGGCCGTTCTAGCTATTCGTTTCGAGCATCAGAACTGCTAAAATGTTGAGTTTCTCAAGCGTTTCTTACCTCAAAACTGCTATATCTCGCGAACGATTTACCAATCCGCAAAATTTCTGTTGCATCTGAAAGTAGAAACTCGCTCGATTACAACGGTATGAGTAGTTCTCCCCTAGGCCGTTCTAGTTATTCGTTTCGAGCATCAGAACTGCGAAAATTTTCAGTTTCTCAAGAGTTTCTTACCTCAAAACTGCCATATCTCGCGAACGGATTGACCAATCCGCAAAATTTCTCTTGCATCTGAAAGTAGAAACTCGCCCGATTACAACGGTATGAGTAGTTTCCCCCTAGGCCGTTCTAGTTATTCATTTCGAGCATAAGAACTGCTAAAATTTGGAGTTTCTCAAGCGTTTCTTACTTCAAAACTGCCGTATCTCGTGAACGGATTGACCAATCCGCAAAATTTCTGTTGCATCTGAAACTAGAAACTCGCCCGATTACAACGGTGTGATCAGTTTTCCCCTAGGCCGTTCTAGTTATTCGTTTCGAGCATCAGAACTGCGAAAATTTGGAGTTTCTCAAGCGTTTCTTACATCAAAACTGCCACATCTCGCGAACGGATTGACCAATCCGCAAAATTTCTGTTGCATCTGAAAGTAGAAGCTCGCCACATTTCAACGGTTTGAGTAGTTTTCCCCTAGGCCGTTCTAGTTATTTGTTTCGAGCATCAGAACTGCTAAAATGTTGAGTTTCTCAAGCGTTTCTTACCCCAAAACTGCCATATCTCGCGAACGGATTGACCAATCCGCAAAATTTCTGTTGCATCTGAAAGTAGAAGCTCGCCCGATTACAACGGTACGAGTAGTTTTCCCCTAGGCCGTTCTTGTTATTCGTTTCGAGCATTAGAACTGCTAAAATGTTGAGTTTCTCAAGCGTTTCTTACCTCAAAACTGCCATATCTCGCGAACGGATTGACCAATCCGCAAAATTTCTGTTGCATCTGAAAGTAGAAACTCGCCCGATTACAACGGTATGAGTAGTTTTCCCCTAGGCCGTTCTAGTTATTCGTTTCGAGCATTAGAACTGCTAAAATGTTGAGTTTCTCAAGCGTTTCTTACCTCAAAACTGCCATATCTCGCGAACGGATTGACCAATCCGCAAAATTTCTGTTGCATCTGAAAGTAGAAGCTCGCCCGATTACAACGGTACGAGTAGTTTTCCCCTAGGCCGTTATAGTTATTCGTTTGGAGCATCAGAACTGCTAAAATGTTGAGTTTCTGAAGCGTTTCTTACCTCCAAACTGCCATATCTCACGAACGGATTGACCAATCCGCAAAATTTCTGTTGCATCTGAAAGTAGAAACTCGCCCGATTAGAACGGTATGAGCAGTTTTCCCCTAGGCCGTTCTAGTTATTCGTTTCGAGCATCAGAACTGCGAAAATTTGGAGTTTCTCAAGCGTATCTTACATCAAAACTGCCGTATCCCGCGAACGGATTGACCAATCCGCAAAATTTCTGTTGCATCTGAAAGTAGAAACTCGCCCGAATACAACGGTATGAGTAGTTTTCCCCTAAGCCGTTCTAGTTATTCGTTTCGAGCATCAGAAATGCGAAAATTTGGAGTTTCTCAAGCGTTTCTTACCTCAAAACTGCCATATCTCGCGAACGGATTGACCAATTGGCAAAATTTCAGTTGCATCTGAAAGTAGAAACTCGCCCGATTACAACGGTATGAGTAGTTTTCCCCTAGGCCGTTCTAGTTATTCGTTTCGAGCATTAGAACTGCTAAAATGTTGAGTTTCTCAAGCGTTTCTTACCTCAAAACTGCCATATCTCGCGAACGGATTGACCAATCCGCAAAATTTCTGTTGCATCTGAAAGTAGAAGCTCGCCCGATTACAACGGTACGAGTAGTTTTCCCCTAGGCCGTTATAGTTATTCGTTTGGAGCATCAGAACTGCGAAAATTTGGAGTTTCTCAAGCGTTTCTTACCTCAAACCTGCCATATCTCGCGAACAGATTGACCAATACGCAAAATTTCTGTTGCATCTGAAAGTAGAAGCTCGCCACATTTCAACGGTTTGAGTAGTTTCCCCCTAGGCCGGTCTAGTTATTCGTTTGGAGCATCAGAACTGCGAAAATTTTGAGTTTCTCAAGCGTTCCTTACCTCAAAACTGCCATATCTCGCGAACGGATTGACTAATCCGCAAAATTTCTGTTGCATCTGAAAGTAGAAACTCGCCCGATTACAAAGGTATGCGTACTTTTCCCCTAGGCCGTTCTAGTTATTCGTTTCGAGCATCAGAACTGCGAAAATTTGGAGTTTCTCAAGCGTTTGTTACCTCCAAACTGCCATATCTCGCGAACGGATTGACCAATCCGCAAAATTTCTGTTGCATCTGAAAGTAGAAACTCGCCCGATTAGAACGGTATGAGCAGTTTTCCCCTAGGCGGTTCTAGTTATTCGTTTCGAGCATCAGAACTGCGAAAATTTGGAGTTTCTCAAGCGTATCTTACATCAAAACTGCCGTATCCCGCGAACGGATTGACCAATCCGCAAAATTTCTGTCGCATCTGAAAGTAGAAGCTCGCCCGATTACAACGGTACGAGTAGTTTTCCCCTAGGCCGTTCTAGTTATTCATTTCGAGCATAAGAACTGCTAAAATTTGGAGTTTCTCAAGCGTTTCTTACTTCAAAACTGCCGTATCTCGTGAACGGATTGACCAATCCGCAAAATTGCTGTTGCATCTGAAACTAGAAACTCGCCCGATTACAACGGTGTGATCAGTTTTCCCCTAGGCCGTTCTAGTTATTCGTTTCGAGCATCAGAACTGCGAAAATTTGGAGTTTCTCAAGCGTTTCTTACATCAAAACTGCCACATCTCGCGAACGGATTGACCAATCCGCAAAATTTCTGTTGCATCTGAAAGTAGAAGCTCGCCACATTTCAACGGTTTGAGTAGTTTTCCCCTAGGCCGTTCTAGTTATTCGTTTCGAGCATCAGAACTGCTAAAATGTTGAGTTTCTCAAGCGTTTCTTACCTCAAAACTGCCATATCTCGCGAACGGATTGACCAATCCGCAAAATTTCTGTTGCATCTGAAAGTAGAAGCTCGCCCGATTACAACGGTACGAGTAGTTTTCCCCTAGGCCGTTCTTGTTATTCGTTTCGAGCATTAGAACTGCTAAAATGTTGAGTTTCTCAAGCGTTTCTTACCTCAAAACTGCCATATCTCGCGAACGGATTGACCAATCCGCAAAATTTCTGTTGCATCTGAAAGTAGAAACTCGCCCAATGCAACGGTATGAGTAGTTTCCCCCTAGACCGTTCTAGTTATTCGTTTCGAGCATCAGAACTGCTAAGATTTGGAGATTCTCAAGCGTTTCTTACTTCAAAACTGCCGTATCTCGCGAACGGATTGACCAATCCGCAAAATTTCTGTCGCATCTGAAAGTAGAAGCTCGCCCGATTACAACGGTACGAGTAGTTTTCCCCTAGGCCGTTATAGTTATTCGTTTGGAGCATCAGAACAGCGAAAATTAGGAGTTTCTCAAGCGTTTCTTACATCAAAACTGCCATATCTCGCGAACGGATTGACCAATCCGCAAAATTTCTGTTGCATCTGAAAGTAGAAGCTCGCCCGATTACAACGGTACGAGTAGTTTTCCCCTAGGCCGTTATAGTTATTCGTTTGGAGCATCAGAACTGCAAAAATTTGGAGTTTCTCAAGCGTTTCTTACCTCAAAACTGCCATATCTCGCGAACGGATTGACCAATCCGCAAAATTTCTGTTGCATCTGAAAGTAGAAGCTCGCCCGATTACAACGGTATGAGTAGTTTTCCCCTAGGCCGTTATAGTTATTCGTTTGGAGCATCAGAACTGCGAAAATTTGGAGTTTCTCAAGCGTTTCTTACCTCAAACCTGCCATATCTCGCGAACAGATTGACCAATACGCAAAATTTCTGTTGCATCTGAAAGTAGAAGCTCGCCACATTTCAACGGTTTGAGTAGTTTCCCCCTAGGCCGGTCTAGTTATTCGTTTCGAGCATCAGAACTGCGAAAATTTTGAGTTTCTCAAGCGTTCCTTACCTCAAAACTGCCATATCTCGCGAACGGATTGACTAATCCGCAAAATTTCTGTTGCATCTGAAAGTAGAATTTCGCCACATTTCAACGGTTTGAGTAGTTTTCCCCTAGGCCGTTCTAGATATTCGTTTCGAGCATCAGAACTTCTAAAATGTTGAGTTTCTGAAGCGTATCTTACATCAAAACTGCCGTATGCCGCGAACGGATTGACCAATCCGCAAAATTTCTGTTGCATCTGAAAGTAGAAACTCGCCCGAATACAACGGTATGAGTAGTTTTCCCCTAAGCCGTTCTAGTTATTCGTTTCGAGCATCAGAACTGCGAAAATTTGGAGTTTCTCAAGCGTTTCTTACCTCAAAACTGCCATATCTCGCGAACGGATTGACCAATCCGCAAAATTTCTCTTGCATCTGAAAGTAGAAACTCGCCCGATTACAACGGTATGAGTAGTTTCCCCCTAGGCCGTTCTAGTTATTCGTTTCGAGCATAAGAACTGCTAAAATTTGGAGTTTCTCAAGCGTTTCTTACTTCAAAACTGCCGTATCTCGTGAACGGATTGACCAATCCGCAAAATTTCTGTTGCATCTGAAACTAGAAACTCGCCCGATTACAACGGTGTGATCAGTTTTCCCCTAGGCCGTTCTAGTTATTCGTTTCGAGCATCAGAACTGCGAAAATTTGGAGTTTCTCAAGCGTTTCTTACATCAAAACTGCCACATCTCGCGAACGGATTGACCAATCCGCAAAATTTCTGTTGCATCTGAAAGTAGAAGCTCGCCACATTTCAACGGTTTGAGTAGTTTTCCCCTAGGCCGTTCTAGTTATTCGTTTCGAGCATCAGAACTGCTAAAATGTTGAGTTTCTCAAGCGTTTCTTACCTCAAAACTGCCATATCTCGCGAACGGATTGACCAATCCGCAAAATTTCTGTTGCATCTGAAAGTAGAAGCTCGCCCGATTACAACGGTACGAGTAGTTTTCCCCTAGGCCGTTCTTGTTATTCGTTTCGAGCATTAGAACTGCTAAAATGTTGAGTTTCTCAAGCGTTTCTTACCTCAAAACTGCCATATCTCGCGAACGGATAGACCAATCCGCAAAATTTCTGTTGCATCTGAAAGTAGAAACTCGCCCGATTACAACGGTATGAGTAGTTTCCCCCTAGGCCGTTCTAGTTATTCGTTTCGAGCATCAGAACTGCTAAAATTTGGAGATTCTCAAGCGTTTCTTACTTCAAAACTGCCGTATCTCGCGAACGGATTGACCAATCCGCAAAATTTCTGTTGCATCTGAAACTAGAAACTCGCCCGATTACAACGGTGTGATCAGTTTTCCCCTAGGCCGTTCTAGTTATTCGTTTCGAGCATCAGAACTGCGAAAATTTGGAGTTTCTCAAGCGTTTCTTACATCAAAACTGCCATATCTCGCGATCGGATTGACCAATCCGCAAAATTTCTGTTGCATCTGAAAGTAGAAGCTCGCCACATTTCAGCGGTTTGAGTAGTTTTCCCCTAGGCCGTTCTAGCTATTCGTTTCGAGCATCAGAACTGCTAAAATGTTGAGTTTCTCAAGCGTTCCTTACATCAAAACTGCCATATCTCGCGAACGGATTGACCAATCCGCAAAATTTCTGTTGCATCTGAAAGTAGAAGCTCGCCACATTTCAACGGTTTGAGTAGTTTTCCCCTAGGCCGTTCTAGCTATTCGTTTCGAGCATCAGAACTGCTAAAATGTTGAGTTTCTCAAGCGTTTCTTACATCAAAACTGCCATATCTCGCGAACGGATTGACCAATCCGCAAAATTTCTGTTGCATCTGAAAGTAGAAGCTCGCCCGATTACAACGGTACGAGTAGTTTTCCCCTAGGCCGTTATAGTTATTCGTTTGGAGCATCAGAACAGCGAAAATTTGGAGTTTCTCAAGTGTTTCTTACCTCAAAACTGCCATATCTCGCGAACGGATTGACCAATCCGCAAAATTTCTGTTGCATCTGAAAGTAGAAGCTCGCCACATTTCAACGGTTTGAGTAGTTTTCCCCTAGGCCGTTCTAGATATTCGTTTCGAGCATCAGAACTGCTAAAATGTTGAGTTTCTGAAGCGTTTCTTACATCCAAACTGCTATATCTCATGAACGGATTGACCAATCCGCAAAATTTCTGTTGCATCTGAAAGTAGAAACTCGCCCGATTACAAAGGTATGCGTACTTTTCCCCTAGGCCGTTCTAGTTATTCGTTTCGAGCATCAGAACTGCGAAAATTTGGAGTTTCTCAAGCGTTTCTTACCTCCAAACTGCCATATCTCGCGAACGGATTGACCAATCCGCAAAATTTCTGTTGCATCTGAAAGTAGAAACTCGCCCGATTAGAACGGTATGAGCAGTTTTCCCCTAGGCCGTTCTAGTTATTCGTTTCGAGCATCAGAACTGCGAAAATTTGGAGTTTCTCAAGCGTATCTTACATCAAAACTGCCGTATCCCGCGAACGGATTGACCAATCCGCAAAATTTCTGTTGCATCTGAAAGTAGAAACTCGCCCGAATACAACGGTATGAGTAGTTTTCCCCTAAACCGTTCTAGTTATTCGTTTCGAGCATCAGAACTGCGAAAATTTGGAGTTTCTCAAGCGTTTCTTACCTCAAAACTGCCATATCTCGCGAACGGATTGACCAATCCGCAAAATTTCTCTTGCATCTGAAAGTAGAAACTCGCCCGATTACAACGGTGTGATCAGTTTTCCCCTAGGCCGTTCTAGTTATTCGTTTCGAGCATCAGAACTGCGAAAATTTGGAGTTTCTCAAGCGTTTCTTACATCAAAACTGCCATATCTCGCGATCGGATTGACCAATCCGCAAAATTTCTGTTGCATCTGAAAGTAGAAGCTCGCCACATTTCAGCGGTTTGAGTAGTTTTCCCCTAGGCCGTTCTAGCTATTCGTTTCGAGCATCAGAACAGCGAAAATTTGGAGTTTCTCAAGCGTATCTTACATCAAAACTGCCGTATCCCGCGAACGGATTGACCAATCCGCAAAATTTCTGTTGCATCTGAAAGTAGAAACTCGCCCGAATACAACGGTATGAGTAGTTTTCCCCTAAACCGTTCTAGTTATTCGTTTCGAGCATCAGAACTGCGAAAATTTGGAGTTTCTCAAGCGTTTCTTACCTCAAAACTGCCATATCTCGCGAACGGATTGACCAATCCGCAAAATTTCTCTTGCATCTGAAAGTAGAAACTCGCCCGATTACAACGGTATGAGTAGTTTCCCCCTAGGCCGTTCTAGGTATTCGTTTCGAGCATAAGAACTGCTAAAATTTGGAGTTTCTCAAGCGTTTCTTACTTCAAAACTGCCGTATCTCGTGAACGGATTGACCAATCCGCAAAATTTCTGTTGCATCTGAAACTAGAAACTCGCGCGATTACAACGGTGTGATCAGTTTTCCCCTAGGCCGATCTAGTTATTCGTTTCGAGCATCAGAACTGCGAAAATTTGGAGTTTCTCAAGCGTTTCTTACATCAAAACTGCCACATCTCGCGAACGGATTGACCAATCCGCAAAATTTCTGTTGCATCTGAAAGTAGAAGCTCGCCCGATTACAACGGTACGAGTAGTTTTCCCCTAGGCCGTTCTAGTTATTCGTTTCGAGCATCAGAACTGCTAAAATGTTGAGTTTCTCAAGCGTTTCTTACCTCAAAACTGCCATATCTCGCGAACGGATTGACCAATCCGCAAAATTTCTGTTGCATCTGAAAGTAGAAGCTCGCCCGATTACAACGGTACGAGTAGTTTTCCCCTAGGCCGTTCTTGTTATTCGTTTCGAGCATCAGAACTGCGAAAATTTGGAGTTTCTCAAGCGTTTCTTACATCAAAACTGCCACATCTCGCGAACGGATTGACCAATCCGCAAAATTTCTGTTGCATCTGAAAGTAGAAGCTCGCCACATTTCAACGGTTTGAGTAGTTTTCCCCTAGGCCGTTCTAGTTATTCGTTTCGAGCATCAGAACTGCTAAAATGTTGAGTTTCTCAAGCGTTTCTTACCTCAAAACTGCCATATCTCGCGAACGGATTGACCAATCCGCAAAATTTCTGTTGCATCTGAAAGTAGAAACTCGCCCAATGCAACGGTATGAGTAGTTTCCCCCTAGACCGTTCTAGTTATTCGTTTCGAGCATCAGAACTGCTAAGATTTGGAGATTCTCAAGCGTTTCTTACTTCAAAACTGCCGTATCTCGCGAACGGATTGACCAATCCGCAAAATTTCTGTCGCATCTGAAAGTAGAAGCTCGCCCGATTACAACGGTACGAGTAGTTTTCCCCTAGGCCGTTATAGTTATTCGTTTGGAGCATCAGAACAGCGAAAATTAGGAGTTTCTCAAGCGTTTCTTACATCAAAACTGCCATATCTCGCGAACGGATTGACCAATCCGCAAAATTTCTGTTGCATCTGAAAGTAGAAGCTCGCCCGATTACAACGGTACGAGTAGTTTTCCCCTAGGCCGTTATAGTTATTCGTTTGGAGCATCAGAACTGCAAAAATTTGGAGTTTCTCAAGCGTTTCTTACCTCAAAACTGCCATATCTCGCGAACGGATTGACCAATCCGCAAAATTTCTGTTGCATCTGAAAGTAGAAGCTCGCCCGATTACAACGGTACGAGTAGTTTTCCCCTAGGCCGTTATAGTTATTCGTTTGGAGCATCAGAACTGCGAAAATTTGGAGTTTCTCAAGCGTTTCTTACCTCAAACCTGCCATATCTCGCGAACAGATTGACCAATACGCAAAATTTCTGTTGCATCTGAAAGTAGAAGCTCGCCACATTTCAACGGTTTGAGTAGTTTCCCCCTAGGCCGGTCTAGTTATTCGTTTCGAGCATCAGAACTGCGAAAATTTTGAGTTTCTCAAGCGTTCCTTACCTCAAAACTGCCATATCTCGCGAACGGATTGACTAATCCGCAAAATTTCTGTTGCATCTGAAAGTAGAATTTCGCCACATTTCAACGGTTTGAGTAGTTTTCCCCTAGGCCGTTCTAGATATTCGTTTCGAGCATCAGAACTTCTAAAATGTTGAGTTTCTGAAGCGTATCTTACATCAAAACTGCCGTATGCCGCGAACGGATTGACCAATCCGCAAAATTTCTGTTGCATCTGAAAGTAGAAACTCGCCCGAATACAACGGTATGAGTAGTTTTCCCCTAAGCCGTTCTAGTTATTCGTTTCGAGCATCAGAACTGCGAAAATTTGGAGTTTCTCAAGCGTTTCTTACCTCAAAACTGCCATATCTCGCGAACGGATTGACCAATCCGCAAAATTTCTCTTGCATCTGAAAGTAGAAACTCGCCCGATTACAACGGTATGAGTAGTTTCCCCCTAGGCCGTTCTAGTTATTCGTTTCGAGCATAAGAACTGCTAAAATTTGGAGTTTCTCAAGCGTTTCTTACTTCAAAACTGCCGTATCTCGTGAACGGATTGACCAATCCGCAAAATTTCTGTTGCATCTGAAACTAGAAACTCGCCCGATTACAACGGTGTGATCAGTTTTCCCCTAGGCCGTTCTAGTTATTCGTTTCGAGCATCAGAACTGCGAAAATTTGGAGTTTCTCAAGCGTTTCTTACATCAAAACTGCCACATCTCGCGAACGGATTGACCAATCCGCAAAATTTCTGTTGCATCTGAAAGTAGAAGCTCGCCACATTTCAACGGTTTGAGTAGTTTTCCCCTAGGCCGTTCTAGTTATTCGTTTCGAGCATCAGAACTGCTAAAATGTTGAGTTTCTCAAGCGTTTCTTACCTCAAAACTGCCATATCTCGCGAACGGATTGACCAATCCGCAAAATTTCTGTTGCATCTGAAAGTAGAAGCTCGCCCGATTACAACGGTACGAGTAGTTTTCCCCTAGGCCGTTCTTGTTATTCGTTTCGAGCATTAGAACTGCTAAAATGTTGAGTTTCTCAAGCGTTTCTTACCTCAAAACTGCCATATCTCGCGAACGGATAGACCAATCCGCAAAATTTCTGTTGCATCTGAAAGTAGAAACTCGCCCGATTACAACGGTATGAGTAGTTTCCCCCTAGGCCGTTCTAGTTATTCGTTTCGAGCATCAGAACTGCTAAAATTTGGAGATTCTCAAGCGTTTCTTACTTCAAAACTGCCGTATCTCGCGAACGGATTGACCAATCCGCAAAATTTCTGTTGCATCTGAAACTAGAAACTCGCCCGATTACAACGGTGTGATCAGTTTTCCCCTAGGCCGTTCTAGTTATTCGTTTCGAGCATCAGAACTGCGAAAATTTGGAGTTTCTCAAGCGTTTCTTACATCAAAACTGCCATATCTCGCGATCGGATTGACCAATCCGCAAAATTTCTGTTGCATCTGAAAGTAGAAGCTCGCCACATTTCAGCGGTTTGAGTAGTTTTCCCCTAGGCCGTTCTAGCTATTCGTTTCGAGCATCAGAACTGCTAAAATGTTGAGTTTCTCAAGCGTTCCTTACATCAAAACTGCCATATCTCGCGAACGGATTGACCAATCCGCAAAATTTCTGTTGCATCTGAAAGTAGAAGCTCGCCACATTTCAACGGTTTGAGTAGTTTTCCCCTAGGCCGTTCTAGCTATTCGTTTCGAGCATCAGAACTGCTAAAATGTTGAGTTTCTCAAGCGTTTCTTACATCAAAACTGCCATATCTCGCGAACGGATTGACCAATCCGCAAAATTTCTGTTGCATCTGAAAGTAGAAGCTCGCCCGATTACAACGGTACGAGTAGTTTTCCCCTAGGCCGTTATAGTTATTCGTTTGGAGCATCAGAACAGCGAAAATTTGGAGTTTCTCAAGTGTTTCTTACCTCAAAACTGCCATATCTCGCGAACGGATTGACCAATCCGCAAAATTTCTGTTGCATCTGAAAGTAGAAGCTCGCCACATTTCAACGGTTTGAGTAGTTTTCCCCTAGGCCGTTCTAGATATTCGTTTCGAGCATCAGAACTGCTAAAATGTTGAGTTTCTGAAGCGTTTCTTACATCCAAACTGCTATATCTCATGAACGGATTGACCAATCCGCAAAATTTCTGTTGCATCTGAAAGTAGAAACTCGCCCGATTACAAAGGTATGCGTACTTTTCCCCTAGGCCGTTCTAGTTATTCGTTTCGAGCATCAGAACTGCGAAAATTTGGAGTTTCTCAAGCGTTTCTTACCTCCAAACTGCCATATCTCGCGAACGGATTGACCAATCCGCAAAATTTCTGTTGCATCTGAAAGTAGAAACTCGCCCGATTAGAACGGTATGAGCAGTTTTCCCCTAGGCCGTTCTAGTTATTCGTTTCGAGCATCAGAACTGCGAAAATTTGGAGTTTCTCAAGCGTATCTTACATCAAAACTGCCGTATCCCGCGAACGGATTGACCAATCCGCAAAATTTCTGTTGCATCTGAAAGTAGAAACTCGCCCGAATACAACGGTATGAGTAGTTTTCCCCTAAACCGTTCTAGTTATTCGTTTCGAGCATCAGAACTGCGAAAATTTGGAGTTTCTCAAGCGTTTCTTACCTCAAAACTGCCATATCTCGCGAACGGATTGACCAATCCGCAAAATTTCTCTTGCATCTGAAAGTAGAAACTCGCCCGATTACAACGGTGTGATCAGTTTTCCCCTAGGCCGTTCTAGTTATTCGTTTCGAGCATCAGAACTGCGAAAATTTGGAGTTTCTCAAGCGTTTCTTACATCAAAACTGCCATATCTCGCGATCGGATTGACCAATCCGCAAAATTTCTGTTGCATCTGAAAGTAGAAGCTCGCCACATTTCAGCGGTTTGAGTAGTTTTCCCCTAGGCCGTTCTAGCTATTCGTTTCGAGCATCAGAACAGCGAAAATTTGGAGTTTCTCAAGCGTATCTTACATCAAAACTGCCGTATCCCGCGAACGGATTGACCAATCCGCAAAATTTCTGTTGCATCTGAAAGTAGAAACTCGCCCGAATACAACGGTATGAGTAGTTTTCCCCTAAACCGTTCTAGTTATTCGTTTCGAGCATCAGAACTGCGAAAATTTGGAGTTTCTCAAGCGTTTCTTACCTCCAAACTGCCATATCTCGCGAACGGATTGACCAATCCGCAAAATTTCTGTTGCATCTGAAAGTAGAAACTCGCCCGATTAGAACGGTATGAGCAGTTTTCCCCTAGGCCGTTCTAGTTATTCGTTTCGAGCATCAGAACTGCGAAAATTTGGAGTTTCTCAAGCGTATCTTACATCAAAACTGCCGTATCCCGCGAACGGATTGACCAATCCGCAAAATTTCTGTTGCATCTGAAAGTAGAAACTCGCCCGAATACAACGGTATGAGTAGTTTTCCCCTAAACCGTTCTAGTTATTCGTTTCGAGCATCAGAACTGCGAAAATTTGGAGTTTCTCAAGCGTTTCTTACCTCAAAACTGCCATATCTCGCGAACGGATTGACCAATCCGCAAAATTTCTCTTGCATCTGAAAGTAGAAACTCGCCCGATTACAACGGTATGAGTAGTTTCCCCCTAGGCCGTTCTAGGTATTCGTTTCGAGCATAAGAACTGCTAAAATTTGGAGTTTCTCAAGCGTTTCTTACTTCAAAACTGCCGTATCTCGTGAACGGATTGACCAATCCGCAAAATTTCTGTTGCATCTGAAACTAGAAACTCGCGCGATTACAACGGTGTGATCAGTTTTCCCCTAGGCCGATCTAGTTATTCGTTTCGAGCATCAGAACTGCGAAAATTTGGAGTTTCTCAAGCGTTTCTTACATCAAAACTGCCACATCTCGCGAACGGATTGACCAATCCGCAAAATTTCTGTTGCATCTGAAAGTAGAAGCTCGCCCGATTACAACGGTACGAGTAGTTTTCCCCTAGGCCGTTCTAGTTATTCGTTTCGAGCATCAGAACTGCTAAAATGTTGAGTTTCTCAAGCGTTTCTTACCTCAAAACTGCCATATCTCGCGAACGGATTGACCAATCCGCAAAATTTCTGTTGCATCTGAAAGTAGAAGCTCGCCCGATTACAACGGTACGAGTAGTTTTCCCCTAGGCCGTTCTTGTTATTCGTTTCGAGCATTAGAACTGCTAAAATGTTGAGTTTCTCAAGCGTTTCTTACCTCAAAACTGCCATATCTCGCGAACGGATTGACCAATCCGCAAAATTTCTGTTGCATCTGAAAGTAGAAACTCGCCCGATTACAACGGTATGAGTAGTTTCCCCCTAGGCCGTTCTAGTTATTCGTTTCGAGCATCAGAACTGCTAAAATTTGGAGATTCTCAAGCGTTTCTTACTTCAAAACTGCCGTATCTCGCGAACGGATTGACCAATCCGCAAAATTTCTGTTGCATCTGAAACTAGAAACTCGCCCGATTACAACGGTGTGATCAGTTTTCCCCTAGGCCGTTCTAGTTATTCGTTTCGAGCATCAGAACTGCGAAAATTTGGAGTTTCTCAAGCGTTTCTTACATCAAAACTGCCATATCTCGCGATCGGATTGACCAATCCGCAAAATTTCTGTTGCATCTGAAAGTAGAAGCTCGCCACATTTCAGCGGTTTGAGTAGTTTTCCCCTAGGCCGTTCTAGCTATTCGTTTCGAGCATCAGAACTGCTAAAATGTTGAGTTTCTCAAGCGTTCCTTACATCAAAACTGCCATATCTCGCGAACGGATTGACCAATCCGCAAAATTTCTGTTGCATCTGAAAGTAGAAGCTCGCCACATTTCAACGGTTTGAGTAGTTTTCCCCTAGGCCGTTCTAGCTATTCGTTTCGAGCATCAGAACTGCTAAAATGTTGAGTTTCTCAAGCGTTTCTTACATCAAAACTGCCATATCTCGCGAACGGATTGACCAATCCGCAAAATTTCTGTTGCATCTGAAAGTAGAAGCTCGCCCGATTACAACGGTACGAGTAGTTTTCCCCTAGGCCGTTATAGTTATTCGTTTGGAGCATCAGAACAGCGAAAATTTGGAGTTTCTCAAGCGTATCTTACATCAAAACTGTCGTATCCCGCGAACGGATTGACCAATCCGCAAAATTTCTGTTGCATCTGAAAGTAGAAACTCGCCCGAATACAACGGTATGAGTAGTTTTCCCCTAAACCGTTCTAGTTATTCGTTTCGAGCATCAGAACTGCGAAAATTTGGAGTTTCTCAAGCGTTTCTTACCTCAAAACTGCCATATCTCGCGAACGGATTGACCAATCCGCAAAATTTCTCTTGCATCTGAAAGTAGAAACTCGCCCGATTACAACGGTATGAGTAGTTTCCCCCTAGGCCGTTCTAGGTATTCGTTTCGAGCATAAGAACTGCTAAAATTTGGAGTTTCTCAAGCGTTTCTTACTTCAAAACTGCCGTATCTCGTGAACGGATTGACCAATCCGCAAAATTTCTGTTGCATCTGAAACTAGAAACTCGCGCGATTACAACGGTGTGATCAGTTTTCCCCTAGGCCGTTCTAGTTATTCGTTTCGAGCATCAGAACTGCGAAAATTTGGAGTTTCTCAAGCGTTTCTTACATCAAAACTGCCACATCTCGCGAACGGATTGACCAATCCGCAAAATTTCTGTTGCATCTGAAAGTAGAAGCTCGCCACATTTCAACGGTTTGAGTAGTTTTCCCCTAGGCCGTTCTAGTTATTCGTTTCGAGCATCAGAACTGCTAAAATGTTGAGTTTCTCAAGCGTTTCCTACCTCAAAACTGCCATATCTCGCGAACGGATTGACCAATCCGCAAAATTTCTGTTGCATCTGAAAGTAGAAGCTCGCCCGATTACAACGGTACGAGTAGTTTTCCCCTAGGCCGTTCTTGTTATTCGTTTCGAGCATTAGAACTGCTAAAATGTTGAGTTTCTCAAGCGTTTCTTACCTCAAAACTGCCATATCTCGCGAACGGAATGACCAATCCGCAAAATTTCTGTTGCATCTGAAAGTAGAAACTCGCCCGATTACAACGGTATGAGTAGTTTCCCCCTAGGCCGTTCTAGTTATTCGTTTCGAGCATCAGAACTGCTAAAATTTGGAGATTCTCAAGCGTTTCTTACTTCAAAACTGCCGTATCTCGCGAACGGATTGACCAATCCGCAAAATTTCTGTTGCATCTGAAACTAGAAACTCGCCCGATTACAACGGTGTGATCAGTTTTCCCCTAGGCCGTTCTAGTTATTCGTTTCGAGCATCAGAACTGCGAAAATTTGGAGTTTCTCAAGCGTTTCTTACATCAAAACTGCCATATCTCGCGATCGGATTGACCAATCCGCAAAATTTCTGTTGCATCTGAAAGTAGAAGCTCGCCACATTTCAACGGTTTGAGTAGTTTTCCCCTAGGCCGTTCTAGCTATTCGTTTCGAGCATCAGAACTGCTAAAATGTTGAGTTTCTCAAGCGTTCCTTACATCAAAACTGCCATATCTCGCGAACGGATTGACCAATCCGCAAAATTTCTGTTGCATCTGAAAGTAGCAGCTCGCCACATTTCAACGGTTTGAGTAGTTTTCCCCTAGGCCGTTCTAGCTATTCGTTTCGAGCATCAGAACTGCTAAAATGTTGAGTTTCTCAAGCGTTTCTTACATCAAAACTGCCATATCTCGCGAACGGATTGACCAATCCGCAAAATTTCTGTTGCATCTGAAAGTAGAAGCTCGCCCGATTACAACGGTACGATTAGTTTTCCCCTAGGCCGTTATAGTTATTCGTTTGGAGCATCAGAACTGCTAAAATGTTGAGTTTCTCAAGCGTTTCTTACATCAAAACTGCCATATCTCGCGAACGGATTGACCAATCCGCAAAATTTCTGTTGCATCTGAAAGTAGAAGCTCGCCCGATTACAACGGTACGATTAGTTTTCCCCTAGGCCGTTATAGTTATTCGTTTGGAGCATCAGAACTGCTAAAATGTTGAGTTTCTCAAGCGTTTCTTACATCAAAACTGCCATATCTCGCGAACGGATTGACCAATCCGCAAAATTTCTGTTGCATCTGAAAGTAGAAGCTCGCCCGATTACAACGGTACGAGTAGTTTTCCCCTAGGCCGTTATAGTTATTCGTTTGGAGCATCAGAACAGCGAAAATTTGGAGTTTCTCAAGCGTTTCTTACCTCAAAACTGCCATATCTCGCGAACGGATTGACCAATCCGCAAAATTTCTGTTGCATCTGAAAGTAGAAGCTCGCCCGATTACAACGGTACGAGTAGTTTTCCCCTGGGCCGTTATAGTTATTCGTTTGGAGCATCAGAACTGCGAAAATTTGGAGTTTCTCAAGCGTTTCTTACCTCAAAACTGCCATATCTCGCGAACGGATTGACCAATCCGCAAAATTTCTGTTGCATCTGAAAGTAGAAACTCGCCCCATTTCAACGGTATGAGTAGTTTTCCCCTAGGCCGTTCTAGTTATTCGTTTCGAGCATCAGAACTGCGAAAATTTGGAGTTTCTCAAGCGTTTCTTACCTCAAAACTGCCATATCTCACGAACGGATTGACCAATCCGCAAAGTTTCTGTTGCATCTGAAAGTAGAAACTCGCCCCATTACAACGGTATGAGTAGTTTTCCCCTAGGCCGTTCTAGTTATTCGTTTCGAGCACCTGAACTGCGAAAATTTGGGGTTTCTCAAGCGTTTCTTACCTCAAAACTGCCATATCTCGCGAACGGATTGACCAATCCGCAAAGTTTCTGTTGCATCTGAAAGTAGAAACTAGCCCCACTACAACGGTATGAGTAGTTTTCCCCTAGGCCGTTCTGGTTTTTCGTTTCGAGCATCAGAACTGCGAAAATTTGGAGTTTTTCAAGCGTTTCTTACCTCAAAACTGCCATATCTCGCGAACGGATTGACCAATCCGCAAAGTTTCTGTTGCATCTGAAAGTAGAAACTAGCCCCATTACAACGGTATCAGTAGTTTTCCCCTAGGCCGTTCTGGTTATTCGTTTCGAGCATCAGAACTGCGAAAATTTGGAGTTTCTCAAGCGTTTCTTACTTCAAAACGGCCATATCTCGCGAACCGATTGACCAATCCGCAAAGTTTCTGTTGCATCTGAATGTAGAAACTAGCCCCATTACAACGGTATGAGTAGTTTTTCCCCTGGGCCGTTTCTAGTTATTCGTTTCGAGCATCAGAACTGCGAATATTTGGAGTTTTCTCAAGCGTTTCTTACCTCAAAACTGCCATATCTCGCGAACGGATTGACCAATCCGCAAAGTTTCTGTTGCATGTGAAAGTAGAAATTCGCCCCATTACAACGGTATGAGTAGTTTTCCCCTAGGCCGTTTTAGTTATTCGTTTTCGAGCATCAGAACTGCGAAAATTTGGAGTTTCTCAAGCGTTTCTTACCTCAAAACTGCCATATCTCGCGAACGGATTGACCAATCCGCAAAGTTTCTGTTGCATCTGAAAGTAGAAAACTAGCCCCATTACAACGGTATGAGTAGTTTTCCCCTAGGGCCCGTTCTGGTTTTTTCGTTTCGAGCATCAGAAACTGCGAAAATTTGGAGTTTTTCAAGCGTTTCTTACCTCAAAAACTGCCATATCTCGCGAACGGATTGACCAATCCGCAAAGTTTCTGTTGCATCTGAAAGTAGAAACTAGCCCCCATTACAACGGTATGAGTAGTTTTTCCCCTAGACCGTTCTGGTT